>NC_084550.2:57780000-58045000 GCF_033978685.3 Nerophis lumbriciformis | reverse complement strand
TCTAAATTGGCCCGCCAACTCCCCTGACCTTAGCCCCATAGAAAATCTGTGGGGTATTGTGAAAAGGAAGATGCAGAATGCCAGACCCAAAAACGCAGAAGAGTTGAAGGCCACTATCAGAGCAACCTGGGCTCTCATAACACCTGAGCAGTGCCAGAAACTCATCGACTCCATGCCACGCCGCATTAACGCAGTAATTGAGGCAAAAGGAGCTCCAACCAAGTATTGAGTATTGTACATGCTCATATTTTTCATTTTCATACTTTTCAGTTGGCCAACATTTTTAAAAATCCCTTTTTTGTATTAGCCTTAAGTAATATTCTAATTTTGTGACACACGGAATTTTGGATTTTCATTTGTTGCCACTTCAAATCATCAAAATTAAATGAAATAAACATTTGAATGCATCAGTCTGTGTGCAATGAATAAATATAATGTACAAGTTACACCTTTTGAATGCAATTACTGAAATAAATCAAGTTTTTCAAAATATTCTAATTTACTGGCTTTTACCTGTATATATTAGGGGTGTGGGGAAAAATCGATTCGAATTAAAATCGCGATTCTCACGTTGTACGATTCAGTATCGATTCGAATTAAAATCGCGATTCTCACGTTGTACGATTCAGTATCGATTCTCATTTTTCAAAAATCGATTTTTATTTTATTAAATTGTTTTTATTTTTTAAATTTATTATTATTTATTTTTTATTAATCAATCATTCAACAAAATAATACAAAGCAATACCATGACAATTCAATCCAATTCCAAACCCGACCCAGCAACACTCTGAACAGCAATAAACAGAGCAATTGAGAAGAGACACAAACACGACACAGAAAAAAACAAAAGTAGTGAAACAAAAATGAATATGATCAACAACAGTATCAATATTAGTAACAATTTCAACATAGCATTGATTAAAAATCCCTCATTGACATTATCATTAGACATTTATAAAAAAAGAAAGAAAAAAAAAAAGAATAGTGTCACAGTGGCTCACACTTGCATCGCATCTCATAAGCTTGACAACACACTGTGTCCAATATTTTCACAAAGATAAAATAAGTCATATTTTTGGTTCATTTAATAGTTAGAGCTAACACATTTACATTATTGCAATCAGTTGATAAAACATCGTCCTTTACAATTATAAAAGCTTTTTACAAAAATCTACTACTCTGCTTGCATGTCAGCAGACTGGGGTAGATCCTGCTGAAATCCTATGTATTGAATGAATAGAGAATTGTTTTGAATCGGTAAAATATCGTTTTTGAATCGAGAATCGCGTTGAATCGAAAAAAAAAAATCGATTTATAATCGAATCGTGACCCCAAGAATCGATATTGAATTGAATCGTGGGACACCCAAAGATTTGCAGCTCTAATATATATATATATATATATATATATATATATATATATTATTATTATTATTATTTTTTTTTTTTTTGCAATTATATTTTATTGAATTTTACAGTTAAAATCACATTTGACAATCATACTTTGCTCACTCAGACCCTTCATACATGCACACAACCACTCATCCACACTCGCATGCAAGCTTGAGGAGAGAGGTGCTGGACTTTAACAACTCAAGGGTTACAGTATAGACATTATTAGAAAAAGTACTCAGATATTGTATATATCCATCCATCCTGCACTGGCTCAGGATCAGCAGATGGTCCAGACCATAGCAAGATGGATGAATATTCCTCAGCATCAAGGATCTTCAGGAAGTGATCACTAGATCACCTACCGTTCACACTTAAAAAAAGAAGAAGAAAGTCACATTTTCGTGGCTTGATCAGATGCAAACAAAATTAATACAATTAAAATAAAAAATCATACAAAAAAGGAAGTAAACCGTGACAAAATCATATCAAAAGTGACACAAAAAACAATGGTAGTGTGGGACGGATACAAAAAATAATAACTAGATGAAGCAATTCCTGAAGGAATTGCGTGTGATGGCTCCAATGCTGAAGTTGAACTGAAATGCTGACAGAATGTAGTATAAATGTAAGAATGTTGGAATGGTTTGAACTTCCAGGAAAATCGGAATTTGGTTTGGAACTTGGGAAAGTGTTAGTTTGAATGTCCAGGATGAGTGGAATGTGTTGATGTTGGAAGGGTTTGAATAGGTTGAAAAATGTGGGATTTGTGCAACCTATAAAATGTCCCATTCATTTCAATAGGAACATCCTGAAATTTGATAATTTTTGGAAAAGCGGGATTAAAAAAAAATAAAAAAAATTGTTAGGAGGATGAATGTCCTGAATGAAGTAAATTGGTTGGTGGTGGAGTTGTTTAAATCGGTCAAGAAATGTTGAAGTAGTAACAGGTTGAATTGAGAAATTGTATTACGGAATTCCTGGAATTTGGGTAAAACCAGGAATTTAGTTTTTTGTCAGATAGGCTCCAGCGCCCCCCGCGACCCCAAAGGGAATAAGCGGTAGAAAATGGATGGATGGATGGATAAGAGGAATTCTTGATGGTGGAACGGTTGACATGCGTTGAAAAATGTGGGAGGAGTAGTCGTCAGAAAAAACTGTGGAAATAGGGCTTTGGAAAACCAGGAATTCTGGAAAATGCTGGAATTTTTTGGAACTTGGAAAAAGGCCGTTATATTTGAATTTCCAGAATGGTGGAATATGTTGAAGGTGGAATGGTTGGAATAGGTTGAAAAATGTGGAAATTGTGCAAGTTTGAAAAAAGGCCAATTCATTTTGAATGGGAAAAATGTCCCGGAAAACCTGGAATTCTGGGAAATCTGGGAATTGTTGGAATTTGTCAAGGGAAAGCCCGCGATTTCTGAATAGGCTGAACAGTTTGAAGATTGAACGGGTTGAATCGGGTGAAAAATGTGGAAGGTAGAGCGCCCCAAAATCTGGAGAAGAAGAAGTTTAATAATAAATAGATGAATTTTGGTGTAGAAAACCATGTGTGTGAATGCTTTGGAGCATTCACACTAATAAAAAAGGAATACAACTACAAAAAAGATACAACAAAAAGTATGGTAGTATTTTATTGTGGAATATTGCTTATTCTTTCGGCTCATGGGGTTGTGTAGGTGTACCTAATGTTGTGGCTGCACAGTGTAAGAGCGTATACACACATAGGGTTTATAGTCTTTCAATTGCAGCACACAACAAATCTCTTGTAAATTAAAAGGTTTGGAGGGTATTTGTTCATCAGGGATTTTACTTGCTGCTTCTAATCGCGCCTTTGAGCATTTGGGATGTTTGGAAAACCCTTTCATCTGTTTTTCTGCTAAGTCATTAGAACTGCTGCACCCTGACTGCAACAGAAAAAAGTCATTCTGAGGATTATGTCACTGACTTCCCCCCCCCCCCCTCTAAACACAAGCAACATGGCAAATGTCATTAAGTACTAAGCATTGCAGTTGAAATGAGGCTGTGAGGTTGATCCTGCACGATACACAAGAGCATCTATGAGAATGTGGCGTAAGACAGTCATGTGGCCAACTTTCTAATACAGCTGGAGGCTAGAATTGACCACAGAGTTTAGACGTCATGCTGTAGTAGAATCATGAGACTTGTTATCTCACAAGCAGCTTAAGGCTCTTTTCGATGTGAGGGATTCAGAGCTTAGTCAGATTCGAAAGACTAAAGTTGTTTGGCATCCTTTTGGAGGTTAATTTGTGTCTTTTAATGATGTGCGATACCACAGATTTTCTTTCCAATCTGATACCAAGTAAAATTCAGGCTGGTATCGGTGATATCGATGCTTTGTGCAAATATACCTAACGTCCATCCATCCATCCATTTACTACCGCTTGTCCCACTCGGGGTCGCGGGGCGTGCTGGAGCCTATCTCAGCTTCACTCGGGCGGAAGGCGGTGTACACCCTGGACGAGTCGCCACCTCGTCGCAAGTGTTTGAGAAATTTTAAAAGCTGTGTATTTTCAAATAACATATCTATCTAATAAACAACAGTAAGAAAAAAAGAGCAAAATAATGGAAATGTAATGAGAAAAAGCTGAATTTAAAAAAAACTAATAATGATAACCTAGTCACCTATAACACAAAGTTTTGTTTTTAGCATTTAAAAAGATATATGGGGCTATATATATCAAAATGGCCCCTTCATATCATACCATAAAAATAAAACAAAGTTTAGTGAGTTAATTAATAAAATAAAACAATACTATCTCATGAAATAATTAAAAAAAATACAACAACCATAATACACTGTTAGATGTGTAACTAAACATTATTTTCGTAAAGGCAGAATTTTTGATACACTAAGTTATGCATTCAAACAATCGTATTATTTTTATTCTATTCTTACATGAAAAAAAAAAAACTTAGTAAAAATGTAAGAAAAAGAGAAAAAAAATAGGTATTTAAATGAAAAAAATCTAAAAATAACTTAGTCACGTATAATACACAGATGACACAATATCAGTTTTTAGCATTTTTTAAAATAAAAACATATCAATACTTTGACTTTTCAGTATGCAGCCCTTGGTGGAAAAAGTTTGGTCACCCCCGAACTAAAGTATCAAAAGTATCGGTATTTTGATTTGAGGATTGATATGAAATACATTTTTTTATGACGCTGAATTTATGTAACTGAATATTTTGCGTTTGAACTGTGCAAAATTATTTTTTCTTTTTTACAACAAATTAGGCTGACAATTTCATTTAATAAAAATGTATACGTTGAGAAATTAAGTTTGTTAAAATTTTGTGTTTTCAAATTTAGTGTAAAAAAAAAATTGTTGCTTTAAAACTCAAGACCCACTTCTAATAAATCCACCCTGTCTCAGAACCAGCCAATGAGGTGTCAAGTTTGCAGTCATGTAACACGGGCCACAAGACTTCTTAACGTCTTCAGTTTTGAAGCAACAAATGTTTCCGCATTTAATTTTTTTTTTACACAAAATTGTTACTCACTGAATTCTAAAAAACATTGTATTTTCACAAATTGAATTTTTAGACACAAATTGTGCTCAGAATTTTTCATTCAATTAAATTGTAAGCATCATTTGAAAAAAATTGTTTATAAAATTCAGTGATCAAAAAAAGATTTCATAATAAAAAAACAGAAATGAACCTCTATACATCTTTAACTGTCATTTGTGTCAATTTATAGTTGATGGGATAATGTTTGACTACCTCTTAGCCTAGAAACTAGTAGAAGTTGAGACAGCAAGTGAACTGAAGATGAATGTTTTTTTCATTTAATTTTAAATAAAGCACATCATTATTAGCAACATTGTCTGCTACTGTCCAGTACAGTCAATAGACATAACAATTTGGATAACTATTAAAAGGTCCCTCCAAAAAAGACTTTTCATGTTATCATGTGTCCATAGGGTTTTCCTCATGGACTTGACCGCCCCTGGTCTTCAGAAAGCTATATGAGCCTGCCCGAGGACAACCTTGTGAAAAAGCAAGCTTCGCTACACATCTTAAAATGCTGCCTGGAGCTCTGCCAACTGTCCGCTGCAAACATGGGAGCTGTAAGTTTTATCATTTTCGTCAGTGTAAATTCTAATCTAGTATCAAATCAAATCAACTTTATTTATAAAGATGATGATATTGTTACAATGTGAATGTAATGTTAGCTAGAGCTGGGCAAAATGGCTGTCAACTGTATCACAAAATAATATTAATTTTTTCTATGACCAATGGGGAAAAAAAGGACCAAGAGAAAATATAATACATTTAAACAATTGTATTTTTAATTTAACTTTCCTCTAATTATAATCCCCTCAACCATAAAGACAGAAAGGAAATGTAATGTCAACACAAGCATGGAAAACACTCAATGTAAACAAAATTCTAAAATCAAGAACACTTGACAATAACCTCTTAGAATGAAGGTGAAAAATATGGAATATTTAAAATATGCTTAATTAAGTGGAACAAAATAGTGCAAAATGTAAACATGGAGAAACTTGAGAACTATTTTCTGCATGTTTAGTGCTCTAAAGGGTGATACGCAGGCTCAGGTGTTGTGGTATTACCGGTCTTGGTGGGGACGAGCGCCCTGCATAATTTACAGACCAGATTGGTCTGACTATGATCTGTTTTAAAAAAACAAAAAAAAACAGCCATACTGTCGAGGTGACTTTTTCTGTTTTATCCAGAATTTTTTTTTCTCTTCTCACTCCATGTAAATATTTAATCGTGAGACAACAAGATGGCGCAACCAAACTTCATAGTTGATACTGTTGCCTGATTGACTGTTAGCGTGTCCATCCATCCCATCCATCTTCTACTGCTTCTCCCTCTCTGGGTCGCGGGGGTGCTGGAGCCTATCCCAGCTGCACTTGGGCGGAAGGCGGGGTACACCCTGGACAAGTCGCTGCCTCATCGTAGGGCCAACACAGATAGACAGACACTCCCAGTAATCAGTGATCGGTTACCTGAGATCAAGTGCCTTTGTTCATGCAGCCTACCTTGCTGTGTAACTTCCGCTTTCTTCCGACATAGCAGGAAAAAAATAAGAGAAAGTTTTATTGAACGCATTTTTTATTGATATTGATTCCGTGGCTTTCGCGATATATATTGATATTTTTTTATCGCCTTGTCCTAATTAGCTCACATAGCTATGCTAGTGTTTCTACAATTTGTGTCTTCTTGTCTCACATCTCAATGTTACATTGTTGCGATATATGACACCTATGGACCAATGCAGTGTTAGTGTTTGTTTAAAGTGGATTAAGAACACAGTAGTACTTCCTGGGTATGCACCCTCTGTCGGAGAAACAAACAAACGCAACTCATTTGCATTAAAGATACAGACACTAAACGACATGTTCCAGTAGGGCTTACTAAAAGCACTTGTATCGTTTCCAGCATTAAGGCTAGATTGTGGACAACACACTTCCAATAGATCCTATCCTAATCTTTCATCTTAAATGTGTACCGTTAGTATTATCGTGAGCCGATAAGGTCCGAACAAACTTTAAAGCAGTTTCCCACTAGAAGAGTGTCATGCAGGGTCACCCCTTTCTATACGCAGATCACGCGCTATGCGTACGGCCCTGCGATTTGTGTCAATAAGTGCATGTAAATGGCAATTCATGAACGACAGGGCGCTTCATATGAAATTTTATCGCAAACATATTCCTAACCCCTTCCTGCTCTGTAACTGATAAGAATATAATGGTAAATTTCTGTAGACATTAGCAGTGGTCTTGTACAGGGTTTTAATACTTGGTTGTGTCAAGAAGGTTTACAAATATGTGTTGTTGATGTTGTTGATGCTAACTAATATCACTAAAGATACTAAAATGTGGCTTTGAAGTGGCGGCAAATAATTTTAGTTTCTTACAAGTATTACTATCACTGTAGGACGACGGATAGGTAAACATGCTACACTACACACCGTAGGAAGTTTTTCTAACCGCAAAGCCAGAGCTCTTGAATGTCAACATAAGTGGATGGATTGATACAAATATCAACAGTGGTTAGATTGATATTTTTTTATTTAAAAAAAAAATTTGTGTTTTTTGTTATTGCTTACAAACTCAGGAACTATGTCCCTGGACACGGGAAATCTTTGAGGATTAACATCAGAGCTAAATTTGAAGTATCAGCATTGGCATGACCAAATCTGCCCCTGTAACTACTTGGTAATGGATGAATAATCCAAATGTGTAGTTTCGCCCAAAACTAATGTAAAGTCTCCAAACAACAGTTTATTACATTCTCACTGAAGTGTGGATAGAAGAAACATGTTACAACAGAAAGTAACCAGATATTAACAGTATCAGTAAATTAGCAAGTCAATTAATAAGAGTTTTGATAAAATACTGCAATTGATAGGATATGTTACAGCATCTGTTAGCAGCTGAATTAGGAGCTTTTGAAACCCATTTTGAAATGGTTCTATGATCATTTATCGATAGCAAATAATATATGGCGATACATATTATTTTTGCAGAAGGCTGCAATATGTATCGCGATATAGATATTAGGCCATAACGCCCGTCTGAAAAAATAATTATTGAATAATTTCTTTCCCATTCATTTATGTTATTACAATCATGCATCAAATTGAATTCCAAGATTGATTGCAAATGTATAACAAGTGTTTCAACTAAAATAAAAAACATGTGGAAATATTTTTGTAACAAGGGGGGCGGTAATGTATCTACAAATAAGATTCTGCTTAAGGCCCCAATTTAACCAGCGGTGGCCCTGGTGTCATGGGAAGGGAAGTAGAGATGAGATGACCCACTAGAAGCATCCCAGGACTTTTTTTGCTGTAGTTCTCATGGCCGAACAGGGCCTCACAGGTCAGAACACACTTCCTCTATTTACTACAACATGTGGCTTTACAAACAAACCCCTCGGTCCTGTAGTGTAAGCATTATAATCTAATTGGATGCAAGATACAGTATGTGTACAGTATGTTTGTAGTACGTGCGCACACTGCTACGTTACATTATATTAGCTACATCCATCCAATATGAAACCAGGTTTTGATTCATTTGACCAAGATCCAATATTTGCAGATCTTAACTGTGGAATGTGTCGGCTGTTTATTCTGTCCGCATAATGCATCCACGTAGGGCTGGGCGATATATCGAATATACTCGATATATTGCGGGACTTAGAAAATGACTATATCGTGATATTCGAGTATATGTCCTCACGCAGTTGCTTTTAGCTGCGGGCATTACACTACAGGCGTTTCTCACTTTTTCTTGTCTCTCCTTCTCACAGAGACAAAAAACAAGCGCAACTTCTTACATACGTGTCATACTGTCGCGCGTGCAACGTCTTACGCCCTGGCCGAGCATGGTAAAGTTAACTGTAGAAGGTGGTACAAGCGGAGCCGTGCGAGTAGTAATACGAGAGAGAGAAAGATGCAAATCTGGTAACAAATGAAGGAAGAATTAATTCCCAAGAAAAACCGCATGTGGTCCATTGTCTGGCGGTGGTTTGGCTTCTAGTGGGAAGATGTTGAACAGACAACCGTAATATGTAAAGTATGCGGCAGAAGCCTTGCTACAAAAAGTAGCAGCACCACTAATTTGTAGCATCATTTGAAAAGTCACCCGCTAGAGAGTGAAGAGTGCTTGAAACTCCGCATGTCAACCAGCACTGACCCAATTAAGCCTGACGTCTTCCATTTCCACATCAACAAAAAATAGTCAACAACAGAAGGAGATAACGTCCGCAGTAACCTACCACATAGCGAAGGACATTCACTATTTGATTTCTTATTATGCAGCTCATTTTTATTTTACAGTCTTTTAAATATCTTGTGTGACATCATGCACAAAAGTGCACTTTATTTGTTTTAAAATATTGTGCATTCTGTACAAAAAGTGCACTTTAATTTAGTGTTGTTTTGATATGTCATCTTAGTGACATCATGCACAAAAGTGCACTCATAGCTTGTTTTAAAATGTCTCTGACAATCTTGCACTTTCTGTTTTGAAATGACATGAATGTTTGTGCCACTGCTTAATAACTGTTTAATAAATACAGTTTTAGTAAATTGACTTAGTTGTGATTTCCCTCTCTGCATGAAAGTTTAAAATTAGCATATATTAATGCAGTATGAACAAGAATGTTTTAATGTGGACACATATAATCATCATACTGGTGTGATTATAAGCATCAAGTGTTAATTCAAGGCTAAGGCAAAATATCGAGATATATATCGTGTATCGTTAAGTGGCCTAAAAATATTGAGATATTAATAAAAGGCCATATCGCCCAGCCCTACATCCATGTGTTGGCTAACAAAGGAAAGCTATGAGACTCTGCAAATCATGATATGTGTGCGTCTTTGCATGTATATGATTTTCAGGCTGCATGCTTTATCATTACAAGGCTCCGTCTTTGTTGCAGTTAAACAAAAAAGAAAATAATTGCAGAACATCCCAACGTTTGCAACAAATACCAGAAAGAGAACTTAAAGGGGAACTGCACTTTTGGGGAATTTTGCCTATTATTCACAATCCTTATGTAAGACAAGAACACAATGTTTTTCTTTGTTTTATGCATTCTACCTAGTAAATAAATGCGATCAAAAGTCAGTTTACAATGAAGCATTTTGGAGTCGCTCTATTCTGCCTATAAGCCCTTAAAACATCCAAATACCTCCATTAAGGTTTTATATTCATGCTGTGAGTATATATGTAATGTGGTCACAGGCACATTTATAATAACATTTAATATTTACGTATTTTGCTCACTTTAAGGATACGCGGCACATTGATTTAAAAACGGATGAAGACGCTTTTTTTTCTTCTTCAATAACATCACTGATTATTACTCACTGCAGACTTTGTGAGAGCCAGCAAACATAATAAAAGATCACTTACTGTACATTGTCTGCTGTCACTAGGATACCCACTGATAGAATCTTGTTATATTCCCATTTAGATGAAGAATGACTCATAATCCTTGTGAAGAGAAGTGGGGTACAGCCAAGCGCCTTTGTGTGTCTTTCTCGCCATTTCCTGGTCTAAATTGGCTCTCAAAGTTTACCAACTTGTCAGAAAACGTCCTCATCCTTCTACTATCAAGGTGAGAGATATTTTTTATTATCTAGAATAAACTTCCACAAGCTTCGACGCAAGAAAGCAGCTCACCACTCAATGATGTCAACATAGGAGCATAAGCTAGTGATCACAACATCACTATAAATAGTTTGTCTGCATTAGCACTTATAATACCAATATCACTAATACTTATTCAAGTTGAAAAATGTAAATGGAGTATTGTTGGCGCTTTTTGAACGTTTTTTTTGTTGGGTTTAATGGGTGGAATAGAGGACCTTCCATTGGCTCAATTGTAAACAGACTTTTATTTACGTTTATTTACAAATTAGAATGCATAAAAATACATCTGTTTTATTGTCTTTCATAATGATTGTGAACAATAGGCAAAATAAAAAATTAAGTTCCCCTTTAAGGCACCAAAGCCACATGTGGAGACAAAGTACATTCCTTCATGCCTTTGCTGTAGGAGGATGTAAGCCTCTTTGGTTTTGCGTCCATCCACGACCACATGGCCCTGTGCGTGTGTTTACAGTCGCACACACACACACTCTAGCAGCCAGGCTAAGTCAAACACACACTCTCTTTAGCAAATACAAATATTCACCGTCTCATGCACATAAACATTGTCACGTAGTTTACTTTTACTCCAATCAACACATCAATAAAGCTATACTTCTTTACACACCTATCACCAGTGTCCTCATAAAAAACGTTGCTCGTCTGTCCGCTCCATCACTCTTGGCCAGCAGCCTCTCATGAAGCTGACCTTCGTTGCGCTGCAGGGCCGTGTAACATCTTTCTAGTGAAAATACTGCACACACAGGACGCATCATAGACTACGGCGGTGTGGGAGCGAGAGCTTGCCTGGCCCTTGTGCAAGACATAAACCAGAGCAGACCTTCACCAAGGCCAAACAGTAATGGCAGATTGTGGTATATTCGTCCTTTCTAGCTTAGGGGTTTGTGTTTATACTCTTAACAGAAAATAAGTGGAATGTATTCACAACGCTTTACTTTTTCCATAGCCTTGTTCCATCCATCCATTTTTTACCGCTAGTCCAAAATGGAATAAATCAATTGTTACTAATGATCTTTTTTTTTTTTTTTTTAAATCGGCCTGGTGATGAGTACTGCCTGGTGTCCTCAAAATACATTGCCTGTTATTCACGGCAGCTACTTCAATTTTTGCCTTGTCAGACCAGATAATGTCAAATTTTGAAAGAAAAAAATTATCAATTTGATTTCGGAATAAGGCCGTAACATGAAACAATTTGGAAATAGCACTGTAAGTACTTTTGGATGCACTTCAAATATGTTCCAACTTCATAAAAGCTTAACAGAAATGATGCCCCACTTCTGAAGCTGCATCCTTGGGAGGTTGCATTTGAATGCCACTGACGTCATAACGATGCACAACAAGGCGTCTTCTAAAGCAGTTTTCTTATTTATTTACTGACTTTGCAGATACATACAGTAAAAGCAATGTGCGTACCCATGTAGCATAAACATCATGTAACGGACCCAGCCAGAAAGTAGGTGCTAGACCATCCCATTTATTACATTTACATAATTTATGTAGGAGAGTCTGAGACCACATAGGCTGCATCCTCCAAGTAGGTAGAGCTCCTGAACTGAGATGTGGCAAGAGTTTAAACAGTGATGACTGATACAATGTCACAAATGAACAGAATATGCCATTTTGTTTCAGGGGAAAACAAGGATTCACAGCAGTGACCTAAACAGGCCAAATAAAGTCCTTAACCTGCCCCTTAATGATCTGCACCAAAATGTAATGGGTTCTGATGTTTGTGGAAATGTTTGTGTTATCCTTCTCACAATCGACTCTGATAATGATGAAAGCATAATATCATGCTCAGGAAGAGATACAACTGTTAGCATGAATCTACAATATATGCAACTTTATATAGCATAGGTCAGTGTTTCTTAATTATAGGGCTGGGCCATTGATGGGCAGTGAGCGCCCACTAGTTTCTCAACTATGGTGCTTATGGACTGCAGCGGTGCTCAGATGTTATACACTTTTCCACCACTTGTGGCAGTAATGACAATCTCAAACAAACAGAAGTCTGGATTTAAAGTCAGAGAAGGTTCTTAAGTGCAAAATATAAGACTTAAGTGGGGAAGCTGTATTATCTTTTACATTTTATTGACAGTTAAACATATTACTAATTTTTATTATTCTCTTTGTTAGGATTTGTTTTAGCACTGCGTAATTGTATGTACATTTATTTTTCATCATTTTCAGAGTCAGCACAGTCCCTTCTTTTGCAGTGTATTTAATTATTATTCACTTTTTAATTAGCTTGACCTAAGCCTTGATAATACTCTTTGTGATTAACGCATGCTTTAATTCCATTTGACAAGGTTTTATCCTGTTAAACGTAAATAGTTTAGATGTAATTATTGAATATGATTAAAATGAGGTGTAAGATTACTAATTCAGTGTTATTTGATTGGGCCACGAACCCCTCTGTAGTGGAAGAGTTAGGCCCCGAGGTCAAAAAGGTTAAGAACCCCTAGTATATATCACATGTTAAAGTTACAGCTCTCGAGGTCACACAAATATCTGAAGGATATTGTATTTTGGGTTCTACTCTAGGACCTTTCACATGGTGTTTGACTCCGATTCCTTTAGTGTGCTGATTCACGGCCATTTTTCTCCATGATAGTGACTTCGACCCTTTACTGTTCTGTGCACTGCCCCAGATAGTCGTTAGCTAATACATTCAGCCAAGAAATAGCTCAAATGTATTTGAGCCTACAATTGGTGTTTGAGGATTTCACTTTGGAGTTGAGGATTCTCAACTTTTGTTCCAGGGAATTGTATCGAGATCTCCAGTTACATTACTTGTTCGTCATAAGTCAGCCACCTTGTCTTTTCCTCGCGTACAAGTTGTGCGCTGTAAATCAATATAAATACAAATGTCACTTCTTGCTGTATGCTAATTTGACTCTGAGCTTGTGTAGTTGTCTGGTACAGTTCCCCAACATTGTAGAACGGACAGACTCTTTCTAATCATTGTATCCTGTCTCTATATTGTCATACTATCAGAATCTGCATCAAATCGTAATGTTGTCAACTGTGCCAAACCCACAAACTCGCACATAAAAATCATTGTCATTTAAGTTGGGGGCAAACTGCCAGTGTGACTTAAAGGAGACCTATTATTCAAAACCAACTTTTCTTTCCTATTGTCTGTTTTTGTGTATATGGGATCTGCAAAAAGTCCTAAAAATGTGAAATCAAACCATGAAGATATTTCATTCTTTATACTTTCTCCAAACAAGCTGTTTGGAGTTTGCCCAATTTGTGATGTTTTTCACAAGTTTGATGTCAGCGGATTATACATGTATGGTAGAGATTTACCCCAACAGATTTGCGCGAGTGTGCCATTGCAGTCCAATGTTGTAGTCAATAGGCTTTCTTTTTCCTTTGTCCTGTTGTTGTGGGGCAGACTGGCTCGTACATGCACATGCATCCTCCGCTGTTGCCATTTCTAATACAAAGTAGCGTATAGTCCTAACTTACATCTGTCAGTAGATTCCATATGGAGGTGCTAAAAACAACAATGACAGGGAGAAGACGCAGTCAAAGTGGAGGCATGTAAATAAGACCTTCCACAAAACGGGGCATCCTGAAAAGAAGGCCAGAAAACATCTTTAAAATGGTCTGTAAAACATAATCTATGCAAGATTTTGACCAAAGAACCACCATTACTTGTTAATGTAGACCACAAGAAAACTCATAGTATGGCATCTTTAAAGGGTAGTTTGTCTTGAAAAAAGCCTGTTTAACAGGCTGCTATCTGGTTCTTGGAGAATGACGTAAGATTCAGCCAATGAGACTCTTACTGTTCTGCATTCTGGGACAATGGGGGATGCTGAAATGTGGCATTGAAATACAGTTGTGTAGTTTCTGCGATGGTGTTGGATAACTGGAGACTTGATTACATCTTGCAACGTGAGTAGGAGGGGAAACAAAACATCTGGTGTGGATGAGATGATGCAACAGAAGAGAGGAGGGTTTGTGTGATGCACATGTGAGCGACAAAGCAGACATTTGGGGACGTGAGAGCGACTTGGTAGAAAGTAAACAGTAAGAGAGCAAAAGCCCATGAGCTCGCACAGTCTCTCATTCTGTCAGGCAGGAAACTGAGGTCAGAGAGGCGACCTTGATAAACCCACTTCCTGTGGAGATTCTCAGCATGATGTCCCCCCCTTGCCTCGCCATACACAAGACCCTCAGTACAATAGAGTCCTTCTCCTCCTGGAAGATGCACAGAGGATACAGACTTTGTGTGCTCTCAAAGATGTCTCAGTCTCCTGCTTCCTCCCTCCTCCTTCCCAGTCCAACTTCCTGCCTCCTCTCTATTAATGATAAACCATTTGCATCTTAACTGTTGGGAATGCCAACCCCTACACATATTTGTCAGCAAAGAAGAGCATGCTACTGGTTTTGGCAGGCCACAAGCTGCTTTATGCTTTGTTCTCACGCTGGGTCTGTCCAAGGACCATTTGTTAGCCTGTCCTTGTCTTGATGTACGCCAGAGACGGCTCAATGTAAATACAAAAAGTAACATATGCAAATCCTCATGATGCCCCACACATTGTTTGTACATGTATAATGCCCACTCAAAAAAGACAGGGGAATAGAATGTATATTGTGATTTTTATACATTAACCTAACTATTAACCCCATTTAAAGCAGTTTTAGAGCTGTTTGTGTAGCCTCTGTCCAGATATTAAAAACAGATGTTCATGAGATGGTGATGAAGGTCCTTCTAAAATGATTCCACCATTGTGTGGCACCAAATCAACTTCAAAGTATTATTTAGGCTGTTTTGTCCGTATGTTACGAGGTTACTTCCTGGTTTACGGAGCATGACTCAAAAATTCTGCCAAAATATTGCTACATTTTTATGAACACTGTCAGATTTTACACTAAAAGCAAGCAACTCAATCTCCCACTGCAGCACAGCTTAGCTGGCTGGTAGGGAGGTGTGTCCTACTCATGGCCCCTGTGTCAACATTGCCAGTGGAGGTGGACTGGCAGGCACCAGATGGTCAGGTCTGCAGCACCTGGACTACAGTTGATTTTAAACAAAGCTGTCAGTTCTAAATGCTGTGTGCATGGCCAAGTGACCGCCGCTGATGTGGTCAAATATTAAACATGTGAAAAACCCCACCTCAAACTGACACACATACACAGTCTGATGCAAACATGGGTCACTCTTTTATGCGTCACATGCTCGGCCAACAGGCCAGACGTGAGGACAAAGACGTATAAAGCAACTTTTGTCTGTTGATCCGTCTCATCTGACTAACAGATTTGATAAGCGCCAAAGGCTTATTTCCTAATTTGAAGCGTAAACCCTGCTTGACACGACTGAACTTGTCATATGATCATACAACAGAAAGCAAAAAGGCCAATCATACCATACAATCAATTTTGTATGTTTATTTTCTATGGGTACAGGGGTATAATGCCTTTACACTGGGATTGTATAGTGAAAGGTAATGTTTTTGTACCCTTGACAACAGACTTTTACAGTTTAGGAGCAAAACAAACACACATTGTTGGCACTAAAACAGTCACATTTCAAGATAAAATTTACTTTTTAATTATGTTTTAACAGTAATATGTGTCTTTTGTCTCTTGTTAGCTCCATTCTCAGGTTCTGAAAGGCAAGTTTGGAAGGTTTTTGAAGGAAAAACCTTCGCCATAGACATGATACCACCACAGAATCAGTCCTAGCTACTGAAGATGAATATGCTAACCTAACAAATTGCCGCTGTTAAAATGTGAGTGTAATTTTAGCACTGTAGCATTCATAGCTATGCTAATGTTGCTGATGTTTTTGTACTTCGTTCTGCTCCTTAATGTTTTGTTATTGTAATGTGATGTATGGCGTTTAGTTTGTTGGACAAGTGCAGCGTTACAGCCTACATGTAAAAAGGGGATTATTTGAAAGATACATTTTTCAGTACTTCTGAATGGAGGTTTAAAGCGGAGGCATGATGTCGGACGTCTGAAGGGACGATGCGGTCTCTGCCTCGGTATGAGTATTAGCTTGTGCCTTGCTAGCGAGCTAACAAGTGTGTGACAAAGTTGTGTGAAAAATAACTAACTTGCATTTTAGCCAAAGTCAACCAACTAAACTCGAGTACTTTTTAAAGCAGCGTCAATTTGCAATGCAATGGTAAAAAAACAGACATCAGGCACCAATGCGGAGGAATCATAAGATTAAACATACAGTATATTAGATAGCTATCATGTTAAGAATTTTTTAATGATACAATTCTATACATTGAGTTTATTGGAGTGCTGAAACTGCCAGGAGTTAATCAATGGTTACCAGTGCGCAACCTTTTCACAAAATTATTATTATTTTTTTTTTAGGAAGTTAGGTTTGTTTTGTTTTTACTGCTCCTATTTTAACTGCTTCTTTCATACATTAACAAGGTTAATTTTTTTTTTTTCACTTTACCTTTCCTTTCTATTCAATGAACATTTTATTATTCATTTTAATTTTGAATGAGCAGCACAGTTACAGTATAAATAAATATTATCCGACTAATCGTTAAGATCAGGGGTCCCCAAACTTTTTGACTCGTGGGCCGCATTGGGTTAAAGAAAATTTGGCCGGGAGCCGGGCTGTATATATATATATATATATATATATATATATATATATATATATATATATATATATATATATATATACATTGTCTTTTTAATCCGTTTTGACATTTAACATTGTCACGTTATCGATGGGAAAATTCATTTTTAGACAATATGATTTGCCTGAGCGGTTAGGAGACACCGAGAGTAACAAGCGGTAGAAAATGTATTAGAAAGGAAAGATCTATAAAAAACAAACAAAAAAACACTTTTTTTTAACTTGGGACTTCCCGTGGGCCGAAATTTGGATGCTGGGCGGGCCGTAGTTTGGGGACCCCTGGTTAAGATAGTCGACGACTAGTCGAGATCAAAAGTCATTAGTTGTAGCCGTTATAGTTTGATGATGAACTCAACAAGCAAGCCTATGTGTTATGACAAAGTTGGAATTATGTAACATGAATGCAAATCGTGGGCTTGTGGTTGCAGTAGTGAACCGTATTACGCGGCATCTCTGTAGCCGAATCATGACCTCAACCTTTATATGTGACATCAGAAGCTGACAATGCTGCTGACTGTTAATAAACCCGTCCACTCTATGGTCTCTTGTGACTTGCAGCAGCCACCAGACCCTTCCCAAACACACCATGCCAGAGTCTTAACATGGGTGATAAAACTAAAATGCACAAAAGACCCCTTGTAAGCTCAGTGACTCAATTTATGGAGACAAGTACACACACCTGCACAGTCTAATGGAATTGGTAATGGTTTTATTTGTTTCCAACATAACAAGTTACATCATGTAACATCACATGTTTTCATTTGCACAAGTATTTATGTCGGAAAAGGAATGGAAGAAGCAGAGCTTCTTTGATCATCTCCAGTTTTGCATGTCTCAGCAATTCCTAATATCTTCTTAACTTTCCGAGTTTAAATATTATGGTTTTCAAATTAAATAAAAAAATAGACAATGTGTAACAGAATTTGAATGACATACATCACTTTAAACTACATAAAAATAATGAGATGATAGAAACTGAAAAGATACTGCCAGGAAAGTGTTTATGTTATGTATATTATTGTAGTTGTAGTTTGCAGTGGTGGGTCACATCTTATTTAATGCAACTAACACTTTGGGTTGAATTACCAAGAGGAATCCTTTTCTACTCTCATTCTCAACATTCAAGACATTTTCAATTAAAATACAGTAACCAACATTTTAATAGTAAATGTACCTGCTACTTTTGCCTTTGTTTTTTAACATAGGAATATTACAGTATTAATATCAAAAATAAAGTGCAACAAACATCTCTTGAAATTGAATTAGCAATAGATTTTACCGGTTACTGTTGTTTCTCAACATCTTTTTGTTTTCTGTGTTTTGTTTGTAACCATCCACTCACATCACCTCACATCACATTCGACCCCCTATGATGTCATCCTTGCGCCAACACAGACAGGACGAGACAACAAATCATTCAAACTGTTGCACCACTCTTATTTAATAAACATCAGTGCAGTGATATTTATCGAAAGAGCAAATGTAACCAACTCTTCTTTGTGCTGCAGCTCTATGTACGCTGCTTTGTCTGGGCCTGTGTCAAATCCCACCATGGCGTCATAGGTGGTTCGAAAGATTTGTCCTGTTGCCATTGTATTTTACATATCCTACAAGTAGTGAGCGGCTTAGTAAGAACATCTCTGTCTTTGAAAAGGCCCAAGTGTTTCCGCACACTGGATCGCAATGGTGGCTTTTTCATTTCTCGTTTGAGTGTTTTTCTTCCCGTATCCACCAAAGTGTTTTTGATGACGCCCAAGACGGGCGACAGACTCGCGTAACGTTTAACGGCTATTTATTTAAAAGCCCTAAAAACAACTTTCCATAAAGTCTGCCGTTTCTAAAGCTGATGTTTTTTTTAGTATTGATAAAATTGATTCATTACCTTTTTAAAATGTCAGATCAATATATATATTCTGGAAAGCCAACTAGTAGAGTACAGATTAATACACTTGAATCTGCGGAATATAAATCTGTGGAGGGGGGCGTGGCCTGTGGGCCTGCCGCGGAACGGGGTGTGCCAGGACCGGCCTCGAAGACAGCGACAGGTGCGATCAATCGTTTACAAAATGTGAACTCAAGTGATGCTCTTCGATATTTTTTAGCTATAGTAGTAGTACTGCAAAGGCAAATAATGAGCCTCTTACACATATAAATCAAACATGTTTTATTTTAACAAGCAAATAGCCATGGGAGCAAAATGGTTAGTGCTCGCTATGGTAGCATCACTCACTATTGTGTGAAACTTGCCGTTTACTCTTTCATGAGTCTATATATAGAAGGGATATAGCGCTGCTGGTGGGAACGGTTCGGAAGATCAATTTTAGCTAATGTGGTCTGACAGAGGCCTCGTCTCTGTGGTTCTTTTGAAAAGCTTGAGAGGATAACTGGATATTCCAAGCAAACCATAATGACAGTTGTGAAGTTATACAGTAGTGTGGCACTGTTTATCACACAGTATAGTTATAACACACTAAACTGGACAATCATATTTTATCCTATTCGTATGTCTACCTCTACTACAGTAGCTATGTTCTCTTTTAGCTTCTTACTATTGTTTTTTAACCCTGTCGAACTTTAATGTCATGAAATAGATAAACAAAGAAGCAAGTGGATAAGTGCTACCATAGTGGAAAGAGGCTCTGTTGATTTGGTAAATGCTATATACAGTATTTTAAATCTGAGTCAAACAGCATGCTGAGATCTTTCTAGTCGGGTCCAATACGTTTTTTCAATTTTTTTATATGCTCCAATAGATTCTAACCTCTTATCTTCTTATTTTCCCACACCTTGTTGAGTTTGCTCCTTTTGGAATGTTTATTTGGAATGGCATTGCCTTTTTCAGTAAAAACTTATGCAATAGGCTGACGTCTTGCATTATTCCAAAACTTCATGCAACTACAGGGGAGTGTTTTTCCTGAAAAATATGTTCTAATAATAGGGCTTCCGGTATGTTTGATTTTAGTGGTTCCACAGTATTTCTAATCTGGCATAGCTATGCCACGCAGTACCAATGATATTCATAAAAGGCTAAATATTTTTAGTGGTAGAAGTTACCATTTCCGAGCATTCTCTGTGAATACAGAAACATTCATCATCAGTGTTCATATCTTGGATATTCTAAGGAGTTTCCCAGTAGAGCTGTGAAATACTGACGTAATTATTCCTATCAAACTTTAACTTTCCTCCCTTGATGCTTGACCTAGAGGATTTGAAGTTGGATTCTAGTTGTTGTTCTTGTATTGTTGATAGGCTTGAATTTGGAACCAGAGCTTTTCACTATGAGAATATTTCCTAAAAGGGTCATCCCTGACCTTCAACCAGATCCTGCTGGAGGAATCATCCCAACAGTTCAGTCTGGTCACTCAGCCTGCCTTTCCTCTCGGGACCATCACACCCACAACAAACACAAAACTGCTTGAAAGAAAAGCTCACAAGCCCTTAAAATAACTCCAAATGATCTGTGCATTCTGGGCTTTGACAGCTAAATTACATGTATCAAAATACATGCTTATGCTCTGTGTTGTCCTTAAATGCCTGGCAGTGGTGTGTAGATGATTTATTTAAGGCTTAAAGTATTTATTTTACTTACTTTTGGCGGACATGCAGACTTTGTGTATGACTTGATTACAATGAATAGGTCAGTTCAGAAAAGGAAGTGATAAAAAATGTAAGAGGAGATAACAATTATAGATTTTTTGCCTTACATTTTTACCATTAACACCATATAAAGATTCCATTTGTGGATTTGACAAACTCTCTGTACATTTGTCTTGACAAAAGGATGGTAAAAGTCTGGTCGTCCCGCGCCATCATTTCTATAATGAAATCACAGATTGCTTTATCCCTCAGGTCATCTTTGGCAAAAAATTTTCACTTTTCAAACGCTGCAGCGATGAACAAGCTCTGTGCTTTTCTTTGCGACTGGCTTTGTGGCAGCTTCTTTAGCAGAAGGTGTCTTCATAGGCTTTCAAAACACCATCGTAGCAATGCTGGTGTTTCAGGTGGCCGATAAAGTTTGTGTTGAAGCAAAGTTTTTATTTATTTTGAATTTTTTGTCCTGTCCAGCCAATAAGGCAAATCATATTGCTGATGTAGATGCCCATACTTGCTGTACAGATTTACTTTACAAAAGAAAAGTGTGGGATATTTCTCTTTTTGCCTTATTTGTATTTGACTATTAAATGGATTTATATTAATGTTTGGCGCAGCCGGACTGGAGCAGGAGTGGGGATAAAAGGAAGACACAGGGGGAAACTGCGGGGACAAGAGGGAGAAAAGACAGAAAGACGACAACAACAACAAAACAACATCAGCAAATACGATATGTACAAATATGATACAAAAAGTGATAGCAAAGAAGCAGTTAGTGAAGTAAATATTAATAACACAGAAATGACAGTGAACATTATTGCACTACAAATGGAGATAGCACTATTGATAATGAATAATAATAGTTACCTTTTATTATTAACAATATAATTGTTTCAAATGCAACAATACATATATGTAATGATAACTTGAATTCCAAAAGAAAGCAGATAAATGGAGGGGAAAAATTTGAAGCGAAATGTATTGACCTTGTAGATTTGTTATAGTAACATTAGGTAGCGTTTTGTCAGTAAGCCGTGTTTTACCCAGTTTCCCCTGGGGGGACAACGTAGATATGTTTGATGAAACGTGATTATATGCATGAGTGTATGTATACGTGTGTGCTTGTATATGTACAAAATGTGTATATGTATACGCAAGGAGGCTTTAGTAAAAGCAGAAAAAAGGAAACAGACTCCAGACCCGCCCTACACCACCACATTGAAATCCCAACTCGCCAAAAATCTAGAAAATGTTTTTTTAACAGTGTAGAGCCATACAGGAAAAACACCTGGAAAACAAAATCAACCCCTCAGCCCACAATACAAGATCCAAAAGAAAAGCTTCCACCAGGTACGGCACTGAACAGGAGAGAATGGTGTGCACTGAACAGGCCATGTGCAAAACCGGCACAAATATGGCAAGGTGGGGCCTAAAAACTGACAGCCAGTGTGACTGTGGTGAACCCCAACAAGACATTCATCACATGAAGGAACAATGGACAGTGGATGTCTGTACCTTGAGTGTGTATGTATGTTGGTGCGTATGTACCTATGTATGTGGGTAAGTACCAATGTGTGCTCGTATGTATGTCTGAATGAATGTACGTAGGTATGTATGTATATATGTATGAATAATTGTGTGTATGTGAGTATGTATGTGTATTTATATGTATAATATATGTGTCTCCCAGTTTGTGCGGGAGCCAGAGTACGGCCCCAGCCACCCAGAGAGCCTAACCCAAAACAGCAGGTGCGGTGCACGGAACAAGGGACCACCAGCCCCACGCAGTCAGGCCGGTGGTCTATCGGTCAAGCACACAATAGTGGACTTTCTAACAGTGCGTATATTTTAGTTATTTAACAAATATGACTTGGCCAAAAGTTTTCAGTGTATGAATAAGTACTTTTTGAGCACATTCAACAATCCTGCAATAACCATGATAGTTTTGGTCACGATAACTGCGTTATGAAATTTTCATATCGTTAAATCCCTTATCTAAAATAAGTCAAATACAAAAAGCCAAACACACACTTGCAGGTAATCATAGGACTGCTCACTGAGCTGAAGTCTCACTTTAAGAGAAGAAGGGTGACTTGACCGAGGAGCATTTTTGGACATTAGAGATTCCACTGTGTTTTATTGTCACTGACTAAGCCTTTAAGGGTTTTCAATCATGCAAAAAAGCAGAACAAAGATAGTTTGACACCATAATGTACAGTATCCTGTGAGGTGATGGACTCTGGTCAGATCAAAAACGAAAGACTACTATTGCTTTATGACCAAGAGGACTGTCTGGAGCTCACCTGATCATCAGTCTGTCATGCACTTTGTTAGGTGAAACATCTGGTTTAGGGTGACACTCTTTGGTCTTTAATGGGTTCTGCAAAAGGCCACATCAGTGGCAGGAATGATATATCTGAAAAACAAGAGAGGACCAGTAAAACACTCGGCAGGGCTTCCACAGGCCAGGGGACAGGAAGTGTGGCTCCTCTTGACCCCGTGGACCCTTAAGTGATGTCTGCCCTCCGATCTCACTCTTGACGCCCACCTTCTACAGACAACCGGATGCATGGTGCTCCGGCTTCATTAATGCAACCTCGGGTTAGAGACTATACAGTGGTATGAACCAAATATTACGCTAAAAGTATTACCGTATAATGAGATGTTAAGAGTAAATTGGTTGTTTGTCTTGTGCTCCCTCCCTTAGCATATATAGGATGCTATAGGACTATAGGATGCATTTCTTAGACTACGTTTACACTGCAGGCCAAAGTGGCCCAAATCGTATTTTTTTTAGATCTGATTTTTTTCTAGCTGACTGTTTACACTGCAAGTAAAATGCGATTTTTATCAGACTCCAGTGTAGACACATACAAGCCCCAATTTGGCCTCAACGTCATTTGCATGCGCACTTCGATAAAGTGAAAACAAAGGAAGTTGACCGGCAGTAAGTTGCTACTCCAACAAAAATAAAGTAAGTCACAATACCTTTAAAAATTAGGGTTTTTTTTTCGTGAAAGTAATATAATGTATAAATGGATGTATATAGTGTAATACAGTATATTTGGGAGGGTTTTCATCTTTTTATTGCTGTTTGGTAGAGGAGACACGGACATCAGCGTGGATCTACGGGAGCTTTAATTTTCAACTCGCATGTAAGCAAATGCGCCACAGCGTCAATTCCGGTCTTTCAACAATCGCTATTTCTTAGAAACCAAAATATATGTTCATATATTACATATAGCCTGTTATTTGTGCACTATTGACAAGTGATGCACCAAAAATGTGGTCGTCTTAAATAGAAACCAAAAACCAGGTGTTGTGATGACATATCCATTTCCACTGGCGACTGCGTCTTTCCGGCACACACGAGTGACACATGTCGTCCAAAGCTGATGAACAAAATCAGATCACATACGGGTCGCATCGGGTTTAGACTGAAGTTACATTTGAAAAGATCAGATTCCCATCGGATTCAGAACCACCTCCAGATGTGTCCTGAATCTGATGCCAAAAGATCAGATTTGAAGCACTTTGGAGCGTTAACACTGGCAAAAAAAAAATCAGATCTTTGTCACTTGAGGGCAAAAAAATCCAAATTGGTGTGCAGTTTAAACAGGGCCTTTGTAGCCTATGAAATAAGTGTTCAAAAACCATGTTCTTCCTTAATATTGCCGTCAGAGTAGAGGTTCACTGCAAGTACTGGGTCAAAAAAATCTGTCTGCCTTTACAGTCTACAAAGATGTGTTTTTAAAATTTAGATTGTCTTGTTAAAACTCACAGGTGCAAAATATTAAACATCTGTCATTGCGATACAACAATGGTTGTTCAATAAATAACCTGTATTTCTAGTAGTAATTATAATTCTTGAAGTCATACCCACTCTTTTGACTTTTATTTTTAGATTAAACAAACTAACAGATATTCCTTTTTTCGACAGCAATATAGAGAGATACATGCATATACTAGGGATGTGCTGATCGATCAGTATCGGCTGATTCTCGTTCAAAAGTACTAATTAATTCCTTTCAATGCCAATCAAAAAGCCAATCCCCTCAGGCTGAAACTATTTATTTTTAGTTCCCTCGCTAACTGTTTGTCCATACACAGTGTGGAGCCGTTCTTCTCAGTTAATGATCATAATCTCTATTGCAAGTGTAGTCACTGGAATACGAGGCTAAACGTGTCAAGCGGAATTTGCTTGAAACAAGATATAAGTGGACTTATATGCCTGTGCACTGCCTGTCGGCCTAATATTCATTTCACTATTAATCATTTCTTAAGTCATGTTGTGAGCTGAAACAATATGGCCAATGCATAGTTGTCTGTTTTCATTAATTATGCATATGATATAAAGACACTAGCTGTATTTTGGATGTATTGTCTGGTTATTAACAGGTGTAGGAGCGCTGTCCATTGCTGTATCTGTCACCTTTGCACGTGAAACATTCTTGGCATTGTTGCTTGTTAGGCTGAACTCGTTTGTTGAATATTGTTTGGTTACATTCAGTTAAAACTACTTTTATTTCGGACATGCTTGTGATGTGTATCATTACTGATTTTATTGACATAAATGAGAACTGTCCATCCATCCATCCGTCTTCTTCCACTTATTCGAGGTTGGGTTGCGGGGGCAGCAGCCTAAGCAGAGAAGCCCAGACTTCCCTCTCCCCAGTCACTTCGTCCAGCTCCTCCCAGGGGATCCCAAGGCGTTTCCAGGTCAGTCGGGAGACAGTCTTCCCAACGTGTTGTGGGTCTACCCCGTGGCCGCCTACTGGTCGGACGTGCCCTAAACACCTCCCCAGGGAGGCGTCCGGGTGCCATCGTGACCAAATACCCGACCCACCTCATCTGACTTTTCTCGATGTGGAGGAGCAGCGGCTTTACTTTGAGCTCCTCCCGGATGACAGAGCTTCTCACCCTATCTCCTCCTAAATCCAGGGTTTGACTTACTACCTTAAAGAAGTTGTTTAGTATGTTCTCTATATTATTTAATGACATTTGACAAGAAACATTTTTAATGTGTAACAGGTTTGTCTGGTAAAATAAAGCCAATAATCACATTTTTGTGATCCCTTTTATTTTGAAGTATCGAAAAGCATCAAAATATTAGTATCGTGACAACATTCAGAAAATGTTGATCTATTTGACGATCTGGCGAAATTTTGGGCTGAACATAAAATGCACTTTAACCTTCACAGGTGAAATAAATGTTACCCTTTCTAAATGTCCAACTGTTCAATGTTTCACTTGCTGTTTTCTGAACAAGAAAAGTAAAAAAATAAAAAGGGGGAATATTCAAAATTAGGACCTCCTGTTGCAGCTCCCATATATTTGTCATGGTGTACTTCATGTTGTGGCTGGCGAGTGACTCCTTCATCCTCTGTCTGGTTTATGGTAACCAGCGCCTTTGCCTGAAGTCTGCCAGTAAACAAAGCAGCCTTGTTAACACCAACCAGAGAATGGGTTTTACAACAAGAGGTGACCGCTGTACACATGAAACTTCTCAATTAGTGCGGAGCAGATGTCACGGTAGCATGGAGAAGATCAATAAGGGTCATCCGTGACAGACCGGGCACTACAATGCGACCATTAGGGGATTTAGCTGCTAATAATTTCTGTGAAGTGTGACAATATTGAGTGTACAAGAACAGAGGGCCTCTCACAAAGACAAAGGGCTCCATTACTGCTAAAAGGCGCCTGCAGCCACTGACCTCCTGCACCGCCGGCGAGGTCGTCCTCTCTGAGGGGGTTCACTCAGTGTCCACCTCCGTGCAGGACGTGAGATGCTGCAGCCAAACAAACGGACAATTTGAGTCTATATAAGGAGAAAGTAAGGGAAGCTGCTGACTTTAAAAAGCGCACTTAATTTCTACTAGTCCTCCCTATGGGCAGACGTTTACAGGAACTTGTCCAAACAACTGCTAGGGAGACGAGGAAAGGCTTGACTTTCTGAAGCAGAGCCATATATGGCGCACAGCAATTTATCAGCTGTGGCTGCTGATAATATTGATATTTATGATGGGGGACACTTGAAGTGTATTCGCAACATTGAAACATGCATGAGAAAAACTAGTTGCAGGACTAAATGCTTACTCTTAAACATCCTCTGCTCAGACTTCAACTCAATCTGGCTTCAACTAAATTACCTTGCTGCTTTTCTTTCGACTGATTAGTCTCCCAAGGAACAAAGACAGTCAGCGTATTTGTTTTTTCCGCTCGCTTCCGTCTTAAACCCAGTTTGGCACAAAACTAAAGTCGGGCAGAGCCGTTCAGCAGGATTCAAATGTCACTTATACTGGCTGGGAAATAACCTAAATTCTAATTTTGCTGAGTGAATCCCAGCTGGACTACACCACTGTGCACACCCCTACCTTTTCTTCCCCAGCAGTGTCCTGTTTCTGCATCATTTCCATGTGTTCTCACACCTGATGGTGTGAGCCTTTGGTGCTGGGAGGTAATCACCTTCGCATTGCAGGCCCCGTCCAATCTAGATAATTGGCACCAGACGGCATGCTGCAGAGGAAGGGCTCAGCCTGCTTCCTCTCACACGGGTTCATTACAGGATAGGCCAAGACAGTGTGATGGCGTTTGCTAAATCAATGCAAATTACAAGGCTGAAGCTTTCATCTCGACAGGAACACTTTTGCCAAAGCTGGATGATTTCTCACAAGGTCCTGAAAGCTAAAATGTGGGAACGTTTCTTCCGGGACAGCAAAATGTCATCATATCCTTCATGAACACAACAAATGACTACCCTTCTAATTAATTTTGACAAACATAATAAGCAGTGGGACTAGTTACGAGTAAGTCGAGTATAGATTGTGCATTGCAATCCGAATCAAACTCATTTCAACACAAAAGCTTCTAACATACAGGATCTCCCTAAAGTCTGGACACAAAGAAAACGTGTAGTTATTGGATCAAGTTTAGTTGAATCTCGATCTTTGCATTGCAAATATTGAAAATTATACTGAAGATGCTGTGTTGATATTCCATTATCATTCATCCATTTTCTACCGCTTGTCCCTTTCGGGGTAGCGGGGGGTACTGGAGCCTATCTCAGCTGCATTCGGGTGGAAGACGGGGTACACCCTGGACAAGTCGCCACCTCACCGCAGGGCCAACACAGATAGACAGACAACATTCACACACTAGGGCCAATTTAGTGTTGCCAATCAACCTATGCCCAGGTGCATGTCCTTTGGAGGTGGGAGGAAGTACCCAGAGGGAACCCACGCAGTCACGGCGAGAACATGCAAGAAGAATTATTTTAAAAGATGTTGAAAAGATAATTTCTTGAAAATATGCATTTTTGTCCAGATTCTGTTAAATCACATACATTCTGACATGTATTTGATTTTGCAACTTTTAATTAGAATCTCTCCCCAGTGCCGGTGTTCTGTCGATGTCTGCAACCCACTGCTACTGAGCATGCGCACAAACGCAAATATTTCAAATCTTTGCCTAGAACAAACTACCCATCGAAAGCAACTGCCTCGTTTTCCTGTTGTACAAATAAGTAGTGCTTTTAAATAATGTTTATTTCATTGTATCTTCTGACCAACAAGCATGTAGACAATCACAGCGTGAGAAAGTTCACATTGTATATTAACGGACAGCAAGCATGTAGCTTATATTTTTATTTTAATCATTGTTCAATATTAATTTCAGTGAAAACCAAAGTTCTGTTTGCACTGCCGAACTACGACAAGTCTTGCCTGACTACTATGCAGCATGTGTGTAAAACAAAATTCGAAAGCAAACATGAGGCGCTAGCATCATTCAATACAGATTTCAAAACACCTAACACAAAAAGTACCTAACACAAGCATATTGTACTTAAAATTCTTATACTTTGACCTAAAATACTCGTCAAAATTGTCCAAAGATGTATTGCAACAATAAATGTAAAGTTTTTTGCATTTATTACCAAATATTTTATATATTACACAAAAACACACACTCTATAGTGGTAAAATAAGTGTAAAAGGTAAAAAAACTGAATTTAAAAAAATTCAAAGGAAAACGCTGAATTTGATATTTTATTCATATTTCTATTGTTAATTTAATGTATTGTTACTATTGTTATTGTACTTGTTTATTTGTTACTAATTTATACCCCTTTAAAAAAAAAAATGTTGTGCCACAATCGTCCAGCCCTACGAGACGTGCCAAAAAGCTGCAGATTTGTCTACCAGAAAGTTTGTAGCTTGTCAATTATGCATTTTGTCAAGTTTTATATTTTGTATTTTAGTTTTTTTTTGTCATTTTCAAGTTACTTACTATGGACTGGACTCTCACAATATTATGTCAGACCCACTCGACATCCATTGCTTTCGGTCTCCACTAGAGGGGGGGGGGTTACCCACATATGCGGTCCTCTCCAAGGTTTCTCATAGTCATTCACATCGACGTCCCACTGGGGTGAGTTTTTCCTTGCCCGTATGTGGGCTTTGTACCGAGGATGTCGTTGTGGCTTGTGCAGCCCTTTGAGACACTTGTGATTTAGGGCTATATAAATAAAGATTGATTGATTGACTTCAACAACCATAGTGGATTTTTCTGTCTTTACCAAAATGGCACCAATAATTGTATCCATATTTTTATATGTACTTTGCTGCAAAAACATGCATAATTTAATTGGCTAAAATCAATGTTGGGTAAATGGCCTCTGCACTTCTTTGCAGTGATGTTCACTGCAAAGAAACTGCTCTCTCCAAATATACGGTTTGTTTCACCTTTTGCCCTGCTTCCATATATTTAAGATGGATTAAATCTGCTAACTGAGCTTCTAGTCATGGGCAGAAATCCAACCCTTAATGCACGTACATAAATCAGCAGAGGCAATGGCTGTAATATAACCTCCAGACGTGATCCAGATGCAGCTGGTGAACAACTCATTACAGGTGCTACAATGCACTGTGCAGCAGTCTCACCTCTCCTGGGAATCCAGGTGCCAAACGTGTTTCTGTGTATTGAGGGCTTCTTTTACCAAAACCAGCCCCTTAATCATATTAAGCAGATGCAGGTGGGCACAGAAGGGGATTTGCATGATAGAAAGATGGCTTGGTGAGGAGTGAAAATAGGAAGTGAAGTGTAAAAACAGTGGTAGGCTACTAGGCCATGTCCACACGAACACGAATACTTAAACGCATACTTATCTCTGCGTCTTGTCCACATGCAGACGCATACTTTTGTCTTTAAAAACGTAGACTTTTGCAAATGCTGGCCAAAGTGTAGAGTTCCAAAACAATCCGCTTGGCGTATGCGTGTACATGCTCGAACGGACACTTGTGATGACGTCACAGTTCTGCGCTGTCATTTCCAAAGCTCAACAACACTGCCTTGCTGGCTTGAAACACACTATAAGAGGAATTACTGTATATTTGAATGTAAACATGCTGCTAATTTCACTCAACATTAATAAAAAAACTACACATCAAAATTGGCTTTGCGACACTCCCACCGGCGCGAATGGCAGTCAGCTGTTTTGGATATGATTGCTGTCCAACCGCCACCTGATGGGACAACTTTGACAAGCAATACTTTTTTGCTCTGTGCCATAAGAAAGGTGCAACATTATCTTATGTTTTTAGTCCTTATTTAAAAAAACATGATGTAGCGTCCTCCTTGTAGTGTGTACTGACGTTAAAGACAATATACACTTCATTGCACATGTACTATATTGATGATTAAATGCTTTATAATTCCCCGAGAGTTTTTCAGCGGCACATGAACGTCTGTGTGCTTTATATGGGCACTTAAACATGCAAAAGGGTTTCCTTGGCTCGTTAGTGTGTGCTGATTTTAGAAATAATGTACACTTCACTGCACATGTAATAATACATCACCATGTTGCTGAACATGTTCTAATTCTATGAGTGTTGGGTTTCAGCAGCACAGGCGTGCATTCGCTCTTTGATAATGTTCCCAGGGCTCTGTGTACGTGCAGGCTGGTTTTAAAGATAATGTACATGTCATTGTACATCTAAAGTCGATCAAAATAAACATAATAGGAGGTGTAATGCCACCAAGTCAGCTATTGCTGCTTTTTCCAGACTTCTGATTGGACAAAAAGTGCATTACAGCAGGTGTATGCGTTTGTGTGTAGACATAGACAGTTTTGAAATTAAATTTAACCCCAAATATGTGTTTTTTAAACTCTCTGTGTCCGTGTGGACATGGCCCTAGACCACATTGTCTTTGGATGAGAACTGAGCATTTTGCTATAACTCAGTTTGGCAATTCTCCCGTCTCCATCCAAGTTTTTAATCACCGGGCCTCTGCCAAGACAAACCTCCCAAACTCAAGCATCTCAAGCCCCAAGGAGGTGGTGATGCTCATATATAGACTTGGTGAGGCCCCAGAGATGCAGGGAGCACATTCTCTCCCTGCAGAGGGTCACAGTACCCAGTCTGAAACTGTTCTTTTTCATTAAAAAACAAAACATTCCCATGTGAGAGTCCCCTTAACCACACGAATGGAACTTAATCTTCATAGCCTTAGAACATTTAGTCCTCCCCGGGTGGTTTACTTCCGTCCTTGGTGGCTTCTAGCACATGTGGCGACATGGGATATCGTCAGGATTGTGTTTAATTAAAACATTGCACGAATGGTGGGAAAAAGAAAATATGTTGAGTTTTAAATTGATTTACATGCTAATGAGGGAGAATGTAATGCACCAGCATCTGTTCGCACAAAACACCTTATGGTAGATTGTCAGGATAGCTCCACCTTTTCAAGGTAATGAGGTTTGAACCACCACCACAGGAGAGGACAAAAGGAAAGATGTGAACCATGGTGGGACTGAAGAGGATTAGATGGAGATACTCAATCATGGAAGTGCATTTCCAACCAATGGAAACTTACTTTTTGGTTCAAGAAATGGAAGGTCTTAATACTATTTTGAGGCAAGATATCATATTTGGTTATTTAAAGAGGAACTGCAATTTTTAGGGGAATTTTGCCTATTGTTCACCAGAGACAAGAACACAGATCTTTAAAAATATATATATATATTTTAAAGATGATAAACGCTTGCAAGATGCCACTAAAGGGAGTCACTGTTGTAGCCTTCAAAGCCCTCTAAAACCAACTTCAAAACCCTCAACGTTTTATATACACACTGCAAGTATATATATATACACACACCGTATTTTTCGGAGTATAAGTCGCACCTGCCGAAAATGCATAATAAAGAAGGAAAAAAACATATATAAATCACACTGGAGCCCGGCCAAACTATGAAAAAAACTGCGATTTATAGTCCGAAAAATACGGTATATATATATATATATATATATATATATATATAATGTAGTAACAGACACCTTCTTAACACTATGTGATATGTACAATATTTACTTTATTTTTGGTCATTTTAATCAAAGGACTTCCTTCCCTGGCGCATTTATTTCCGTTTCCATAGCAGCACACATCTGACTTCCGGCAACACATGTGTTCATACTTCCGGAAACAAACGCGTGTGTCTTCTAATCATGGCAGACTTGGTAACAGACAGCAAAGACGACTATTTTTGGACAAATGAGGATTCATAACTTTTATATTTTTAAAGCTGAATATACCAATGGCGAATGAACTACTGCTTACAGAAGCGAGCACGAAAAAGAGGGTGAGACGTTGGAGCAAAGGGAAGCTGAGAGTGAGGACAGTGCGACTTGGTCACGCTGCAAATCTGGAACTTTTGAGTTAAGCTTTGCCGAATTAATGGAGTGCCCAAATCAACTAGAAACGTCACCAGCCAGCTTGACCAAACAGACGAGTAAGTCACTATACTATTGTTCGTAATACATGTAGCACATCACCGTACAACCACAGTACATACACTGTCGAGCTAGCTGTGTAAAAACAAACCATGAAATGTGGGCTAATACTTTACAGATACTGTAATATGATTGTTAATTTTTTTCAGTCAGTACAGATTGGTGTCCTATCGCATCGTTGGTTCATTACAAATTCAAAGCATCGGTTAAATTAATTTCAAAGTGTTTTTAGCATTACTTTTTTTTGAGGTACGAACTGCAATACAGCACCAATTATTCTCGTATACCACTATATTACATATTAAAATTCATCACAACAAATGCGATTAAGAATAAAAAAAATAAGCAAGATGCATATCATTTCTAAAAAGTTTCTGACATATTGCCGATAGCTTTATTACCATGCGTTGCTTTGCAGCATGGGGGGTCTCGGAGCTGGCACACTTCCTTTGACCTGAGGGTTATCTCCATGGTAATCCCTGTTATACAGCCCCCGTGAGGGACGATGGAGGCTACTGGCTGATACCTGCACACTTCCAAACAGCTGTTCTGCCGTGCATGGTGGTCGCAGATAACCGATGCGCGAGAAGACTGGTTGGTAATTGTCTTTTCTTAATGGAAGACTGATTAAAAATGCAGTGAAAAGACATTGGCCAGGAAAGCTTTTTAACCGTACCCTCATTTAAGAGCTTTAAGAAGGCACGTGGTGGTAAGTTAAGGCCTCGGGTCTTAGAAATGCAAACACGGCGATGGAGAAGAATGCATGCTTATGCCTGCACATGCCCCACATGTGTGTCTCTGCATGCTCCATTCGACATAACGTGTGTTTGGGTTGAGTCCAGGGTCACTGGGCTTTCTCCTGACACTTTTATACACTCAACAGATGAGCGTCTGCTCGCGCTGTGACAACCAGACGATAACTTCCTCCCTCTCGAGCGTTTAAAAGCGAGCGTGTCGCAATGCTGTATTTATGTTTGGGCCCCAGATAGTCCGTCTCACTGGGACTGTACAGCCCCTCCACACAGGCATGGCTCCTGTGTGTTGACGTTTTGAAAAACCAAACAGTGAAACATGAACCCCGGGTGAGTGAGGAGGAGAAGCAGCGGTTTGGTGAGGAGGGGGGAGACACGGTTGTAAAAGTGAACAAATAATTACGGAAAGGCTTTTTGCACGGAAAAGCATTTTCTGATGAGGATTTGGATGGGTTCGAGGGCCACCGTCTCCCTGAAGGCCTTCCTCTGTGTGTACAGGCTGCTCTCACAAGTTGGCTTAAGTCATGTGTTGGAGGAAATCTGTTTCCAATATGTGCGTTTCCTGCATTCACAGGAAGCGGCCCATGCGCTCAAAGCAAGCGTGTCCAGCTACTGCACCCCCTTTTCTGTCCCTTCTGTTCTGTGGAACCACAGACCCCAGAACTGAACCTCGTATATTTAACATGGTCGGCACATGGAACTAGAATAGCACTCGGTGGAGCGCCGGGGGCCTCTGCCAAGGTGGAAATGTTAACAAACGATTTGCGTTTTGTTTGTCTGACCACATTGGGATTAGCAGCACTTTCTGTAATCAGCAGCATGCGCTCTGACAACAAGTAGGCAGTAAAGTTGTCTTATTGTGGGGAAACGAAAGACAATGACATATGTTCTACAACTGCCAGTGAACTCCTGGTTTAACATATAATAAAAGATTAAAATAAGTTGTGTGACGTTAAAGGAAAGCTTTATTGTTTACCTTTTTGGGGTAATGCTTCCGTTGTGACTTAAACTGTGAAAAGTAAAGTCCCTTGTCTGCTATTTTTACCAGATTTGTACCAAATCTAACTAAGGTCGTTATGTATTTCTGTATGTCTGTCTGTCATGTATATCGATACTTTTCAAATTAAAAGGGACCACAAAATTGTCATTATTGGCTTCATTGTAACAGAAAATCTTTTGAAACAATAACCATATATATTTATCAACGATTATTCAAGGAAACCTAAATACCTCAATATTACGCTACACGTGCCCTCTTTATTAACCAGTGGAATTGCCGTTTTTTGCCATTTTTCCTCTCCTTGTATGCGCTTTGTGTGTGTGTTTTGACACAGTCAACAACATATGCCTCGGCTCTGTATGTCACCGCTGTACGGCAGCATGTGATTGAAAAAAAAAAGTAACGGTATTTTTCAAAGGCAGCAGATTATCGTTTTTAGTTCACTAGTAAAAAAGTGTGGTTAAAGCTGAAAAAACTAAATATTTGTCAGACTTAATTTCAAATAGTATCAACAAGCCACGTGTTCTTTTTAATCGATTAGTTCTGTTGTTAATCCGAATCCAGCCACTTCACTGGAGATGACAAGGGAAACTTGTGAAAAATGTCTCTCCTTTTTTAACGACAAGGTTGCTACTATTCGGGCAAATCTTTCTCCTTCTCCATTGAGTTTTAATGTGGCCACTCGGTGCTCGGCTGTGTTTTGTCAGTTTGAGCCTGTGTCCATGCCTGAGCTTACAGGAATAGTTGACAAACTAAAACCCTCGTCCTGTCCCACAGACCCAGTCCCCCCTCGCTTTTTTAAAGAAGTCTGGGACTCTATTGACTTGTCTGTTAGGGACATCAACAGCAGCTTGATTTCTGGCAGTGTGCCCTCTTTTTGTAAAGGAGCTGTTGTTGAGCCTTTGATAAAAAAAACGGGTCTTGATCCTACAAGTTTGTCAAATTATCGGCCCATTTCTAAACTACCTTTTGTGTCAAAAATTTTGGAGAAATGTGTTTTGGCGCAACTACAGCCTTTTTTAGATGAAAATAGCACTTTAGATCCATTTCAATCTGGATACAAAGCTTTGCACAGTACTGAATCTGCACTTTTAAAGGTTTTTAATGATTTGCTTTTAATATCTGATTCTGGCAGCTCTGCCATTTTAGTGCTTTTAGATCTTACAGCTGCCTTTGACACAGTCCACCACACAATTCTTTTAGATCGCCTGAGAGACTGTGTGGGTGTCAGGGGGACTGCATTAGAGTGGTTCAGATCCTACCTGTCAGAAAGGTCCTTCTCTGTCAGGCTGGGGAACGCCATTTCTTCTTCTGCTCCGCTTTACTGTGGTGTCCCCTAGGGATCTATTCTTGGCTCCATCCTGTTCGCTCTATATCTCCTCCCTCTTGGAGAGATTTTTAAGAGGCATGGAGTGTTATCACTTTTATGCAGACGACTGCCAAATTTATATGCCTATTTCAAAAGGCCACGGCCCCCTGACACCCCTTCTCAACTGTCTATGCGACGTCAAGGCTTGGTTAGCCCAGAATTTTTGAATAATGAATGAGGGAAAAACGGAAATTTTAGTGTTTGGTCCGGCCCTCACTGACTTGGGACCATTGCAAAATTATGTGCGTCCCAAAGTCACCAGCCTTGCCGACACTATAGACAGCGATTTTAAACTTGACAAACAAGTCAATGGCGTTTTAAAATCGTGTTTTTATCATCTTCGTCTTTTAGCAAAGGTAAAACCGTTTTTATCTTTTAACCTTTTTGAACAAGTCGTGCATGCTTTTATTTCAAGTCGCCTGGACTACTGCAATGCACTTTATGCTGGCATTAGCCAAAAAGCTCTCTCCCGGTTGCAGTTAGTCCAGAATGCGGCAGCACGACTTTTAACAGGGGCCAGGAGACGCCAGCATATAACCCCAATCCTTGAGAGTTTGCGCTGGCTCCCTGTTCATTTTAGAATTGATTTTAAAACCTTGCTGTTTGTTTTTAAAGCTTTACATGGACTGGCACCTCAGTATATCTCTGACCTCATCCAAACTTACAATCCTGCGCGCGCTCTGAGGTCCGAGAGCCAGCTCCAGCTTGTGGTGTCCAAGACGAGACTTAAAACCAGGGGAGACAGGGCCTTCTCTGTGGTCGGCCCTAAGCTCTGGAACACTCTGCCCCTCCATGTTCGAACTGCTCCCACAGTGGAGTGTTTTAAATCTCGTCTTAAGACCCACTTTTATTCTCTGGCTTTTAACACTACGTGAGTTGTGTGGTCCTCTGTTGTCCTCTGTGTTTTTAAAATGTTTCTTTCTATTTACTGTTTTAATTGGTTTTACCCTTTGAAATTGTTTTTAATCATATTTATTTTATATTGTTTTTAATTGTGTTTAATATTGTTGTGCAGCACTTTGGAAACATTTTGTTGTTTAAATGTGCTATATAAATAAAGTGGATTGGTTTGGATTGGACTAGTACCGCGCTACTTTATTAGTATGTATACCGCACAACCCGTGTGTGTGTGTGTGTGTGTGTGTCTGTGTGTGTGTGTGTGTGTGTGTGTGTGTGCGTGTGCGTGTGTATAGGTATAGGTATAGGTATATACGTATGGATGTATAGGTGATTAGATTTTGGGGGCGATCTGGATTCAGGATTGTTTAAAAGGATTATTTACTATTGGGAGTTAAGGCCTGGCAGAGGTCTGCGCTGTCTTGAGTGTTTTATTGTTTGTTTTTACAATTGCGTGATGGTCTTGATCAAATGCATTTGCGTGCTTTAGAGGGATACGCCCCTGTGTGAGAGGAGCTTTACTGACTCATTTAAGTTTTATTTATTTAAAAACTAGGGTTGTCTAAAATAAGTTAATTTTTAGTGATTTGTCACATGAGTTATCGCATTAATTACTTATACAGATTAATCAGCGCACATGCTCCCTTACCTTAAATGCGGATGGTTACCTGTAAGGCTGGCAAGATGAGACTTTAAATAAAACTGTTAGCAAGTTTGGAACAAATAATTCAAGGTAAACATGCTCAGTGGCCTTGTGGTTAGAGTGTCCATCCTGAGATCGGTAGGTCGTGAGTTTAAACCCCGGCCGAGTCATACCAAAGACTATAAAAATGGGACCCATTACCTCCCTGCTTGGCACTCAGCATCAAGGGTTGGAATTGGGGGTTAAATCACCAAAATGGTTCCCGAGCGCGCCCACCGCTGCTGCTCACTGCTCCCCTCACCTCCCCGGGGGTGAAACATGGGGCTGGGTCAAATGCAGAGGATAATTTCACCACACCTAATGTGTGTGTGACTATCAGTGGTACTTTAACTTCAACTTAACTTTACTGTATGACATTCTGACAATCAAATTGCATTGGGGTCTTTTTTTTAAGTTAATTTCAATCATGCAAACGTGTAGTAACCTGTGATTAATCTGTTTCAAAAATATTGTTCGTTTGACAGTACTTTTAAAAACAAATTTAAAATCCCAACAATGCTCACTATTTTATTTCAGAAGTAGGTGTCAAGTCTCAAAAGTATGCAGTGTTAACTAGGAATACATGCGAAAATAAAGGAAAGTAACGTTATCCAAATGTGACATCAGTTTGAACGGTTGCCTGATCAGCTGCTGATCCAAACTAACATTGCAATGTTGTATTTTCAATCCTATTTCTGATTTAAAAAGCAGCAGCGTAACATAATATTTCCCAGGGGATGCACTTTCATCGCACCCACCGCATACCACAGCAAAGTCATCCAAGAGGATGTCAGAGAGCTGCACTTTAAATCAGCTGCTGAAATAGTTTTGGTTTGGACTCTTTAATTTGCTTCACTGGCCAGGATTTGCCCTTTTACAAAGTCGAGGTCAGATAATGTGACCATTTTTTTCCCTGTAAATAACATTACATCATATTATATTCTTATAGCTTTCCAAGGGATGTGTGGTATGTTCATGCACTCACTAATGATACAAGATCTTAAAGGATTGTGACGACAGCAAATATATATCCCATCAGGCCATAGCTGGATGACGTTGTGCTTCTGAGAGAAGTGAGTTGCGGTCCCCTTCTGGACTCTAACTGGTCCCTGTTTTAAACAATAGTCAAGTTTTATATAGCTTTTATGACTTACGGCACTTTGCCAGGCTGTTAACCCTTGAGTCAGGCCCCCAAGGACCTGCATGACCCGGCTTCATCTGGCCCCAAAAAACACTTATACATTCACTGTGACAGTAAAAGAAGGCATTGCTTTTTTAAGTGCATTCTGCAAAGAAGTGCACCACTACAACTATCTCTTTTAAAATGATCATACTTTTTGGGATTGACATTGACAGATACTTTATGTAATTTAAGTGTGTGTTAAATAGGGCTGCAATTAACAACTATTTTGATAGTCGACTCGTCATCGACTATTTTAACGATCAGTCGACTCGTCGGATTATAAAGCGTACACTGCAAAAAGTCAGTGTTCAAAAACAAGAAGAAAAAAAATACAAAAATTAGGGGTATTTTACTTGAACTAAGGAAAATTATCTGCCAAGAGTACAAGAAAATTTGGCTTGTCAAGACTTTCCAAAACAAGTAAAATTAGCTAACCTCAATGAACCCAAAAATACCTTAAAATAAGTATATTCTCACTAATAACAAGTGCCCTTTTCTTGACAGGAAAAAAAAAATGAGACCTTTTTTCTCAATATATTGAAACATATTCTTAAATTAAGTAAATGCTAGTGCCATTATCTTTACATAATGATTTGCGCTCGGCATTACATTTCTTGAAACCAGCAAACTTACACTAAAAACTAGTTTATTTTTCTTAATGGAAAGGCAACAAGGCAACCGCTTGTTACTCTCGGGGTCTACTAGCCGCTCAGGCAAATCATATTGTCTAAAAATGCATTTTCCAATCGATAACATGACATCATCGCGCCAAGTGCATGCTCTTTAAATTAGTGCGCGAGGAATATATATATATATATATATATATATATATATATATATATATATATATATATATATATACATACATACATACAGCCCGGCCCCCAGCCAAATTTTTTTAATTGTCATTTTGAAGAATTTACCTGAATGTGCATGAACTATTTCTGTTCAAAATAGTTTGAGATGTCACATGTTTAAATATTAACTGTGCCAACTGTCCTACTATATGAGTACATATTTTCTCCTGTTTCATTGAAAATAAAACAGCAAAGTTCATTTGGCTGTCATCTGTTTTAATATGAGACACAATTGTGTCAAAGTCATGATTTTTTTGTTCATGCTTGAAATAAGAAATTATTACTTTGAAAAAGCAGTTTTATACTTGTGAGTGTTGATGACACAGCTTTGCAACAGTTGATATTCTAGTTTCAAGCATGTTTTACTCAATATAGGTCATAAAATCTCAGCAACAAGCTGTAATATCTTACTGAGATAATTTAGGACCAAAACTCTTAAAACAAGTAAAACACTAACATAAAATCTGCATAGTGAGAAGAATTATCATATCAGACAGAAAATAAGCAAATATCACCCTTATTTGAGATATGTAATCTTACTTAGATTTCAGTTTTTGGTGTATACACAGATTCAGTGGCTCTAACTTAGCCATCAACTTTTCAAATTCAGCTTGAGATATTTTTAGGCATGTGCTTACTAACAACAAAGATGACTAATTCGTTCATGAATGTGTATTTATACTGTTACTATGCTGCTCATTAGTCTGTTACAAACATTTGAGTAATTATTAAACTTTTGTCCATTTAAAAGTAAGGACAGGAAAAGTGCAAAGTAAAACACATTTATTTAAAGAAAAAAAAGGACAGTTGTAATAGCAATAACAACAACCAACAAAACTAACTTGCTCAAAAAAGAAACAAGCATTTTTTAATGTGTTTAAAAAGCTGCACACTGATATATTATTGATTAACTCCTGGCATTTTTAGCATTCTAAAAGTCTCAATGTATATATTTGTATCATTGATTAATTCTTAACACTTTAGCTATCTAATAGATTGGTGCTTAATGTTTAGCGTGTGTGTGCGATTATTCCGCCTTTCTTAATTGCAATGCAAATTGATGCTGCTTTAAAAAGTACTTGAATTGATTTAGACAAATTTTAGCTGGCAGACTTTTAAAATGATGGTTAAATAATTTTTCTCGCAACTTTGTCTCACTCTTGTTAGCTTTTACCTTGCTAGCTAGCTAGCTAACAATCTTACCGAGTTGAGACCTCATCCTGCCGATGTCCGAAATTCCTCCCCTTTTAATGCTCCCGTATCACACATGTAGTGTCATACAAACATATGCTTTGCAAAATCAGCAAAGCATTCATATTTTTAACAGGAATAGGAGGAAATATTCCCACACTTTACATTGTTTTCACCCGCAATGCTGATGCCAGTGGTGGCGCATACTCGCGGTGATTACGTCACGACTATGTCGACAAATGTATTACATTTTATTGTCGTTGAATCGTTGCACCCCAAGTGTAATTTAACAATTTATTAAATTTTTTTGTGGTTGCAGTTTGCAAAAGGAGGGGCCAAACACTGCATCATACTGTCAGTTTTGTTGAAATTGATCCGACCTCGGCAGCAATGGCGTGTAACTCGAGGCTGCTTCTCCGTGCGTAGAGTCCTAGACACACAGGGAACACTGAAGTACACGCCGACCAATCAAAGCCTTTGCGTTGCCGTGACGGGAGGTTCGATTTTCATAAAGTGGACCTATTATGCAACACCAACTTATCCTACCTATTGGAACCTGCTGTTGTATATTTGGGATCTGCATGAGTCCCAAATCATTGAGGCATGGCGGAGATTTTTATAAAACATTTTTCCCAAATGTGATGTCAGTGGATACCTATATATATATATATATATATATATATATATATATATATATATATATATATATATATATATATATATATATATATATATATATGCCTACATATCAGACTCTTTAAACGTCTTTAAGTCACTAGATTCGCCGTATCTGGGACTGGTCTGATTACTCACTAAATATAGTGACAATGTCGCAAAGTTAGCAACACTGATCCCTCCTGCTCTGTCTTCTTATTCTTCTGGCAGACCAGGTGTGTTACTGTATATTGTGTTTATGAGGTATGGAATAGAACAGAAAGCCTTTTACTATACAGTTATCACCACTCAAACTACCTAATAAAGTGCCCCATCTGATAATTCTCTCTAAAACAGGGCCACATCACAGTTATGGCTGCCTTCAGTGGATGGCTGTAACAGTGAATATACATGATTAATAATTAAGGATTCACCTCTTGATGATATTACACAATTTCCTTTTGTATTTTGATTATTTTTCACAGACTGTAAATAAATAAAAAAAATCTGATTTTGCGGCCATACATGGTTGCTAGAATTTTACAGTAAAATTTACAGTGGTTTTTACAGCACTGTTTTTTAATGGCAACATTTTTGTTTTTTGTTGTGTATTACTGTAAATGTAAAAATGTTACCACAGTTTTTTTAAACGCAGAATTCTGGCAACTGCCAGTTTTTTTTAACCGAAAAATATATTTAAATTTTTACAGTGTACAATTTTTGTTTTAATTTAGTTTTTGCAGCATTTACACGGATGCCTACAGGACGCCAATGTGTTTTACACCGTATATCCCGCCCTCTTACGGCGTTTCGTACGTAATGACGTAATTACCTACTTACGTAACACATGCACGCCAATAGCTTTAAGTGTTGTTGGCAAATGATAGCAATTAGGACAGCTAGCGTTAGCTGTCATTGAAATTATATTCCATAATAACAACATGACTGCAAAATGTTAGTTACTTCTCTTGGTCTGCTTTTGTATGTGTGCACGCACTTCCTGCGCGTACGTGTTTGACCACCATAAACATCAATCTTTTTATTCGGAACGGTAAAATGTTTTATTGCATAAACATTTTAACTGTGAAAAATATAGACAATTGTCAAACAAATGTGTTCTGTAAAAGCACTAATGGTAACATAAACTCAGTGTTTCCCACAGGACAGGCATCTATTTGTGGTGGTGTGGTCGGGGGGGGGGCGGTGTTTAGTGCCGGCAGCGGCGGCGATGACCAAGAAGAACGCGGAGTTGAAATATAATTACAACATTTTATGTACATATTTATATACAGATTTGAACAATTAGTTATTCACTGAAATATATTTATTATTTGTGGATCTTACAAAAAATATATCTTATAAAATATAAAAACTAAAATGTCTCTTAAAGCTCTGCCCCTTTAATTAGTGAATATTAAATAATTTAACTTTAGCCTACTACTACAACCATATTATTTACCAGCAACATGAAGTGAAACAGAGGCAGAGGTGTCCTGCCACAGTCAGTCAACCTCCTCCTCCTCTTCCTGCTGCTGAACAGGTCGCACCTGTGGTCCGGACTGTAGGCCTACCTCCTCTCCAAGTCGAGCCCTTTTCGGCCGTTGAAAATATTTTTCTATACTCATCTGTGTGAAGGAGTGAACATCCAACATTAGAATGTATTACTAACGAGCAGAATCGCTCTATGTACAGTGCCGTCTAACCTTAAGCGGCAGCAGCTCAACACATGCAGGGTTCAACGTTAAGGTTTTTTCTACTTGCCTGACTTCTCAAATCTACTTGCCCCAATATTTTTACTTGTCCTGCCTTGGTTTTTTTCTGGCTGTGTAGTGCTCATGGCTTATATCTTACTAGAATCCTTCCCGTTGACTATTTACAACACTACACAGTATTTATTATTATTATTATCTATAATTACATTTAAATGGCATTGCATACATGTAAAATTAAATGCTATTTCACATTATTTGACCAGTAGCAGCTACACTCATCTGAACAGGTCAGCCACCTGTTTAAAGCCCGATCACAGTTGAAATCTTGAAATGAAGGGCCTTTAATGGCCAAAACATTAACCTGGACAACATTTTAACAGCTGGTTGGCTCAGATTTTATTCTTTTCATTGCATTCACATGCTGCAGTGGACAGTGGACAATTTAGCTTCAGTCCATGTGTGTTTATTGACAACATGGTTATAACCTGGACACGTTAGCTCGTCGGTATTGTAACACGTCACTGTTACTACGTGCGTCTGCCCCGGGCCACGAGTCAAACAGCGGCGGTGTTAATGAAGCAGCGTCAGGCTGCTCACCGTCAGTGAAACGCTCGGTGAAATCACAGATTAACGTTAAATATATGACGAGCCGCGAGCGATGCAGCTATAACCTATCTACTAGTGATGGGTTGATGAGGCGTCATGAAGCGTTTCGACACATTGCAAAACTGTATTGATACTGTGTCGATACTGTGTCACTAAATACTGACATCTGCTGGACATTAAAAATCCCTACAGGCAACCTATGGACCGACTCAACTGACACTGATTTTATGACCTAGTACAGTGGTTCTCAAATGGGGGTACGCGAGCCCCTGGGGGTACTTGAAGGTATACCAAGGGGTACGTGAGATTTTAAAAAAATATTCTAAAAATAGCAACAATTCAAAAATCCTTTATAAATATATTTATTGAATAATACTTCAACAAAATATGAATGTAAGTTCATAAACTCAGTGAAGCACAAGCTCAGGTTTGTCACTAAAATGTCTGTCAAAAAGAACTGTGAAAAGAAATGCAACAATGCAATATTCAGTGCTGACAGCTAGATTTTTTGTGGACATGTTCCATAAATATTGATGTTAAAGATTTTTTTTTTGTGAAGAAATGTTTAGAATTAAGTTCATGAATCCAGATGGATCTCTAATACAATCCCCAAAGAGGGCACTTTAAGTTGATGATTACTTCTATGTGTAGAAATCTTTATTTATAATTGAATCACTTGTTTATTTTTCAACAAGTTTTTAGTTATTTTTATATCTTTTTTTCCAAATAGTTCAAGAAAGACCACTACAAATGAGCAATATTTTGCACTGTTATACAATTTAATAAATCAGAAACTGATGACATAGTGCTGTATTTTACTTCATCTTTTTTTTTTCAACCAAAAATGCTTTGCTCTGATTAGGGGGTACTTGAATTTAAAAAAAAATCACAGGGGGTACATTGCTGAAAAAAGGTTGAGAACCACTAACCTAGTATATACAATAATATAAACCAAGTCATTGTATTTCATTTAGGATTATTTCATAACTTCATTTAAATAAAAATATATTTTTTGTCTTTTTTAGATACAGTCAATAAATAATGTGAACATGTATCATAACATGGAAATCTAAGAGAACGTGTTGTGAATGAGGATACTTGTGGACCTGGAAATTATTATTTATTTATTTTTTACACATTTTTATTAAAAAAAAAACAGTTTTTCCAACGTATTCAATTTTAGACGCTTTCTCTTCTTAGTTATTATTTCTCCGGCTGTAGAAAAGAGCCGCTCACAGGGCACAGAGGAGGCGTCAGTGCGACACAGTTCGCGTATTGGTCACGTGACGAAAACAGCTCATGATCGGTCACGTGACTTTCTAAAAGCGGTACGCGCACCGACACAGGGTTTCGCTCTATGAGCTCGACGCATGCATCGGTGTTGCCGGACCCATCACTACTATCTACCTATAACACCTGTAAAAATGAAGCAATGCTACCACGCTAGTAAGCGTTAGCTAGTCGGCTATGAGCCACCAAGCTGCTAACTGTCGCCAAAAGGCACCATTTAAGTTTTTTCCCCAATGGCATCCTGGATCAAGGCTTTCAGCAGCTTTTGGACGTTTGAGGTAGAAACGTAGGAAGCGCCATCAAAAGTAGCCGGCGAGTATTTTGATTCCGTCCGTCCCTCTTCTTCTTCTTCTTCTTCTTCTTCTTCTGGCTCACCAGGTGAATGAAGTGCTATTGGCGGAGTTACAATGCATAGTAGGCTACCGCCACCTACTGCACCGGAGGTGTAACTACAAGCAACATTCACAGACAGTCCCATTGCTTTTATGAGCGGTCGAGCGAGTCAAAAGCCGAAAAATCCATTTGTGGCGGACGTAATTCTTTCGTGGCGGGCCGCCACAAATAAATGAATGTGTGGGAAACACTGAAACTAGCCGATGATGTTCTTGTTCTATTTTTTTTGCCTTGAGAAATGTTACTGTGAGGAAGTTGCAAATAGCACCTTTAAGTCAAGCAGATAAGTGTTTCGTTTTATTTATTATTATTTTCAGGTTTTTGTGGGCCATGTAAAATGATGTGCCGGGACAAATCTGGCCCATAGTGCTTGAGTTTGACATCTGTACTCTAAGTCAGGGGTCACCAACCTTTTTTGCACCTGGGACCGGTTTAATGTAGGCATTATTTTCAGGGACCGGCTTTCCACATGTGGCAGATAAATACATGTATAGCAAATAAGTGCATGAAAAATGAGTACATGAAAAAAACTCACCATAACGTTGAATTAGTGGGAGCCCCTGGCCTTTGCAAAAAAGCTCTCCATAGACTTTTGTTTTGTACTCATTTTTGCTAGTAGTAGGTTTTTTTTTTGGCTTTAGTATCTGATGGGTTATAGGTGATACATCACAATCAAGGACAAAAGCATGGATATATGATAAAGCTAGACATACTTGCCATTAGTTACAATAGATTTCTGTCTATTTCCATATCCATTCATATTTTGTGCAATATTTCATACGTAGATACACTGTTAGCTTTTTTTGCTCCAATTTTCCATGCGTAAATACATCTGTTATTGCTAACTACTTGTGTAATAGGAGTATGTCCAATAATACCAGCACTTTAACTTACTAGGCCAAAGGAAATGTGTATTTTCTTCCTTCAGCACAATTATTATATACAACAATTTAGCATTTCTCCATCTTTAACTACTATGGTCGCTTTGTTCCTGATCTAATCTGATCTCGTGGACTGCAGATGGAACCTAGCTTTACATTTGATATGTTTATTAATGTGCATTGTCCCATGTAAGAAATATTTAACAAATATAGCAAATGGCAACTTCCTATCAGGAGTCCTATCAGTATAGTACATCTGTGGAATGCTCTCCCTGACCACCTGAGGGCACCACAGACTGTGGATGCTTTTAAAAAAAGGCTTAAAAACCCTTCTTTTTTTAAAAAGCCTTTTTTTTTAGATATATACAAACTAGTTTTAGCTATGTGGCTGTTCTAGTTTAAAAAAAAAAAATATTATTATCTTTTTATTATCTTTTTTATTTTAATTTTAATTTTTAATTGTTTTATTGTTTTTTTTATACACTAGCACTTTGAGGTTGTTTACTCAATGTAAAGTGCTTTTTACAAATAAAATCTATTATTGTTATTATTATTATTACTATGATGTGTCTGGTGGAACTGATGAAAGTTAAGTGGGAGAGAATGCGTTCGTTTATAAATTATTCAATGTCTCTGTGCGACCCGGTAGCAAATGCGTCACGGACCTGTGCCGGTCCCCGTACTGGTGGTTGGGGACAACTGCTCTAAGTAATATTGCAGTTTTTTTAGAAAGTAAAAACACAATCAAAAACACATGTATACATATTTAATATGCATATTGTATCTTTTTTTTTTTTAAACAAATATAAGAACAAATCAAAATCGTCAATCATAATACCCCAAACATAAATGTGCAAAAACAAGGAGTGAGTCAGCACAAGAGTCTTTAAATAGAAGTTTAGCGGTCAAAAAAAGGTTAAAACAAAAATAAGCACTAACTGTTGGTTTTGGCTACATGGTTACAAAAAAGGCTGATTGATTATTCCTTTATTTTCCCAGTGGCAGCGGAGGACGAGAGCTTCAGGGCTGCACCGTGTCCATCGGAGGTGTTTATATGCCGCGCTGCAAGGTTAAATGTCCTTTTTTCACCTCTTTGAAACCGAGAGATCAAGGTTACGCTGGCTGATTTTTAAGACATGTTATACTGTCAGAGTGTACACTTAGGCTCTTGTTTCGTTGTAATGGCCTTGCGTTCCTCCTTGGCTCATTAGGTTCGTGGAGATCACCCGGCCTGCAGACTATGGAAGAGGGAGCACTCACTGCTGTGGGGTGCTGTGTGGAATAACTTGTACACGCAATGGAAGGTGAGAGCTGGCTTGTGGACACGCTCGATCAGTCTCTATATGGGGCCTGGTTTACATTTGACTACTGTTATTGCCAGAAAACGTGCTGAGAGTGGTGATATTTCAGCAGCATATGGAAAAATGAGCATGAGGGAGACTTTTAACCACAGAGCTAAGATGCTTGGTGCAGATATGTGTGTGTGTAGCGGGGATCCTCATGATCATTCCTATTCATACATGTCATGACTCCATCTGGATGCATGTTAGGTAAGTCAGTGCAGGCGAGTAACAAAATACAGCAGCAGATGAGGAGCTTTTGAAGGAGCTATCACGTATCTGAGCCAGGTAGGAGGATAGAGAAGGGGGAAAAAACATTCAGTGCAGAAGCAAGCGTCAAGACCTTTCAGTCTCGTCTTACCATGACGACTGCCAATGTAAGGAGCGTGTTGATTGACAGGTAATGAAAACCAGGTGAGTATCAATCAGGCCAGCCGGTCCCGACGCAAGGTCACCAAGGGTTGGCCAGAGAGGTCGGCCCCCACCTCAGGGGGGCCAGACTGAGCTGAAAGTCTAAGAGTCGGTTTTCAATTAAGTCACAGCTCAAAGTGTCAGCAGTATATATGAGCGATTGTCTGGTCACTCCTCACAAGGGACTCCTCATCCATCTTTTACCTTATGAAGGAATCAAAGAAGACCCGTGTGTCTATCAAACATGACCCGCTGACTCGCTCACCCTCACTTTTGCACATCCATCACGCTTTTATCAGTCTGCGACACACTCGCTTTATCTGTAAAATCACACACACACACAATTCTTTGGCTTTGATCATGCCATTGAGGAAATTGTGGCTTTAAATGGACGGCACATACATCTGAGGGATTTGCTTCATACTCCGGGGTGTTACAAATATTTGTAGGACCAAAAAGATACTGTCATTATGATTTATTGGAGTTGTATACCACTGCAAACTATGGTAATAATATAATTGATCTAAAATACAATTTTAAAAAGGAATGAAAACAATTGTCACCAAATTTTACTCCAAGTATTGATTTGCTAATTGTTGTGTGGGCATATGTATTAAAACAAACGTACATAATTTTACTCCATGTGTTAGTATTATATATTTTTTTATGGTTGTCTTGCGTGCATACTGATTTTTGAAAAATCTACCATTTTCCATCCATCCATCCATTTTCTACCGCTTCTCCCTTTTTTCGGGGTCGCGGGGGGTGCTGGAGCCTATCTCAGCTGCATTCGGACAGAAGGCAGGGTACACCCTGGACAAGTCGCCACCTCATCGCAGGGCCAACACAGATAGACAGACAACATTCACACACTAGGGCCAATTTAGTGTTGCCAATCAACCTATCCCCAGGTGCATGTCTTTGGAGGTGCTTTTACTCTACATAATTATAAATTGTTAGTGTTGTGCAGGCATGGAGAAAAACACATGTTCCATAATTTTACTCCACATATTATGCTAAACGTTTTCATTGTTGTGCAAGCATACAGATTCAAAAAAATACTAACAAAAAATACCAAATCTGACATTTTACTCTCCACTATTATAAGTTGTTAGTGTTGTGTAGGCATACAAAAAAAGGTATTCCATAATTTTACTCCACATATCATGCTAAATGTTTGTGTTGTGCAAGCAACAAAAAAAAAAATCTGAAATGTTATTCTAAACTATTATAAGTTGTTAGTGTTGTGCAGGCATACTATATATATATATATATATATATATATATATATATATATATATATATATATATATATATATATATATATATATAAAATCAAGGTTTCTGTGGTTTATCTGTTATACAGTGCTCAATACCGGGATAGAGCGGAATATACGTCAGGAAAAAACATAGAGGCTATATCATCCCTACAAGCCTGTTTCACAGGTTTCTCTGCGAAACAGGCTTGTGAAGTAAAAAAATAAAAATAAAAAAAATCCATCCATCCATCCATCTTCTTCCGCTTATCCGAGGTCGGGTCGCGGGGACAGCAGCTTAAGCAGGGAAGCCCAGACTTCCCTCTACCCAGCCACTTCGTCCAGCTCTTCCTGTGGGACCCCGAGGCGTTCCCAGGCCAGCCGGGAGACATAGTCTTTCCAACGTGTCCTGGATCTTCCCCGCGGCCTCCTACCGGTCGGACGTGCCCTAAACACCTCCCTAGGGAGGCGTTCGGGTGGCATCCTGACCAGATGCCCGAACCACCTCATCTGGCTCCTCTCGATGTGGAGGAGCAGCGGCTTTACTTTGAGCTCCCCCCGGATGGCAGAGCTTCTCACCCTATCTCTAAGGGAGAGCCCCGCCACCCGGCGGAGGAAACTCATTTCGGCCGCTTGTACCCGTGATCTTGTCCTTTCGGTCATAACCCAAAGCTCATGACCATAGGTGAGGATGGGAACGTAGATCGACCGGTAAATTGAGAGCTTTGCCTTCCGGCTCAGCTCCTTCTTCACCACAACGGATCGATACAGCGTCCGCATTACTGAAGACGCCGCACCGATCCGCCTGTCAATCTCACGATCCACTCTTCCCTCACTCGTGAACAAGACTCCGAGGTACTTGAACTCCTCCACTTGGGGCAAGATCTCCTCCCCAACCCGGAGATGGCACTCCACCCTTTTCCGGGCGAGAACCATGGACTCGGACTTGAAGGTGCTGATTCTCATCCCAGTCCCAAAAAAAAAAAAATATATATATATATGTATTTATTTATTTATTTATTTATTTTCACATATTGCTAAACCTGTTTAGTGTTGAGGAAGCATTCAGATTTAAAAATAAAATCTTAATTTTTTAAATCTACACTATTATAAACTGTTAGTGTTGTGTAGGCATACAAAAAAAATATCTTCCATCATTTTATTCCACATAATGTGCTAAACTTTTTTTAGTGTCGTGCCATCATACAGATTAATTAAAAAAAAAAATCTAAACTTTTACCCTACACTATAATAAATTGTTAGCGTTGTGCAGGCATGGAGAAAAAAATCTGTTACATAATTTTACTCCACGTATTATGCTAAAAGTTTTTATTGATGTGCAAGCATACAGATTAAAAAATAGCCTCTTACATAAATTCATTTAACCATATTACTAAAAGTTGTTAGTGTTTGTTTGGGCATACAGAAAAAAAAATGTTACGTAATTTTACTCCACATATTATGCTAAAAGTTTTTATTTTTGTGTGGGCATACGGATGAAAAAAAACCTGTTACATAATTTTATTTAAACATATTCCTAAAAATTGTTGGTGTTGTGCAGGCATACAGAAAATGTATATCACATAATTTTACTCCACATGTGCTGAATGTTGTTGTTGTTGTTGTGCATACAGTTTTAAAAAATGTTGGCATTTTTACTGTACGCTACTAAAATTTTTCGATATTGTGTGGGTATACAGATGAAAATCAATCAGTTATATTATACCGCTTGTCCCTCTTGGGTCATGGGGGCCTGGAGCCTATCCCAGCTGCGTAAGGTGCGGTACACCCTGGACAAGTCGCCACCTCATCGCAGGGCCAACACAGATAGACAAAGAACTATTTACACCCACATTCACACACTAGGGCCTGTTTAGTGTTGCCAGTTATTCCAAAAACAGTATTACTAAAAGTGTTTGTGTTGTGCGGGGATACTAATTTAAAATCCCAGAGGTTGCATTTATCCTCTCTTGTTAAAGAGGAGGAACAAGAACCCGATAATGAACAATGTTATTAACAACATTGTTAAATACTTCTCAATTTTAACAATTATCTTTGTAAAGGCGAATTCGTTTTTTCATGTTGCTCATTAAATATCTTTCGATATACCCTTTGGTATCATTAAAGGGGAACTGCACTTTTTTAATTTTTTTATTTTGCTTATCGTTCATTATCTTTATTAGAGACAAGAAGATAAAAGGTTGTCTTTTTTTGCATTCTAATTTGTAATTATTGGCTCATTCTGGATTGCTAGCAATGCTGCTAATGTGAGCAATTTATCCATCCATTTTCTACCGCTTGTCCCTTTTGGGGTCGCGGGGGGTGCTGGAGGAATTCATTCTGCCTCTAAATCATTTTGAAAATTAATCCAAATAACGGCAAAAATACTTTTTTTTACATTCTAGAACCTGTATAATACCCAAGCTCTAGCCACATTGTTAATGTAAGTGCAAACACTGAGGAACTCTTTTTCTAGCATAGTAACACATCGTCTTGCGACGGCATGCTACGGCCTTAGTATAAGCTAGCGTCTTGCGTCAGCAGCTGAATGGCTTTTGAGTTTGTAAGGCAAAACACAATGCGATAGGACACTAATCTGTACTGATTGATAAACATGATCAATCATATTACAGTATCTATCAGAATCAGAAATACTTTATTAAATTACATTTTTCAGCACAACCCCATTCAAGATCAGACATCAGACGGTTCTGCCAACTTCCGGCGCCCCTTGCAAAAAAGCTGAGATACAGGTAAACAATGGGGGCGGGGGTTGGGGGGTCCAGACTGAGGCCAATGTAAAAAACAACTCATAGCCATAGCACACATCCCTCTTACAAGTGTGTAAGAGGGAAACATCAAAGAACACAAAGGACATTAAAGACATTAAAAGAGCAGACCTGATGCAACCAGCCACTTCTACATACAGCTATGAATAAAAAGTAAAAGAAAGAGGGAGCATGGCCAGAGACAGGAGCAGACCCAACAAAGCAACCAAGAGAGCCGACTCCACTCTCGGCCGCCCACTAACTCGGCCAGTGTCCAGTCCGAATAAAGTATTAGCCCTCATTTCAAGCTAGCTCGACATTGTTTGTAGTTGTACTAACAAGCATGACATGCCATTAAGTAGACCCCGACTTAAACAAGTTGAAAAACTTATTCGGGTGTTACCATTTAGTGGTCAATTGTACGGAATATGTACTGTACTGTGCAATCTACTAATAAAGTCTCAATGCTGCATGATTAATATTATAGTGACCTACTCGACGGGCAGTTGTCCGTTTGGTCAAGCTGGCCGGGGATGTTTTTTTTTCCAGTTGACTGTGGTTAAGCACGCTTTTTCTGTCGGCATAGCTTAGCTCCAAGTTCCACATTTGCAGCATTGAGTCATGTTGGTCTTGACTCCTTTAGCTTCCGTCTGCTCTGTTTAGCCCTTTCTTTGTGCTTGCGTCTATAACCAGGAGTTTGTCCTCTGTATATTCAGCTTCAAAAAGAAAAGCTGAATCCTCAATTGTCCAAAAATAGTCATCTTCATTGTCTGTTACCAATTCTGCCATGATTAAAACACATGCGTTTGTTTCTGGAAGTCGGACGTGCGCTGCTATGGGAACGGAAATAAATGCGCTGAGCAAATAAGTTCCGGCAATACTTAAAATGACCAAAACACAGTAAATATTGTACATATTATATATTGGAGGCTACAATCGTGACTCCAATTAGCCGCATCTTGCTACCGTTTGAAAACATTTTTTTTTAGAATCATAAAAAAGAAAAGAAAAGAAAGGACGTGTGTGTTCTTGTCCCTCATAATATTTGTGACCAATTGGAAAATATTCAAACAAGTGCAGTTCCCCTTAAAGTGTTAATGATTCAGTGCTGACCTCAAAGTTGAACCCAGAGACCCAAACACCAGCATTGGCTGCAGGGATGCTGCGTGTGTGTTTGTGTGTGCACTCGCGTCTGCACGCATGTATGGATGGGAAACCGGAAGCACTGCAGAAAAATCAAACAGTTTGTCAGTTTTGCCGTACTCCAGACATGGATGAAGACCACCTCTGGGACCTGAGGAAGAGGAGGAGGAAGAGTGCAGGACAGACGAGTGAGCAAGATGTGCAGAAGGAGTTTGAGGCACAGTTTCCTGTGTGTATTTCACTTCCTGTGGGTTTAATGTGCAGTTCAGCGCCAGGGGCCTGTTTCCTGTGTGTGATGGGTGCCAGGCCCCCACGCACCCCGACACACACACACACACACACACACACACACACACACACACACACACACACACACACATCAATGTTAGAAACGGAGTAGGCAGATGGCGCAAACATCAGGACAGCTTCTATATACACACTTGAAGAGCTTTAGAATATGTTACACTTGTGAGACCAGCTCTTTCCTATTGGCCCTACACGTGCAAATCTCTGCCAGGAACGGTTTGTAAGTGAAAAAATTAAACACATTTGTTTTTATATTATCATTATTTAGTCTAACATAGTACCGGTAGTTTGTGTGCTGCTACAAAGCTTTGATGTGTATTTTTTATTTATTTAATTCAACGTTATGATTGCTGTTTGCCTATTCGACAGATGGTAAGATGTTTATTTCTTTTTTTTTTACCATAGAATTTAAATGACTGAGCAAAACGGTTCTCGGGTTTTTTTGTTACAAAACCCAAAACCAGTGAAGTTGGCACGTTGTGTAAATCGTAAATAAAAACAGAACACAATGGTTTTCCAATCGTTTACAACCTATTTTCAATTGAATAGACTGTAAAGACTTCGCTGGGCCTGAGCTCATCTAAGATAGACTGATGCAAAGTGGAAAAGTTTTCCGTGGTTTGACGAGTCCACATTTCAAATTGTTTTGGAAACTGGAAGTTGTGTCCTCCGGACCAAAGAGGAAAATCCGGATTGTTCTCGGCGCAAAGTCCAAAAGCCAGCATCTGTGATGGTATGGGGGTGTATTAGTGCCCAAGGCGTGGGTAACTTACACATCTGTGAAGGCACCATTAATGCTGAAAGGTACATACAGGTTTTGGAGCAACACATGTTGCCATCCAAGCAACGTCTTTTTCATGGACGCCCCTGCTTATTTCAGCAAGACAATTCCAAGCCACATTCTGCACGTGTTACAACAGCGTGGCTTCGTAGTAAAAGAGTGTGGGTACTAGACTGGCCTGCCTGTAGTCCAAGCCTGTCTCCCGTTGAAAACGTGTGGCGCAATTTGAAGCCTAAAATACCACAACGGAGGCCCCGGACTGTTGAACAACTTAAGCTGTACATCAAGCAAGAATGGGAAATAATTCCTCCTGAAAAGCTTCAAAAATTGGTCTCCTCAGTTCCCAAACGTTTACTGAGTGTTGTTAGAAGGAAAGGCCATGACTGCCTAGCCATCACAGGGTACAGTCCAACTTTTGTAAGTAAGATGGAGATAGCAGAAGAAGCCATCTGCAAAATACATTGTTTGCTTTTTCAGGACTTGTTGGCAATATGTGAGATGATGATATACGCCTCTAGACCAGGGCTGTCCAAACTTTTACCTCTGGCTAATTAAATTATATATTTTTCATTTTCAAAACCATTAGGGGTCCCCTCAATTTTGGTGAATGGTAAAGAAGTCTCAGTCATTAAAGTGTTAAAAATAAGTCATATTTGTTGTACTTTCAACACTTAAATATCTTTAGATCAACTTCAGATATATCAGTTTCCATTAATGGTTTTGTATACCCAGTGGTAAAAATGCCCCTGTGCCAACTTTTTTGCAATGTGTTGCTGCCATTAAATTCTAAGTTAATGATTATTTGCAAAAAAAAATAAAAATTACGTTTCTCAGTTCGAACATTAAATGTCTTGTCTTTGCAGTCTATTCAATTGAATATAAATTGAAAAGGATTTGCAAATCATTGTATTCTGTTTTTATTTATCATTTACACAACGTGCCAACTTCACTGGTTTTGGGTTTTGTAATTGGTTTCGCATGATATAGTGGCGACTTGTCCAGGGTGTACCCTGCCTTCTGCCCGAGTGCAGCTGGGATAGGCTCCAGCCCCCTACGACCCCGAGAGAAATAAACAAGCGGTAAAAAATGGATGGTTTTGCATTGCGAGTTCAATGACATTATTGAACACTCCTTGTTTAGAAATTCACTAATGTGCTTTCTCCATTAGCAATTAACGCCAGTAACGAAATGTTTAGGTGACGTCATCAACCAGGACTTCTCCTGACCCACAGTGCTTTTGGTAAATAGCGGCAGTTAAAGGGGAATTGCACTTTTTTGGGGGTAATTTTGCCTATCATTCACAATCCTGATGACACATGACATTTTTCATGCGTTCTAACGTGTAAATAAATGCTAGCAAGAGGTGGTTAACAATGCAGGCAATGGAGATATAAAGCTATAAAGTGCTCTAAAAAAATATTCAAAACCCACCAACAGTGTTTTATATACAGTACAGGCCAAAAGTTTGGACATACCTTCTCATTCAATGCGTTTTCATGACTATTTACATTGTAGATTGTCACTGAAGGCATCAAAACTATGAATGAACACATGTGGAGTTATGTTATGTTATGTAGTGAACTAACCAAAAACATGTTTTATATTCTAATTTCTTCAAAATAGCCAAACTTTGCTCTGATTACTTTTTTGCACACTCTTGGCATTCTCTCGATGATCTTCAAGAGGTAGTCACCTGAAATGGTTTTCACTTCACAGGTGTGCTTGAATGTCATCAAGAGAATGCAGAGTGTGCAAAGCAGTAATCAGAGCAAAAAGTGGCTATTTTGAAGAAACTACAATATAAAACATGTTTTCATTTATTTCACCTTTTTTGTCAAGTACAGTTGGTACATAACTCCACATGTTCATTCATAGTTTTGATGCCTTCAGTGACAATCGACAATGAAATTGTAAAGTCATGAAAATAAAGAAAACGCATTAAATGAGGAGGTGGTGTGTCCAAACTTTTGGTCTGTACTGTACATGCTTTAAGTATATATGTAATGTAGTAACAGACACATTCATAACGTGTAATATTTACGTATTTTGTTCATTTTAAGAAAACGACAGACAGACACATCACAATGTTCTCTATTTTCTTCAACAACTACAAATCTTAGGGCCAACAACGACTACTTTGGAACAAACCTTATATTTTTGAGCCTGAATAAAACGGGGGATGAGCTACAATTCGTAGAAGCTAAGTGATAAGTAGATCCAGCAAGTAGTGCTGTTGCTAAGTGCTAAACAAGAACTACCACCTAGAGTTATCCAGATACCAATATTTTGGTACCGATACCAGTAGCAAAATGTATTTTGATACTTTCAGATACTTTTCAAAACAAATGGGACTACCAAAAATTTACTTTTGACTTTATTCTAACATAAAATCTTATGATACATTAAACATATGTTTCTTATTGCAATCAAAGAACAATTGTGTCATTAAATGACAATGAACATACCGTATTTTTCGGACTATAAGTTGCAGTTTTTTTTCATAGTTTGGCCCGGGGGTGCGACTTATACTCAGGAGCGACTTATGTGTAAAACATTACCGTAAAATATCAAATATTATTTATCTCATTCACGTAAGAGACTAGACGTATAAGATTTCATGGGATTTAACGATTAGGAGTGACAGATTGTTTGGTAAACGTATAGCATGTTCTATATGTTATAGTTATTTGAATGACTCTTACCATAATATGTTACGTTAACATACCAGGCACGTTCTCAGTTGGTTATTTATGCCTCATATAACGTACACTTATTCAGCCTGTTGTTCACTATTCTTTATTTATTTTAAATTGCCTTTAAATGTCTATTCTTGGTGTTGGGTTTTATCAAATAAATGTCCCCAAAAAATGCGACTTATACTCCAGTGCGACTTATATATGTTTTTTTCCTTCTTTATTATGCATTTTCGGCCGGAGCGACTTATACTCCGGAGCGACTTATACTCCGAAAAATACGGTGCTACACAACTTCTCTTTTAGGAGTAAGTATGCAAACGGGTTACAAGTACTCCTAATTTTGCTGCTGACATATTCAGTAACATATTGTGTCGTTTCTCATTCTATTATTTTGTCAACATTTTGAGGGACAAGCGGTAAATCAGATCCGAAGAAGTCAAACACTACTGTACTCTGTAGTGCTGGTCCCAGGCACGGATACATTGTGAAAGTTGTCAGAAAGAGCACTCTGGAGGCAGAGCTGAAGGTGCTTAGATTTTCATTAGGAGTAAAGAGAATGAACAGAATTAAAACGAGCAGATCAGAGGAACAGTCCAAATTAGACATCAGATAGGCCAGACTGAGGGATTGGGATTATATTGGTTGAAGAATGCTGAAGACAGGGATGGCAGAGAGGAAAAGAAGGGGAAGACCACCAAAGAGGTTTCTAGATGTGGTTAGAGGGGACATGCAGGTGGCGGAAATGACAGAGGAAGTTGCAGAGGACAGGGCAAGACGGAAACATGTTATCCGTTGTGGAGACCCCTAAAGCGACACACTCAATGAAGAAGTAGTATATAACATACCTGTAAGAAATATGCTTGATTGTTTTATTATTTTTAATAACATTAGTTTTGTTATGGTCATTTGAGACTATTGACCAAAGTTGTACAAAATGCAACCCACAATTATTTTTTAACAGCCCACTGCACATTTTAAAAATACTATTAAAAAACAAACAAACAAAAAACATAACATGTGAAATAAAAGAACATACAGGTGAACGGTGAAGAGAAAACGTTGCAATGTTGACTCTAATAAGAGAAAGCTGCCATTCAGACTGATTTTTTTGTCTAAAAAAATAATAATGAATCAAAATGTATGTACTTATGATTTTTTGAACTATTCAAGGCTCCAGTTACTTCACATCAAATATTCCACTTTGAAATATTTTTTGGGGAAAATATTGCATATTTTGTGTGTTTGCCATATAAAAAACTAATATTTCTTTGAGAAAAATGGCATAAAATAAACAAACAAAAAAATTATAAAAACTTATGATCGATGGGTAGATCTGAAGTTGATCTAGAGCAGACCTGAGCAAATTAAGGCCCGGGGGCCACATGCGGCCCGTTAGGCTTTTTAATCTGGCCCGCCGGACATTCCCAAATAATTGTTTTAGATCTTTAAGGTGGAAACTGTAGCTGCCATTATGCTGTGCAGTGATGTTTTCAAATTTACATAAGTCTTGAACTATACAAAGTATTTCAATGGTTGGAATCTGCTGTTTTGCATGATATACTAGTTACTATGGTAATCTAAGTCACAGCAGCTCAGACGAGGTACCAAGCAGTGTGGGTGTGGAGCGTTTCTACAGAGTGTTTCCAGAGCGGCCAGCCTGAAATGCGGGTTTTTTTTTTCTTTCGTTTTTTCTCGTTTATATTTAGCTGTGTTTGTTGTATTTTTGTTGCATTTCGCTTGATTGTAAAATATGTCGATCGAGAGGGTGTGTGGCGTTCATACGTTGTCAATATTCAGTGTTTTATCGTTCATAGTTAATATTGTAAATCCCACATTCTTTATTGTCATGTACATTCTGGGTGTCTCATTCAGTAAAAAAGCTTGAAATTCCATTCTGTTTAAGGCGGTCCATCATAACGTTTTTAGCATTCAATCAGACATTATTGTGAGGTTTTGTATTAGTGTTCCTAAAAATCAGATATACCGGCCCCCGGGCGCATTTTGTTCTCTAAATTTGGCCCCCAAGTCAAAATAATTGCCCAGGCCTGATCTAGAGACTTAAGTGTTGAAAGTAAAAAAAACAAAAACATATTTATTACTTTTATGACCCCAAGAATTTTTGTGGGATTTTTTTAAAACTGCCATTGCTCAAAATAAATAATAATGAATTAAAATCGATGGTGTTATGAATAATTGATTATTGACCTATTTAAGGCTCCAATTACCACTTACATTTGGGGGAGTGGGGGGAGGGGTATTTTGTGCTTTAGCCATTAAAAACAGGGTTTTCTTTGACAAAAAGGACATTAAAATAAAAATGCATATATATTCTTTACCTAATATCGACAGATAGACCCGAAGCTAATCTCGAGAATTAAGCGTTGAATAATTAAAATAATAATAATGTATGACTTATTTTTAATATTTTTATGACAGAGACCCTTCCGGGGCTTTGGGAACTAACTTAAGGGGAGCACTGAAGGTTAAAAAATATATATATATTGGTTTTGAAAATGAAAAAAATGACCCCCGCATGCTTTAATTTTTCAGTGTGCGGCCCTCAGTGGAAAAAGTTTGGCCACCCCTGCTACTGATGGTTTATTTGATGTCTTTTTGGGTTCTTTCACACTTGTTATTTTTGATTTGGCTAAACAAGACTCGTTAGTTTGGCCTGCTGGTTCTGTTCTTTTAGTCAAGTGTGAATGTAGTCCAGAACCAAAAGGACCAGACCAAACCCAGCGACCGTCTAGTTATACCGCCTGATAGATGCGTCTCAGTTCACCTTCAGGCGGACTGTAGTCCCAAATAAGGCGAGCGGGAACACTAACCGCTAGGGCTGTTAATCTTTGGGCAACATGATTTGATTCAGAATCAATTCTCGATTCAAAGTCATACTTTTTAAATAATATTGGGTGTCAGTTCTATGATTAATTCCTCCTTAAAATAGATTACAGCTCTGATTAATTTCTATATTATTTAAAAGAAAACTGGTTGTTTAATAAAATTCTACCCAAACGTTAAAGTCAATTACAAATAAGGCAGCAAGAGAAGTATCCCACAGTTCTCTTTTCTAAAGTAAATCTGTACAGCAGATATGATCATCTACATCAGGGGTGTCAAACGTACAACCCGCGTGCCGGATTAAGTCCGCAAACAGGTTTTATCCGGTCCGCGGGATGAGTTTGCCAAGTATAAAAATGAGCCGAAATTTTTTAATGATTTGATTTGATTTGATTTGATTTTTATTAAGGATCCCCATTAGCTGGTTGCCTCAACAACCCACTAGTCTTCCTGAGGTCCACAATTCAATACAATTACAAGTAAAAGCATATAATTATAACTACACAACACATACAAATAAATAAAATAAAGCATCAATAAGAAAACAAGCAAACAATTTACAGTCACAGAATAATAATTACCATATAAATATAACTACACAATATAAAACCAAACAAATAAACGCGCAAACTAATTTAAAGACTCAGATAAAAATATTGCTCTCTTTTTAAAAACCTGTTTACTTTCAATGCCCGTGGGAATTTGAGGCAGGTTATTCCAGAGCGATAAAGATCTATAAATAAAAGATTTCCGCAAAGCATTCTTCCTGGGACGAGGGAGTACAAAATGCCCCTCACTGGACGCCCTGGTATTGTGATTATGTATAGTGCTACTGTGAACTATTGAAAGAAACTGCTGTTCTAAATGTGTCCACTATATGTCGCAATAGCAATTATCTGTATATTTGTAGAATATGCTACATATGTAAAAAAACAAAAACAAACTGATGTTAGTGCACCAGTCCAGGAAAATGAGCAAACTACATAAATAACATCCTGTAATTGATATTGATATTATTTTTTTTATCTTGATAGATTGTAAATTAACACCAATGAGTTGACTGATGAACATTATCACATCACTTATTCAGAAAGTATAAATAACGACAAATAAAGGTAGAATACTATTAACCGCAACATGTAAGTGTAAAAAAAACAAACCCAACAACATTAAGATTTGTACATTTCCAGAATGTGCTTGTTCTTGTTTTAAACAGAAAACAATCTAAAGTTGCCTTCTCTGAAGTGATGAATCACATCATCTTCTCGACCAACATCAGTGTGTGACCTCACCAATGAGCTTTTGGAAGAATGATGGAAAATTCCACACTGTCCACACTCCGCAACCGTGTGGACAGCCTTCCCAGAAGAGTTGAAGCTGTAATATTTGTAAAAGGTGGACCGACATCATATTGAACCCTATGGGTTAAGAATGGGATGGCACTTCAAGTTCATATGTGAGTCAAGGCAGGTGGCCAAATACTTTTGACAATATAGTGTAACTGGATGTTTTGTGTTGTTCATAGTTTAATGAAGTGCTCAGAGCCCCCTTTTTCTTGCATATGCTCAACTGAAAGCATTACGGTATTTCGTCGGCTGACAAAACAGCAAGTGTGAAGTCGAACTGACCAGCAGTAAAGTGACATTTATTTTTAGAATTTTTGGTATGGACCAGAGTACTAGACTACCCGTCTGAATGCACTCTTACTACTGTATATGTGCTGAATAGCAATTGTTACTGTGTTTTAAATTCATTTCATTACAGTAACTGCTCATCGTGTCAACTGTTTTACACAAAGAAAAGGACAGACAAGGGTTTTGTTGCATAAACAATATGAAAATGACTTTAAAGCGTCATTTAGCCAAGCAGAAGTGTGACATTCTTCATAATCCGAGTCTGAATATAGTGATTCGGACCGTTTTGGTTGTCTAGACCAGTGTTTTTCAACCTTTTCTGAGCCAAGGCACATTTTTTTCACCACCAGCAGAACACTTAAAAAAATTAAACTCAGTAGCGGATAATGACAATAAAAAGACGTTCTCGTAATTGTTGAATATTAATTCAAACCATAACCAACCATGCTTTTAGCTCTTGTCTAAAAGTAAGTTTTACTGTCACGACCTGTCACAGCACCCCCTGACTTATTTACAGTTTTTTGGTGTTTTCCTGTGTGTAGTGTTTTAGTTCTTGTCTTGCGCTCCTATTTTGGTGGCTTTTCCTCTTTTGTTGGTATTTTCCTGTAGCAGTTTCATGTCTTCCTTGAACGCTATTCTCCGCACCTGCTTTGTTTTAGCAATCAAGACTATTATACACATACTGTACATATACATTCACTGTACAAACATACATATACACATTCTGTACATATACAAGTACATATACATACTGTACATACACTCATGCACATAATCACGTTTCATCAAACATATATTAACGTTGTTGCTCTAGGGTAAACTGGGTAACACATGGCACACTGACAAAGCTTAACCTATTGTTACTATAACAATCTACAAGCTTAATATTGGTTGCTTCTCTTTCTTCCCCTCCATTTTTCTGCATTCTTTTGTATCTCTAGTTATCATTACGTATATGTATTGTTGCATTTGAACAACTGTATTGTTGATAATAGAGGTACATTATTGGTATTGTTCATTATTAATAGCGCTATTTCTATTGGTATTTGTATTGCTCCATTTGTAGTGTAATAATGTTTATTGTCATTTCTGTGTTATTTATTTCGCTAACTGCTTCTTTGCTATCACTTTTACCATCATATTTGTACATATCGTACTTGCTGATGTTTCTCTATTGTTGTTGTTGTTATTGTTGTGTTTGCTGTTGTTGCAATCAAGACTATTTAAGTTGTGCGAACGCTATCCTTCTTTGGGAGGACATTGTTGATTGTCATGTCATGTTCGGAAGTACTTTGTGGACGCTGTTTGCTCCACACGCTGTAAGTCTTTGCTGTTGTCCAGCATTCTGTTTTTGTTTACTTTGCAGCCAGTGCAGTTTTAGTTTCGTTTTGCATAGCCATTCCTAAGCTTCAATGCCTTTTCTTAGCGGCACTTAGCGGCACTCGCCTTTTGTTTATTTTTGGTTAAAGTGTTAGATACCTTTTTACCTACACGCTGCCTCCCGCATATTGTGATCGCAACAAACCATGTTCCCGACATCTACAAAGCAATTAGCTACCTGCTGCCACCTACTAATATGGAAGAGTATTACATCGTTACTCTGCCGAGCTCTAGACAGCACCGACACTCGACAACGGCACATTTGCGGATTATAATTACTGGTTTGCAAAAAATATTTATAACCCAATTAGGTGAAATGACATAATCTCCCACGGTACACCAGACTGTATCTCACGGCACACAGTGGTTGAAAAACACTGGTCTAGACAAATTTGTGTGCGTGCATGTGCTTGGACAAGTGTTTTGGGTGTGTGCGCCGGGAGGTTCCAAGACAACAGGAGCATGTTTGCCTTGCAAGCAGAGCAGACTTAGACAAACACTGACTAGCAACTGGGACGCCGTGCAGAAAGAAAGGAAGGAATAGACTGAACATGACCCAAACAAGTACGAACACACACGCGCTGAAATTGTGACGCACTAAATGACTCGAAGTGGAATTCCCAAACTGTCTTGAGGTGAGTCCCCAAATCCACGGACTATGATATGTCTTGTAATCTTACAGACGTCACTTTATGCGATACAGTCACACTGCCTCCCGCCAGACATATGAGTGCATTATTAGTTATAAGTTAGTCACAAAGGCAACACCAATATTATTTCAACAACAGTCTGACTAAAGGCCAGCATTTACTACCTGGTGTTATTAACAAGCAGCTGATTAATGGTTGTCTTTCCTAATATCATGGGTCATTAATTTCACTCAATGCAGAAAGTACTGGCCATTTTGGGGGTCTTGGGCATCTATTACAGGGGATTTATTTGTACATATACATCCTGTATAATAAAAATGTACCTCAAAAAATTATACTTAATTCTAGAGATGTAACAATATGAAAATTTCATATCATGGTTATTGTCACCAAAATGATCACAATTATCATTATTATCACAATGTAGTTGAATGTGCTCAAAATATACTCCTACACACTTATAACCAAGTTTTATAAAAACAAAATTAAATACCAAAAAATACGCATAGCCACACAATATACTGTCTTAGCAGAATACATATGTTATATGATGATATTGATCTGGCTACTTAAGAGCCATAGTAATTTCATTTGAGTGTTTTAAACATGTTTATTTTCTACTGTTTTAATTTGTAAAAGTTTTACTGTTTTTTTAATGATAAAGGAAAAAATATGTTGGGTTTGTCACATCGATTTACTTCCTGTTGTCATATTGCTTTGAATTTCGATCGATCTCTCTGTCTGATGAGCACAGCTTGTCAATCAATCAGTCAATCAAAGTTTATTTATGTAGCCCTAAATCATAAGTGTCTCAAAGGGCTGCACAAACACTTGTAGGTTCATTCTGCGCAATTTAATATCTTATGTGTTTATATAGGTTTAGATTGGGCTATGTCGTTTTTTTTTTTATTATTAAGGATAGAAGTTAATGGTTTGTATTCATGTTGGCTTTTAAGCTAGCTAGGGCTAGCAATTCTTACTTACTAAACCGTCCGATTTGTGATGTCTTCAGGAGTGTTTTCATGCATATTTGTACGTGCCATCGTAATGTAATGCGTCGTTAGCATTAGCTAATACGCTAACACGTTTACGAGTGTCTGTGTTAGTATTATTAACTTACAACAGCATTATTTTTTATTGTTTCAGTTTCACAAATTCCTCAGTAAATTCACCAAGATGTCACCGTGGAGTTTTTTAGTCTGTTTAGCTGATTGGAGAGCTAGATGACTTCTGTTTTGTTTGATTAGCCGTTTTACTGCCGTGTTAAAGACATTGTTTGGAAACAATTAAGGTATATAGATAAATATTTACAAAATCTTTCTGTGTAGATAACTAATTTCGCGACGTTTATATATCTGCGGCTTATATATGGAAAAATATTTTTTTTCCGTCTGAAATGTACACTTAAGTCCGGAAAATGCAATATATTGTAATCCGTCATGTGGATAGTAAGTAGATGCAATCACTTATGCCAAATCTTACTGTTTACCAACATTGTCCTCACAAATCAACACTCCGATTCACACCAACCTGTATTTACTCTCCAGTCCACAAGAAAGACTAGAGCCACCATGGACGGAAATGTCCATCATGTCCATACAGTATACAACCCATCCAACACGGGTGAAAGGCCTGCTGTGTGATTATGGAGTGAAGAGACCAGGCTGGAGTCCATTCAGTGCATACTTGAAGACATAATGGAGCTCTCAAGCCCTTTATGTGTTTGTTGCACTTCTTTCTGCACAGCGTATTTATCGACCCTAATGAAAGAAACACATCTCAATGGATGTATGTGAGAAAACTGGATAAACTATTCATCTGCTCTCGCCTTTGACCGATTAAAAGCGCAGCGGCAGCAGCTCAGTTGTCTAGTGGAGGACAAGTTTAAGTACTGGAAACATGCAGCATAATGATGCATAAATAACCCCAAGTGAAAGCACGAGGACAAGCCATCAGGGCAGTGTTTTTCAACCTTTTTTGAGCCAAGGCACATTTTTTGCGTTGAAAAAAATACCACCAGCAGAAATCATTAAAAACAAAACTCAGTTGACAGTAAAAAGTCGTTGTCGCAATTGTTGGATATGACTTTAAACCATAACCAACCATGCAGCAATATAGCTCTTGTCTCAAAGTAGGTGTACTGTCACCACCTGTCATATCATGCACCGTGACTTATTTTGAGTTGTTTTCTGTTTTCCTGTGTGTAGTGTTTTAGTTCTTGTCTTGCGCTCCTATTTTGGTGGCTTTTTCTCTTTTTTTGGTATTTTCTTGTAGCAGTTTCATGTCTTCCTTTGAGCGATATTGCCCGCATCTGCTTTGTTTTAGCAATCAAGAATATTTCAGTTGTTTTTATCCTTCTTTGTGGGGACATTGTTGATTGTCATGTCATGTTCGGATGTACATTGTGGACACCGTCTTTGCTCCACAGTAAGTCTTTGCTGTCGTCCAGCATTCTGTTTTTGTTTACTTTGTAGCCAGTTCAGTTTTAGTTTCGTTCTGCATAGCTAAGCTTCAATGCCTTTTCTTAGGGGCACTCACCTTTTGTTTATTTTTGGTTTAAACATTAGACACCTTTTTACCTGCACGCTGCCTCCCGCTGTTTCCGACATCTACAAAGCAATTAGTTACCGGCTGCCACCTACTGATATGGAAGAGTGTTACATGGTTACTCTGCCGAGCTCTAGACAGCACCGACACTCAACAACAGCAAATTATTTCCAGACTATAATTACTAGTTTGCAAAAAATATTTTTAACCCAAATAGGTGAAGTTTCGTAATCCCCCACGGCATACCAGACTGTATCTCACGGCTCACTAGTGTGCCGCGGCACAGTGGTTGAAAAACACTGCATTAGGGCACAGTTTGTTTGCAGCGCCACCAACTGACAGGTCAGACCATGGAGGTGGAAAGTGGGCAAAAGAGTAAAACATGAAAACACTTGAAAAGTATGCGATAGTGGAAAATGGTTTCTGTTTACAATTAAATAACAGTAACCAAAACTACTCAACTATTTAAACAAAGCACATAATCAGCATCATCTGCAGTGGACCTTAATTGTGATTTTCTTTTTCTTTTTTCAGTTACAGATAAAAATATAGCCCTGTTATGCAAAACACAAATGTCCACTGGTGGATATTGTTTTTATTCACTCAACTTTAGTAGTGGGTTTCTATCACGAATCAGGGCATTTGACTTGACTATACTACTTAGTTACCAAATCCTCCTTTAAGCACCAAAATATCACTATAGACCTTTGCTGTTTATTTTATAAATTTTGTTGCTACAATTGCCAAAAGTTGATCGCTGCCTCATAAAAACATGAACGTTACAAAGTGAAGTATCCTTGTCATGTGGCGCCCTCTGCTGGCGGTGCGGCGTAGTCTTCCAGAGAACTTCATTCACAATGCATGTGTGTATTTTATTGTATCTGTTGTATGACTTGTGAATTGTGTTGTCTTGGGAAAATGTGCCACAGAGTAAGTTACATATGGTTTTAAGTAGATCTTATTTTGAGTCTGTTGCTATAGTGACTGTCTCTTAACCACTTTCTTCAACAGAAGATTATGGAAAATAAATGTATCAGTTTTGGGGTAAAACTACATTCAAAGATTCATTTTCTCCACTTTAAATGGTAAATAATTAGTACTTTACGGCAACTCGAATATGAAGTGGTTTGATGGCACTATCTGCAGGGGGAAAGCGTGCTGCCGCTATGAATCCAGCAGAGGGCGCTGTCTAACAATTCAATTCACATTTCCCAGCTGGAAGTTGCTTTGAAAAGCTGTATTATTGTCATGTGCAACTGCAAAGTACAATTTTGTTTACTTTCCCAGCAGGCATAAGACATTGAAACAAGGTTGAGAACTTGCTGAATTAGTTCCTGATGTTGAGCAACTCAAACATAACGTTAGAACAACATGTGTTTTGTTGATGTTCAATCAATGTTGGGTTCTGACGTTGATTTGACTATTGAATTTCGGTTATTTTACAACACAAATACAACGTTGAAACTACATGCCTTTTGACAACGTTTAATCAATGTTGGGTTCTGACGTTAAATTGACCATTGAATTTTGGTTATTTTACAACACAAAAACAACGTTGAGACCACATGCTTTTTGACAACCTTTAATCAATGTTGGGTTCTGACGTTTATTTGACTATTGAATTTTTTTTTTTTTTTTTACGACACAAAAACAACGTTTAATTAATGTTGGGCTCTGACGTTGCCATGACTATTGAATTTTTGTTATTTTATGACACAAAAACAAAGTTGAAACTACATGCTTTTTGACAACGTTTAATCAATGTTGGGCCCTGTGATTAGGTGGCGACTTGTCCAGGGTGTACCCCGCCTTCTGCCCAAATGCAGCTGAAAGGCTCCAGTGCCCCCCGCAACCCCGAACGGGACAAGCGGTAGAGAATGGATGGGTTCTGACGTTGATTTGACTATTGAATTTTGTTTTTTTTACGACACAAAAACAACGTTGAAACTACATGCTTTTTGACAACGTTTAATCAATGTCGGGTTCTGACATTTATTTGACTATTGAATTTTGGTTATTTTACAACACAAAAACAACGTTTAGTCAATGTTGGGCTCTGACGTTTATTTGACTATTGAATTTAGGTTATTTTACGACACAAAAACAACGTTGAAACTACACGCTTTTGGACAACGTTTAATCAATGTTGGGTTCTGACGTTAAATTGACCATTGAATTTTGGTTATTTTACAACACAAAAACAACGTTGAGACTACATGCTTTTTGACAACCTTTAATCAATGTTGGGTTTTGACGTTTATTTGACTATTGAATTTTGTTTTTTTTACGACACAAAAACAACGTTTAATTAATGTTGGGTTCTGACGTTGCCATGGCTATTGAATTTTGGTTATTTTACGACACAAAAACAAAATTGAAACTACATGCTTTTTGACAACGTTTAATCAATGTTGGGCCCTGTGATTAGGTGGCGACTTGTCCAGGGTGTACCCTGCCTTCTGCCCGAATGCAGCTGAGATAGGCTCCAGTACCCCCCGTGACCCAAAATGGGACAAGCGGTAGAGAATGGATGGATGGATGGGTTCTGACATTTATTTGACTATTGAATTTTGGTTATTTTACAACACAAAAACAACGTTTAATCAATGTTGGGTTCTGACGCTGATTTGACTATTGAATTTTGGTTATTTTATGACACAAAAACAACGTTGAAACTACATACTTTTTGACAACGTTTAATCAATGTTGGGTTCTGACGTTGATTTGACTATTGAATTTTGGTTATTTTACGACACAAAAACAATGTTGAAACTACATGCTTTTTGACAACATTTTATCAATGTTGCGAACTGACGTTGATTTGACTATTACATTATATATTATTTCCCAACTCTTATGGAAACGGGGTTTGTGTATACATGCATATATATACAGTATGTTACCCATGTCTTGGGCACTAATACACCCCCATACCATCACAGATGCTGGCTTTTCAACTTTGCGCCTATAACAATCCGGATGGTTCTTTTCCTCTTTGGTCCGGAGGACACGACGTCCACAGTTTCCAAAAACAATTTGAAATGTGGACTCGTCAGGACCACAGAACACTTTTCCACTTTGTATCAGTCCATCCTAGATGAGCTCAGGCCCAGCGAAGCTGACGGCGTTTCTGGGTGTTGTTGATAAATGGTTTTCGCCTTGCATAGGAGAGTTTTAACTTGCACTTACAGATATAGCGACCAACTGTAGTTACTGACAGTGGGTTTCTGAAGTGTTCCTGAGCCCATGTGGTGATAGCCTTTACACACTGATGTCGCTTGTGGATGCAGTACAGCCTGAGGGATCGAAGGTCACGGGCTTAGTTGTTTACGTGCAGTGATTTCTCCAGATTCTCTGAACCCTTTGATGATATTATGGACCGTAGATGGTGAAATCCCTAAATTCCTTGCAATAGCTGGTTGAGAAAGGTGTTTCTTAAGCTGTTTAACAATTTGCTCACGCATTTGTTGACAAAGTGTTGACCCTCGCCCCATCCTTGTTTGTGAATGACTGAGCATTTCATGGAATCTACTTTTATACCCAATCATGGCACCCACCTGTTCCCAATTTGCCTGTTCACCTTTGGGATGTTCCAAATAAGTGTTTGATGAGCATTCTTCAACTTTATCAGTATTTATTGCCACCTTTCCCAACTTCTTTGTCACGTGTTGCTGGCATTAAATTCTAAAGTTAATGATTATTTGCAAAAAAAAAATGTTTATCAGTTTGAACATCAAATATGTTGTCTTTGTAGCATATTCAACTGAATATGGGTTGAAAAGGATTTGCAAATCATTGTATTCTGTTTATATTTACATCTAACACAATTTCCCAACTCCTATAGAAACAGGGTTTGTAGGAAATGATCGACTTTAGAGAATTCGGTTTGATGATCAATCAAAGTTTATTTATATAGCCCTGAATCACAAGTGTTTCAAAGGGCTGCACAAGCCACAACGACATCCTCGGCTCAGATCCCACATCAGGGGAAGAAAAAACTCAACCCAATGGGATAGAATGAGAAAATATGTGTTTCTACTCTACGCTAGACACTAGAGGGCGTCAACCGTTTTTGTTTTTTTTTGCGCCTGAGTCATGTTAATATGAGACACATTGGAGATAATGAATCTAATACTGTATGTCTATGACTGAAGAAAGTCATCTGTCTGAGAATTAATAAGATGATTTGTCACTCCACTTTGCACCACTTGGGTTAAACTTCTTCCCCACTGCTGACTAACCCTGACGAGACGACATAAGCCATTCACTTCATCCTAAACCAGTGCTGATCAAAGCACACATGCGGCCCGGATCTTGGTTTTTTTATTGGCCTGCAGCACATTTTGAAGAAAAGACTGCTAGCTCATATGTTTAATGCTATTTAGAAGATGCTACAGTACACTAATAACCAGGGACAACATTTTAATTTGGGTTTGGGGGGCGGGGTGGATTGAAGAGATTAGATGCATGTTTTTGGAATATTATAAGTACACAGAAAAATACAGAGAGGGCTGTCCTTTTTTTAAAGAAGGCTAAAGACACACCTTTTTCATCAGGCTTTTTACTGATCTGTTTTTTTATTTTTTTATTGTGTTGTTTTCTATCTAAATCATTAATATTTCTACGAGTGTTCTCTCAATGTTATGTTTTTATTAACTTAATGTAATATTTATAATATTTATATTTTAATGTCTACATATATTTTGTCTTGTTTCATGCTGTAGTTTTTTAAATGGTGTTCATTTTAGTTATTCTCCAGTGTGGACGCCTCAAAGGTAGAATTTTCTTCATGCCATGTTTTGTTGTTGCTTTGTTATTGTCAATAGTTCTGTGTGTGTCTTTTCTTCTCGTCTTCAATTTTTTTTTTTTTTTTTTTTTTTGATTTGTACAGCACTTTGTGTTGGCCACTTGCCTGTGTTTGAATAGTGCTATATAAATAGTTTGATTTGATAATTGTTAGTAAATTTGATAAATGTATATCCTACCAATTATTTAATGTACAAAATAATATAGAAAAAAATATATTATTCGGTATGTCAAGATCGTATTATGACTCAGCTCAATGCTTACCTCGTATCTCCACGCTAAAGATCAAACCATCGCCGTCCGGTGTAAAAAAATGTTTGATTTCTCAAATTGTTTTGTTTATTTTACATGTTGGTGATTCATTCTGCCGTTTGGAGGCCAATTCTCCAATCCATCGTCATCCATCTGACCGCTGATTGGTCACCTACTGCGTGCTGTCAATCATTGGTGTGCGGCGCCACGCTAGCAAGAAAGGGCAATGCCACAGGGTCAATCATTGAGCTTGTGAAACAGGCTATTTTCATTTACACTTTAATTTTATTGTCAGTTTATTGAAGAAACATGTTGATTAATTATTTAGTTTATTTATTTAAGCACAATATAACTGTTTATAAATGTATGTTTTGTCAGTTACTTGAGTACCTTCTTCTGCAGTATATTTGGTTCGTACTTATTTTTTTAATTAGGCTGTCCTGAGTCTAAAGTTTATGTGGTAAATAAACAATAATCTTTGTGATTAACACATGGTCTCATATCATTTGACAAGGTTGTAAACATAGTTTTAGCTACATCGTTTGGTGCCCCTGGACACATCGTCAGGGATGTACCCTGGGATCACAGAGGGTTTCGGACTTTCAACAATCAGCCCCCCTGCACCAGGTGACCCAGCTGGGGTTGATCAAGCCCCAGCTTGTATCCATGTAGCGCTACCCTACATGCCACGCTTCTCCCCTCATGATCCAGAGCCACCTCGACACCACTTCTGCTACGTCAGTGGCCAACATGATGGCCCTTTGCTGGCTGGCCCTGTAATGGCTAGCATTTTGTAGTCCCTGCACAGGGTTTGGCCAACAAATCCCTGGCATCCACTTCGATGGGTTGGCATCGTGTCCGCCAAACTTTGCTCCAACCCTCCACTAGCTCAGCATACTTTACCCTCTTCCTTTTGTTAGCTTCATCCACACGGTCCTCCCAAGGCACAGTGAGCTCCAAGACAATCACCTGTTTTTAGGCTACTATGGTGAGAACGATGTCCGGCCTTAAACTTGTCTTGGTAATTGCTTCAGGAAACTTCAGCTGCTTCCCCAGATTAACTGCCATCTCCCAATTGGGTGCCGTTGCCAACAAGCCAGAGGAGGTGTTGTGGGCCGCTGCTGTAGTCTTCTCCCTAGCTCTGACAAAAGCGATGGTATTATTCCCTGGGCAAAGGTTCTTACTGTGGCTGATCCAAACATCAATCAATCATCAATCATAAACTTATTAGTCCTTGAGGGGAAATTCTGATTTTCAGCACAATCCCATTCAAGAGCAGACATACATTACAGGGAGACAGAACAGGAACGCTAACGGATCAGCCAACTTTCGTCGCCCCTAAAAAGGTAAAAAAAAAAAGTTAAACGCAGGTGGTTTAACTTTCCAGAGCTTGGTCCATGTGACCTTGCGCTCTGCGGCTTGCTCCCAACTCGTCCAGGCTCCCTGCTGCCGCATTTCCACCATCTGGCTGGCTCGCTTCCCCTCAGCACCTGCTCGCACCTCCTCAAAGATCAGCAGCCTTCTCTCTGTCCCATGCGCCTTGTCGTAGCGAGGTGTTCTGCTGCTGCCTAGACCAGCTGTTACCTGTGCCACTGTGCAGATAAACACCTTTTGCCGTAGTCTTGCTTCTGCTACGTTCACAGCCTCGACAGCTCTCCACTTGCGCCCATTCCTGACTTCAATCCCCGCCTGGGCAACCTTTGGGTCACTGGACTCTTGATAACTGTAGCAACTCTCTGGACTGCGTCACCATGAACTCCTCACTCAGGCTGCTGATGGGGAGCTTCAGCTTGTTGTTCTCGTACAAAGTGAAGCTGCTCAGGCTTCGCGGCAGTCCCAACCATTTGCGCAGAAACCTGCTGCTCCACTTGTCAAAGCCTAACACTGCTGGAATGGAGACTTCATAGACCAATGTGTGCCAGAGGATCCGAGGGAGAATACCATGCTGGTAAATCCAGGCCTTGACTTGGGTAAGGGAGGCCAGATTTGGCCACTTCGGTGAGCCAGGTGTTGGTTGGTCGCTTCTATGGAAGCTGTGTCTTTTAGACTGCAGCTGAACACCTTTCCCAAGCTCTTCACGGGTTCATCAGCGAGTGATGGTATTTTGGTGGTGCCAAGTGAGAAGCAGAACTTGCCAGTAACCTTTCCCTTTTTCAGTTTGAATGACCTCAACTTAGGTGGCTTGAACCTCATGCGAGCCCAGGAAATCATCTCCTCAAGGCCGTTCAGGATCCACCTGCAGCCTGGGACAGATGTAGTTATCAATGTCGGGTTGTCCATTAAGGCTCGAATGGGTGGTTGTTGAACTCCAGACTTAGTGAGGGGCCTCCTACACTGAATTTCCACAGACTTTACCAGCATGTTCATGGCGAGGGCAAAGAGGATGACTGAGATTGTACATCCGGTGATGATCCCCTTTTCAAGCTTGTGCCACTCGAAGGTTGTTGTTTCGAAAGAGACTCTCAGACGGAAGTTGGCATAGTAGTCCAGGTTGAGGTCTCTGAACGTCTTCGGGATGTGATGCCAGTTCAGAGCTTCTTCGGCCAGGTGGTGGGATATTTATCCGGAAGCGTTTGCGAAGTCCAGCCACAGTACACCCAGGTCACCCTTGTTTTCCCTGGCTTTCCTGATGAGCTGTGACCAAGCCTGCGTGTTCCATGCATACCTTTGGGATCCCTCATCTGCGGTCCCTTCCAGGGTTTCACGTTGTTCCCATTGGGTTGAGTTTTTTCTTACCCTGATGTGAGATCAGGGATGTCGTTGTAGCTTGTGCAGCCCTTTGAGACATTTGTGATTAAGGGCTATCTAAGTAAACTTTGTTTGATTGATCCTTTCTGTACCGATGGTTGTAATTATTGACTATGTTTAAATTCAAGCGTAAGATTACTAATTCATTGTAAATACTTAAGTGGGACCCCAAGCCCCTCTGTATTGGAAACGTTGTGCCCTGAGGTCATAAAGGTTAAAAACTTCTTATTTAAAGTATAGTTGCAATAAGGAGTAACCAAAATATGTAAAAAAGTATTTTATATTTCTTAAGGATTTAAATAATTATATTTCACGATAAAGTCAAATTGTAGGAGGTTTTAAATTGTATTTAATTATATATGCAATGAGACCAATGTGCAAGACACCTCGATTAATAAAAAATAAAATAAAATACAGACAATTTCAGGCATTATTTATTTAGTTTCCTGTGGACACGGTGGTACCGACTTAGTGTAATGCCCCATATACAACACACATTTTGGTTGGTTGTAAACTACAATAAATAAAGAGATTAAATGTTAACTAACACATCAGTATGGACAACTTAATTTAAAAAGTATTCACTTTTTTTCTAATTCGTTATACCTTCTAAAGTTTTATCAGTTCCAAATGGCATATTTTTTGCCGCTCTGTAGTTCAAGTAAGAATGTTAGAACGTGAAAGTTTTTTAACTTAACTTGCATAGGTTGATGTGCATCTGCAAACACATGCATTACCTTTACCAAAGAGCATGGCAGGTCTGACTGTCAGTCATCCCACTGTTTTTGCAAGTCAACACACATTTTAAAGCCTTTAAACCCTGTTCTTATAGAGAGTTATGGCACGGGGGTAAAAGTAACTTGGTATTATCCTAAATAGCCTGAATTCCAGTAAACGCAGGACCACACCAAGCAAATGTTTGATACTGCATCTGCAAGTAATATGAGCAACATCGTATAAACACAGTCTCTCATTGTTAGTATATTTCCTATTCATTTTCCCTTTGATCAAGCCTGACGCTTTTCGTATTCAGAAGTGCTATTAGTGAGGAAAAGAACGCTCCTCCCCCCGAGTGTTGAATCATCACAGACAGACAGACGTTCAACATCAGTGTGTTCAGACACGCAAGCACGCTCCTTTTAGAAACCGTATCAATGTCAGATGTTGCTTTGTTTTCAATGCAGGTCACTGGGGACACATTTCAAGCAAGTGTACTTTAAACAAGCTTAAGTGCAGCAGTAAATGAGCCGTGTCCAAAGAGAACACTTGATTTCGCTTATAGGAATCATTTGGCAAAATGATACCGTGGAGATGTATTTGTATTGTCAATCTGGAATGTGCAGACTTCAGTCTGAGATGAATGAGAACATGGAGATTGACAAGGAAGAGTATAGCTTGTTAACATCGTGTAATAGTGTTTATATTGGACTGATGCCAGCTGAGGGACCTTTACCATCACGGTACAGCCAGGGCCGTCCATCCTTGAAGGAAAAACATGCACTAATTGCATGTAAAATGTCAATTAATGAATGACTGAGCGCTTCATTTGAAATGTTACCACAACCTATTACTACCCCCATCACACTCAGTTATTTATAGGAATATAATGGGAAATTTCTCTAATCACTGTTGTTGTCTCCTGTGGCGCACGTGTTAGTCGTGCTGGACAGGAATCGAATCCCGGCAAAAAAAAAAATAAAAATAAAAAATTACTTGATATAAATAACGTGTGGAAAAAATTGTACGGTAGCAAAGGGAGGGGGTTCAGAATACAATTCTGTTAACAGCCCCAATTTAGCCTGGAGGGGCACTTCGCACAGCACCTGGTTTGTTCATTTAGACTTTTCCTTAACATTTGGCTACCATAACAGTTTCTATATTTAAACCGCAACCATCATAGTGTACGTGAGTTTGTTTGTATGCCTACATTTGTCCAGGAACTTACATTAATGCAATTATTCAACAATGTTCTGCCATAGTCAGGAAGTAATCTTTACCATATGTTGAATGTGCCAGTCTTGTCCTTTGTTGACTCCTACAAAATGTTTACACTATTCGTAGTGTACAGCAGCTGTTCAATTGTAGCATGCATCTTAGGTGTAGTTTCATTACCAAATTTGGAGGTGTAGAAATCGCCATGTAAAATCACTAATGCGAAGCATGTGTATGGCATATACAATGTAAATTAGTATCGAGCTAGCACATGCTTGCTTTGTTGGTATAGAACATTGCAACATTACCGTAAGGCAGTCTGCTACGAATACACCTGTTTGCTGGCCAAGTGCTTGAGCAGGACGTGACATCACGTGCAACAAAGATATCGAAATATGGTATAGTTTGATTTGACCTGGATGGGTAATACCGACGAAATTCGGTCGGTAACTATAAAAGTACAGAGTTCAGTACCCATCCTTAGAGAGCCTTATAAATGAATGTTCAATAAACAAGTGTCACTTACTCGCTCCGTTAGCAGTGTCTGAGTGAGGTTTTTTAATATTTCACAATACAGCAAGAATCAGTTTCTGCAATAAGCTTCCTGCACTCTGACTAGAATGTGGCAGAAGTGGTGCAACATAGTATATTGTCAATAACCCAGCAGGCACAAGACATTGACACAAGGTTGAGTGTCATGACCCGTTGCCCGGGTCATAGTTTAGTAGTATTCTTCCTATGTTCTGCTTCCAGTGGCTCCGACGCCGATTACAGTCTCGTCTCTGGTGGGACCGACGCCAATTCCAGTCTCGCCTTAGGAGGGTGTGTTCGCGCTAAGTGACAATTACGTTGTGTTTGATTACCTGTATTCCTGTGGTTTTTTGTTATTTTGCTCATGCTATTTGGTTGCATGTTCCTGATGCACTTCATTGTGCAATTTGATACATAATTAAAGCACTTGCTTACCTGCATGCCACCTTCTGTTGCCTTCTGCCTTTCCTTTTTGCATCCTGAGGACACGTTTATTGCCACAATGCGACCATAACGTGACAGTTGAGAACTTGTTGAATTAGGTCCTGACAATAAGCAAGTCAAACTTAACGTAGGAACAATATGCTTTTTGATGTGTCAGGTTCTGAATGGAGGTTCTGACCTTGATTTGACCATTGAATTTTGTTCATTTCCCAACCAATATTCTACAACACAAATACAACGTTGAAACAACATACTTTTTGACAACGTTTAATCAATGTTGGGTTCTGATGATGATTTGACCATTGAAATTTGTTAATTTACCAACCAATATTCTACAACACAAATACAACGTTGAAACACTTTGTTTTTCGACGACATTTATTCAATGTCAAGTTGTGACGTTGATTTGATCCTTGAAATTTGGTTATTTCGCAACCAACAACGTTGATCCAACGTTAGACATTAACGTTGTTGTGACGCTCTGTCACATTCACGTCGGTTTGTGTTTCCTTGGTTGGTGTTAATTTCCTGTCAGTGCTCCTATTTTGGTTCCATTTCCTCCTTGTTTCCTCTCACCTGCTGCTGATTGGCAGCCTGGCCACACCTGTTGTCAGTCAGCTGGCTGCTATTTATGCCTGCCTCGCCCTCCAGTCAGGGCTCGATGATTGTTTCCTGGTTCCTGTTTTCCCTGCATTTTGACATTAAAGTCATGTTTTCCTGCGCTACGCCTGCCATCTCTGCATCTTGGGGTTCACCACCAACAGATTATGACAGTTGTCTCAATTTGCAAATACAACTATACAACTACACTGCTCAAAAAAAATAAAGGAACAGTTTTTTATCAGGAATTGAATTTAAGCAAAATGGACGAGCCTGCCACATCATTTTTTCACTTTGATTTTTGGGGTGTCTATATACTGAGCCCTCTGTAGGCTGAAAACTTTATTTCCATCAAAAGATGTGGCATCCTTTTGTTCCTGAGACATTAAACTGGCCATATCAGTATAGATATCCGACATTTTTTTTTTCACCATTGAAATCTGATGTGTTTTCAAAGTGTTCCTTTTAATTTTTTTGAGCAGTGTATTTTGTCAGCTCTAAAGGACATGCATGAACAATCAACGTTGTATCGATATCTCGTGCCTGCTGGGGTAACATCCTGCTTTTGTTATACTGTATGTTGGTTAGCAGGCTACTTTGTGATTCATGGAGGAAAGCATGCCAGGTTTTTGGTGAGACAAACAGTTTCTACCAACAATATCGCAGGGGGAGGAAACGCTTCCATCGTGACGAAGTAAAAATATTTTTTGCAGATTCTCACCAAACTTAATAAGGTTTCTGCTTAACACGTGTTCCACTTATCCACATAAGTATCTGTTTTTGTGTCATCGTGCTAACTAACAAACAAATAATCAGTGATCAAAACAATACGATCTAAAGAGTATGTTAAAATAAGTTTAAATTCTGGTTCTGTGGTTTCATTAAATTTTTTTTTTTTTCCATTTCTGCTAGCGTTACAGGACACTTATTGGCCCACGAAAAGCTAAAGAAAAATCTAAACCCGCCTTCCATTGCAGCCAGTCAATCAGGAAAGGGAGTCCCCACATCTGTGTCCCCTTCCAATGTTTTTTCTTTTTGCCAGCTCGGGCTTTTGAAGTTTTTCCTTGCCCGGATGTGGATTCAGATTAGGGGATGCACTAGTATTAAAATTATTATAATTATAATATTAAATTGAACTATATTACATTTCAAATAATATTATAATTTTGGTTGATTGATTTATTGAAAACAAACCCATGGAGTTAATTCAAGACATGCATGTAATTCATGATAACAGTTAAAGTTTTTGTGTGATTTTTGAAATAGTACGATTAATAATCTTAATTTACTTTTCTGTTTAACCTGTTTTACTCGCACAGTGGTAGTTGTAGTAACTTATTACAAACATTAGAAACTGCAGCTACATCGGTTTATGAACACCACGTTTTGTTTGATTTGGTTTTCGTACACCCATCCATCCATCCCTTCTCTACTGCTTTTCTCTCTCGGGGTCGGGGGGTTGGAGCCTATCCCAGTTGCACTCCGGCGGAAAGTGAGGTACACCCTGGACAAGTGGCCAGCTCATCGCAGGGCCAACACAGATAGACAACATTCACAAACTAGGGCCAAAATAGTGTTGCCAATCAGCCTATCCCTAGGTGCATGTTTTTGGAGGTGGGAGGAAGCCGGAGTACCCGGAAAGAATCCACGCAGTTACAGGGAGAACATGTAAACTCTACTCACCATCTCAGTTATTGTACAACCAAACATTGCTCGTAACAAACTCGTCCGTTTGCCTGTTTATCATTCCGCATAATTGAAATCCCCAACAAAGAATTCCACACTTTGTGACTCAGTCTTTGTACTTTTTTATTGAGTATGACTGTAAAGTAATCATCAAGTGGTGTGCTGCTTTCTTGTTTCCTCGCTCTCTGGAAGTTTAATTCTAGATCATAAATCGTGCATCTCACCTGGACAGAAGAAATCTGAGTAGGTACTCCGACAATTTGGGACTATTTGACAGCCATTTAGGGCTCTGAAATGCTGAGAACGACACGAAAAAAGGCTTTGTTCCACCCACCCTGTTTCTTTGTGAGGATTATGAGTCATTTTTCATTTAAATGGGAATATAAAAACATCCCAGCTGTCGGCATCCTAATGACCAAAGACAATACACAGTAAGTGATGTTTTTTTATTATGTTTGTTGGCTCTCATGAAGTCTGTAGTGAGTAGTAATCAGTGATGAAGAAAAAAAAAAGCAAAAGTGATGCGTTTTTTAAATTAATGTACCGCTTATGCTTAGAATGAGCAAAATACATCATATTAAATGTTATTATAAATGTGCCCGTTACTACATTACATACTATATACTTATATCATGTATGTAAAACCGCAATGGAGGTGTTTGATGTTTTTAAGGGCTTTATAGGCAGAATTGCGCGGTTCTCAAAGGCTCCATTGTAAGCAAACTTTTGATCGCATTTCTTCAATATTTAGAATGCAAATAAATAAATAAATGAATAACATCCATCGTCATGTCTCTCATAATGATTGTAAACGATAGGCAAAATTCCCCTCAAAAGTGCAGTTCCCTTTTATGGATCCGTACGGTTTGTTCTTGAAATAAACATTACCAAAAAAAAAAAGATAACCATAGTTATAGTGGCGGCGTGCACGAACATAACTGCTGCAAAAAAAGTTGACAGGAAATGACGTGGTCTTCGGGCATGTGTGGAATAATCGGGTCTTCTGGAACCGGTCGGGTTTCAGAGACAAAGACCACTTCAAAGATGCGTTCTTCTGTGTATTTGATATTTTAGTCCACAAAAATGTTTAGGAATTCCATCCATCCATCCATGCATTTTCTACCGCTTGTCCCGTTCGAGGTCACGGGGGTGCTGGAGCCTATCTCAGCTGCATTCGGGCGGAAGGCGGTGTACACTCTGGACAAGTCGCCACCTCATCACAGGGCCAACACAGATAGACAGCCAACATTCACACTCACATTCACACACTAGGGCCAATTTAGTGTTGCCAATCAACCTATCCCCAGGTGCATGTTTTTGGAGGTGGGAGGAAGCCGGAGTACCCGGAGGAAACCCACGCAGTCTCAGGGAGAACATGCAAACTCCACACAGAAAATCCCGAGCGCAGGATCCAACCCAGGATCTTCGGATTGTGAGGCAGACGCACTACCCCCTCTCCCACCATGCAGAGGGGTTCCTAAATTGTTTAGGATTTTAGTCGATTAAAACTTAATTTAATTTAGATGACTAAAATATGACTACAGCTAAAATACATCTTTGTTGAAAGACTATGACTAAAACAAAATTAAAAAACGATGTCAATTTTAACACTGATAAACATAATTTCTGATGGGAAAAAATGGCTTTGGTTTGTTGTTCAACTTGGTCTTCGTCTGACTTTTTAGAGCAAAAACCGAGGTACTGCTGTATTTTTGTCGGAAGTGTCAAGCTGGAAAGAGTAGCACTTTAAGGACAGGGTGATACAAAAACATTAAAACAATGTAAAGTACAAGGATAGACAACTGCAGCTTCCATTGGACTTTGAGGGTTGAAACATACATAATGACAGAGGGGCAGTTGACTGACATCAGGACAAAAAGTCAAATTGTTAGATGTCTTAACCTTTCAGTTTGCATAATAATGTTATATTTTCACTGTCTAAAATGATTGTCTATTTTTCCACGTACTTTCCCTGCAGCCATGAACAAAGCCAAAGAGGTGACTGCTATACAACAGGACAGGCGGTATTTGGGGACAAGCTGCAACCTATCAAAATTGGCCTGGCTCCTGACTGTTCAGCTGGGCAAGAGAGAACTTGGTGAGGACCCACAATGGAAAGACCGCTTCCTTTCTTTGTGTCCGTCTGGCAGAAACATTCAAAGTTACGATCTGTGCTTCTGAAGGATAACACTATGCAAACGAAAAACCACTAAGATGTTTGTCAGACAACAAGAGGTCTCCAGTCTGGATTTACTCACTGACGGATGCAAATCCACTCACGCACAACAGTGTGTTGATCAAGTGGAAAAGAAAATGACTGTTGAATACAAAACCCACCACAGAGTGACACCTCATTGAATATTTGCCAACATGTGAGTCAACCCCTTTGTGTCAATTTTGAACCTCAACAACATCAAGCAATGATGTCTCTTAACTCGAGACTTGAAGATGTAACAATTGGCTTTAGAGTGGACTGCGAATGAACAATATTTTTAATCCACAATCACAATACAAGTGCGATTGTCCACTGAGACAAAATACAACGAAATAAGGAAAAGATCCAGAACCAATAGATTTGAACAGTGAGTATGCAGCTTGGCCCAAAGGGCAGCTGAGGAAAAGCAAAGAGGCAGGCAAGAAGATGAGGTACACTATATTGACAAAAGTATTTGGCCACTCATCCAAATGATGAGAATCAGGTGCCCTAATCACTTGGCCTGGTGTATAAAATCAAGCACTTAGGCATGGAGACTGTTTCTATAAACATTTGTAAAAGAATGGGCCGCTCTCAGTGATTTCCAGCGTGGAACTGTCATAGGGTGCCACCTGTGCAACAAATCTAGTCGTGAAATTTCCTCGCTCCTAAATATTCCTTAATCAACTTTATTATAAGAAAAGTGAAGAGTTTGGGAACAGTAACTCAGCCACGAAGTGGTAGGCCACGTAAACTGACAGAGAGGGGTCAGCGGATGCTGAAGCGCATAGTGCAAAGACTTTCTGCAGTCAGTTGCTACAAAGCTCCAAACTTCATGTGACCTTCCAATTAACCCACGTACAGTACGCAGAGAGCTTCATGGAATGGGTTTGCATGGCCGAGCAGCCGTATCTAAGCCATACATCACCAAGTCCAATGCAAAGCGTGGGATGCAGTGGTGTAAAGCACGTCTCCACTGGACTCTAGAGCAGTGGAGACGCCTTCTCTGGAATGATGAATCAAGCTTTTCCATCTGGCAATCTGATGGACGAGTCTGGGTTTGGAGGTTTTTTGATTGATTGATTGATTGATTGATTGATTGATTGAGACTTTTATTAGTAGATTTCACAGTACAGTACATATTCTGTACAATTGACCACTAAATGGTAACACCCGAATACGTTTTTCAACTTGTTTAAGTCGGGGTCCACGTTAATCAATTCATGGTAAATGGTTGCCAGGAGAACGCTACATTTCGGACTGCATTGTGCCGAGTGTGAAATTTGGTGGAGGAGGAATTTTGGAGTGGGGTTGTTTTTCAGGAGTTGGGCTTGGCCCCTTAGTTCCAGTGAAATGAACTTTGAATGCTCCAGGATACCAAAACATTTTGGACAAGTCCATGGGATGGCACTTCAAGTTCATATGTGAGTAAAGGCAGGTGTCCAAATACTTTTGGCAATATAGTGTAATTGAGGGTACTATATGGCTGTGTTCAATTCGCGCACTTCAGTTAGCATTTTGAGTGCGTTCATTTGTTTCGGCGAAAGCTACGACAAGAAGCAGCGCACCTTCAGTACCTGGATGTCGCACTCAACACGCACCAAATGGTAAAATGTGCAGCATTGGAACCTCCACCTCCACCCAATTGTTGAATTCTTGGCCACGCAGTGGAAGGAAAGGGACTCTGCCTATGTTCACTCTGCAGGGTTAATACCCCAGTTTTGGTAAATCATATATTTTTATGTAGTCGTTCACATTATAAAGAAAAAACAGGATTCCCAGGAGTGTGTGGACGAGCAGTCTGCGCCGGGAGTTTGACGTGAGTTTTTAAAACATCTTCTTTATGCCTGTCTTCCTCTCAATTTCTTCTTGTGACGGTTTATTTTGGCGACAAATTAGGACAATTGTTGCTTTTCGGTGACATATGAGTTGCTTGTGTACGTAGTTGATTTATATGCACATACGAAAGCGGTTTGGGTAGGATTTTTAAAAGTTGGGATTGTACCTACTCAGTGGCCTAGTGGTTAGAGCAGAGGTCCCCAAACTACGGCCCGCAGGCCGGATCCGGCCCCCCAGCATCCAAAATCCGGCCTACAGGAAGTCCCAAGTTAAAAAAAATAAAAATAAAATATATGTGTGTATATATATATATATATATATGTATATATATATATTTTTTTTTAAATCTTTCCTTTCTAATCCATTTTCTACCGCTTGTTACTCTTGGTGTCTCCTAGCCGCTCAGGCAAATCATATTGTCTAAAAATGAATTTTCCCATCGATAACGTGACAATGTTAAATGTTGATGAACATCAATGTTAATTGATGTTAAATGACAAAACGGCTTATAAAGACAATGTACAGGTAAAAGCCAGTAAATTAGAATATTTTGAAAAACTTGATTTATTTCAGTAATTGCATTCAAAAGGTGTAACTTGTACATTATATTTATTCATTGCACACAGACTGATGCATTCAAATGTTTATTTCATTTAATTTTGATGATTTGAAGTGGCAACAAATGAAAATCCAAAATTCCGTGTGTCACAAAATTAGAATATTACTTAAGGCTAATACAAAAAAGGGATTTTTAGAAATGTTGGCCAACTGAAAAGTATGAAAATGAAAAATATGAGCATGTACAATACTCAATACTTGGTTGGAGCTCCTTTTGCCTCAATTACTGCGTTAATGCGGCGTGGCATGGAGTCGATGAGTTTCTGGCACTGCTCAGGTGTTATGAGAGCCCAGGTTGCTCTGACAGTGGCCTTCAACTCTTCTGCGTTTTTGGGTCTGGCATTCTGCATCTTCCTTTTCACAATACCCCACAGATTTTCTATGGGGCTAAGGTCAGGGGAGTTGGCGGGCCAATTTAGAACAGAAATACCATAGTCCGTAAACCAGGCACGGGTAGATTTTGCGCTGTGTGCAGGCGCCAAGTCCTGTTGGAACTTGAAATCTCCATCTCCATAGAGCAGGTCAGCAGCAGGAAGCATGAAGTGCTCTAAAACTTGCTGGTAGACGGCTGCGTTGACCCTGGATCTCAGGAAACAGAGTGGACCGACACCAGCAGATGACATGGCACCCCAAACCATCACTGATGGTGGAAACTTTACACTAGACTTCAGGCAACGTGGATCCTGTGCCTCTCCTGTCTTCCTCCAGACTCTGGGACCTCGATTTCCAAAGGAAATGCAAAATTTGCATGGTTGGGTGATGGTTTGGGGTGCCATGTCATCTGCTGGTGTCGGTCCACTCTGTTTCCTGAGATCCAGGGTCAACGCAGCCGTCTACCAGCAAGTTTTAGAGCACTTCATGCTTCCTGCTGCTGACCTGCTCTATGGAGATGGAGATTTCAAGTTCCAACAGGACTTGGCGCCTGCACACAGCGCAAAATCTACCCGTGCCTGGTTTACGGACCATGGCATTTCTGTTCTAAATTGGCCCGCCAACTCCCCTGACCTTAGCCCAATAGAAAATCTGTGGGGTATTGTGAAAAGGAAGATGCAGAATGCCAGACCCAAAAACGCAGAAGAGTTGAAGGCCACTATCAGAGCAACCTGGGCTCTCATAACACCTGAGCAGTGCCAGAAACTCATCGACTCCATGCCACGCCGCATTAACGCAGGAATTGAGGCAAAAGGAGCTCCAACAAAGTATTGAGTATTGTACATGCTCATATTTTTCATTTTCATACTTTTCAGTTGGCCAACATTTCTAAAAATCCCTTTTTTGTATTAGCCTTAAGTAATATTCTAATTTTGTGACACACGGAATTTTGGATTTTCATTTGTTGCCACTTCAAATCATCAAAATTAAATGAAATAAACATTTGAATGCATCAGTCTGTGTGCAATGAATAAATATAATGTACAAGTTACACCTTTTGAATGCAATTACTGAAATAAATCAAGTTTTTCAAAATATTCTAATTTACTGGCTTTTACCTGTACATTGTCTTTATAATCCGTTTTGTCATTTAACATAAATTTTATCAGCGGGTCGGGTCGGGTCGGGTCGGGCGATTGAAATTAAAAAAAATTATATTTTAAATAGATTCAGGCGGGTGGCAGTTAAACCAATTCGGAAATATGATGTAGCGGCTAGCTACGGGATGTTAGCCAATGGCTTTGGCTGGGGGGCGGGACTTCCGGGCAAGTTAGGGAAGTGACGTTGTTGACAGGAAGTGTTAGTTCGAGTTTTGCCGGGAAAGAGGGGAGACGCACATTGGAGCTGTTGTATGGTTACATTGCATCTTATTACAATAAATACGAGACAAACGAATAAGTCTATGAGCCTACGTTCCTGGGAACATTACAATATATACATAGTTAAATGTTGTTACCCACATACGAAAAACGAGCAGGCACCTGCTGCATATGCCACAACAGAAGAAAAAAAAGAAAAAGAGATGGACACTTTTACGGAGCGGAGAAGGCCCCCGACGCCTCGCCGGGGTCCGGGACCGAGGCCCCTTCCCCCGAGAGGGCCCCACCGGGAGCCGTAGCTGAGGCGATCCGCGAGAAGGGCCCGACGCACGTCCAGGGTCACCACCGCGCCCACCGCACCGACACCCCGCCTTGTCCGCCTTCGCCGCGGCCGGCGTCACGCGCAGCAGGTAAGCAGCTTACCTGCCCGCCACCCCCGTGGCCGGGGGCGCGTAACAGGGGTCACTCCGCGCGCAGTGCGCTCACGAAAGGGGTGGGGCTCACCCTGGTTGATATAGACAGCAGGACGGTGGCCATGGAAGTTGGAACCCGCTAAGGAGTGTGTAACAACCCACCTGCCGAATCAACTAGCCCTGAAAATGGATGGCGCTGGAGCGTCGGGCCCATATACCCGGCCGTCGCCGGCAGCGAGACGCGCTTGGAGGTGCGCTCAGCGCGGCTCCCATATGATTGCGCACTGGTGTGCGTCTGGGTCGTGACAGCGTGGCACGCGAATGTCTGTGCTGCGTTGGATCAGTCTCCTTTCTTTAACAGGCAAAAGCTTTATAACCTCACTAATGCCTTGCATCGTCTATATTAGATATATAACAACGGGCGGGTGCGGGCGGATGGCGGGCGGATGCAGTTCTGATCAAATGTTAGATCAGGTGGATTGCGGATGGTTGACGACTTTCTGATGCGGTTGCGGATGAAATAATTGCCTATCCGCGCATCTCTAATATATACACACAGCCTGGCCCCCGGCCAAATTTTTTTAACCCAATGCGGCCCCCGAGTCAAAAATTTTGGGGACCCCTTGGTTAGAGTGTCCGCCCTGAGATTGGTAGGTTGTGAGTTCAAACCCCGGCCGAGTCATACCAAAGACTATACAAACGGGACCCATTACCTCCCTGCTTGGCACTCAGCATCAAGGGTTGGAATTGAGGGTTAATTCACCAAAAATGATTCCCGGGCGCGGCCACCGCTGCTGCTCACTGCTCCCCTCACCTCCCAGGGGGTGATCAAGGGTGATGGGTCAAATGCAGAGAATAATTTCGCCACACCTAGTGTGTGTGTGACAATCATTGATACTTTAACTTCACTGTTCACACTGATGTGAAAAAAATCAGATATATGTCACATAAGGGCAAAAGAAATCGGAATGGACAAGCAGTGTGAACGTAGCCTAAAGACTGTATTATGCTCTTACGTTTACGCTGCATTGGCTAGCTTCTAACCCTACAAATTCGTAACAAAAGAAGCTAACTAGTTATTATTAGGTCAGCTAGGGTTGTGGTTGCTCGCAGAGTTAAATTTCTTGTAAAACATGCAGGAAATTGCACATCAAGCACTCAACCCTGATTAAGGGTCAAAACAAGGTCTGAGGGGCGGTGTAGTGAATATGCAGAAGCACAACGTGTAATATTAGCAATTAAGGATATTAATCTTTGGGCACCGCACAATTCAATTTATTTCGATTCATGAGGGTAATGATTCGATTCAAAATCAATATTATAATAACATTCGGTGCCAGTTCTATGATTAACTACATTTCTCCATAATATAGATAAACACGTCTGATACATTTCTATTTTACCTGTAAGAAAACATTTTAAAAAAAGAAGAAGAAAATTCTACCCAAACATTTAATAAAGTCAAATAAAAATAAGGCAACAAGAGCAGTATCCCACACTTCTCTTTTCTAAAATAAATTTGTACAGCAGATATGATCGTCTACATCAGGGGTCGGCAACCCAAAATGTTAAAAAAGCCATATTGGACCATAAATTCAAAAACAAATCTGTCTGGAGACGCAAAAAATTAAAAGCCTTCTATAAGTGATATAAGGAAGTCAACACATGATATAAGTGTCTATATTAGCTATATTAGCCTACTATCAAAATGACTATGTCGCAGGCTGACACAAATCTTCGTTGACAGAAATGTTGAAATGTAATATTTAGTCTGCACATTTTTACAACATTGGAAAACATTAGTAAAACACAGGCTTCTCAGAGAAACCCTATTAAAACAAATATTTTTGTTTCCCCCCCAACCTTTTTCTATGGTGATATATTATTGAAAAAGCTCCAGGGAGCCACTAGGGCGGCGCTAAAGAGCCGCATATTGCAGACCCCTGATCTTCATCAACAATATGATTTGCCTGAGTGGCTGGACAGGACAGATGAAATAAATAAATACAAATTTATATTTGATTTTTTTTTAATCGATTAAAAATCGTTACAAATAGGAATTGCAATTCATTTGAAAACGGATTATTTTTTTGACACCCCTAATCGCAATTCACAATTTCAAAGGACAGAACAAGAAGAGTACCATGACAGCAATCAACTTTGGACAGCACTACGCAATCAAAAAGTGCATCCTCAGGAACAAAGTATGCAGTGTATTAGGGTTGTACGGTATACCGGCATTGGTATAGTACCGCGATACTAATGAATCATATCACACAATCACGGAGTACTTACAAGCAGACACAGTGTGTAGACAGAAAAGGGAGAACGGACGCATTTTGTCTTAAAAACTAACGATAAATGTGAAGTTATAACACTGAAACGCCCTCAGGAAGAGATGCTTTAAAACATGGCTAGCTAGCTAGCGGCTAAAGTCCAGCCGCAGTCGGCAGTGTTTTAGCTACTTCTAAATCACTAATCCTCGCCTCCATGGCGACAAATAAAGTACGTTTCTTACAAGTATCATCCCTGCAGGACGAGGAATAGCTAAACATGCTTCACTACACACCGTAGCTCACCGGCGTCACAATGTAAACAAATGCCATTGGTGGATCTACACCTAACATCCACTGTAATGATACCAAGTACAGGAGCGTATCTAGTCAATACTAGTATGATTACATCGATGTTTTTAGCATCACAAAATCTTTTTTCGTTTAAAAAAAATGTATATTATGTTTTATAAACTCAGGAATTACGTCCGTGGACACATGTGGACTTTGAATATGACCAGTGTATGATCCTGTAACTACTTGGTTTTGGATTGATACCTACATTTGTGGTATCATCCAAAACTCATGTAAAGCATCCAAGTGATTATTACATTTTAACAGAAGTGTAGATAGAACATGTTAAAAGAGAAAATATGCAGATATTAACAGTAAATGAACAAGTAGATTAATAATTCATTTTCTACTGCTTGTCCTTAATAATTTTGACAAAATAATCGAATGGAAAATGAGCAGCTAAATGAGGAGCCTTTTTTTGCTTACTTACTACTAAAAGACAAGTTGTCTAGTATGTTCACTATTTAATTTAAGGACAAACTTGCAATAAGAAACTTATGTTTAATATACCGTGAGATTTTTTGTTAAAATAAAGCCAATAATGCAATTGTTTGTGGTTCCCTTTATTTAGAAAAGTATCGAAATACATTTTGGTAACGGTACCAAAATATTGGTATCGAGACAACACTACAGTCTACACAGTATACATATTAAAGTGTGAGTACAGAAAGGCGCAGATTCAATCGCAGCATTTGACTACACACAAAAAAACAGAATTCAACAAAAATATGAATATGAATACTTTGACCCTGATAAAAAAAAAGGGGGAAAGATGGCGCTCTCGGTTCTTCGTGTCATACGAGGTAGCGTTGAAGAAAGGGGAACAATCGGGCGTTAGGAGAATGCCACTGATTGCACAGCGGCTGCAGGTGTGCCTCGTTGCTCCGCCCTGTACCGGAAGTACAAGTACGTAACTACAAAGGAAATACAATAAGAAAACCAAAATAAAAGACAGGCCAGGACAGGACAGAAAAATGTAAGAGAACAGTAGAAGACGGAATGTTATGTGCAATTTAGGACGAAGCACATGCTGTCTTTACTATACCAATGCAGGCTCATAAAGAATGTTCTGGAGAACAAAAGAGAGGCAACATGGCTTTTATAAGAGCAGGATCCGGTGCTGCGCAACACATCTGCCTCACACTGATTTTCTTCAGGCCCCTCTCAGTCTGTCTGTGTGGCAGATTGGATCTCAACGATCAGTTTGGAAAAAAGATGCTCATTTATTAATTTTGAAGACTGTAATTTGTGGCGCTGATGCAGTTGTGCTGCACTGGATTACACAGAGTTGGGCACTGGGGTTTTTTCCGAACAAGTGAGCATAATTAGTTATAGTACCGAACACACAAATATCTTGACATAAACGGTACATTGAACAGATCAGTGATTCTCAAACTGTGTAATGCGTACTCCATCTAGTGGTACGCCAAAGAATCACCTAATTAAGTCATTAGTGTTTTATTTTCCTATATTCAAACTAGTCTTGTACCGATACCAATATTTTGGTACCGGTACCAAAATTATTTCGATACTTTTCTGTACTTTTCTAAATAAAGGGGACCACAGAAACATTGCATTATTGGCTTTATTTTAACAAAAAATCTTAGTGTACATTAAACATATGTTTCTTATTGCAAGTGTGTCCTTAAATAAAATAGTGAACATACAAGACAACTTGTCTTTTAGTAGTAAGTAAGCAAGCAAAGGCTCCTAATTTAGCTGCTGACGTATGCAGTAACATATTTTGTCATTTTCCATTCTATTATTTTGTCAAAATTATTAAGGACAAGTGGTAGAAAATGAATTATTAATCTACTTGTTCGTTTACTGTTAATATCTCCTTACTTTCTCTTCTAACATGTTCTATCTACACTTCTGTTAAAATGTAATATTCTCTTATTCTTCTGTTGTTTGATACTTTACATTAGTTTTGGATGATACCACAAATGTGGGTATCAATTTGATACCAAGTAGTTACAGGATCATACATTAGTCATATTCAAAATCCTCATGTGTCCAGGGACGTATTTCCTGAGTTTATAAACAAAAAATAAATTTTTTAAAAACGAAAGCAGATGTTGTGATGCCAAAAAATATCGACGTAATTATAGTAGTATCGACTAGATACGCTACTGTACTTGGTATCATTACAGTAGATGTTAGGTGTAGTTCCATCAATGGCGTTTGTTTACATGTTGACATTTTCAGAGGCGTTATAGTACTGAATATGATTCATTGGTATCGCGGTACTATACTAATACCGGTATACCGTACAACCCTAAATAAAACACAGTGTGACTGTTCAAACCGTGGCTAATGTTACAGTGGCCAAAAATATTAAATATGCTTGTTAAATAAAATATCTTCCTTGTTTTTAGCAAATACTCAGGCACTACTGTATTTTAATGTTGGTCATTATGGTGGTACTTGGAAAGCCAAGTGTTTTCTAAATATTTACTTTTGGTGAACAAAGTTTGAGAACCACTGGAATTAATCATGACTTCAAACACAAGTTTTATTAGTAGTTGGTCATTAGTCAACTTTGTCTGTCACCTGTTTATTGTGTGCGGTGAATCAATACCTTTGTCACTTCTTGCTGTCTGCTGATCTGACCACCAGTTCGTACTGGACATAAAGTTGCCTGGTAGTATACGTGCCCAATATTCTAACCTGTCCGGTGTCCAACTATTGTGTCTTGTATCCTTATTGACTTACTATCAGGCAATTTTCAGAAGGGCAATAAAGCGGCTTATGCAATTTATTATTACACCGAGGTGTTAACAACAAACACAATTATTTTTGGACAAATGAGGATTCACAACCTTCTATTTTTCAAGCTGAATATACGGAGGATGAACTGCTGCTTATAGAAGCGAACACAAAGACAGTTTGAAACGTTGGGATGCTGGGAGAGTGAAGTCGCCGTAACTTGACTGTGTAAATGTGGAATTTGAAGCCAAGCTGTGCTGATAGAAATGGCGTGCTTACTCAAAATCAACAGGAAAAAACTTCCCCAACCGGCTGGACTAAACATACAACTGTCCATCAAGTGAGTCACTATAATATTGATCATGATCAAGCTTGATAGTACAACTACAGTACATACGCTGTCGAGCTAGCTGTGTACAAACAAAACATGAAATGTGAGTTAATACTTTACAAGTTCACAGATACTGTAATATGATTGCTCATGTTTTTCAGTCTGTACAGATTGGTGTCCTATCGCATTGTGTTGTGCATTACAAACTCAAAAGCCATTCAGCTGTTGACGCAGAAGCTAACTTACCTCTTGCCGTAGCTAGCTTACAACTAATGCTGTAGCATGCTGTCACAAAGCGAAGTCTTGCAAAACTAGAAAAATAATTCCTCAGTGTTTGCTCGTACAATAACAATGTTGCTACAGTTTGGTTGTTATACAGGTTACGGAACGTAAATGAAGTATTGTTGGTGGTTTTTGGATGCATTTTCAAAGTGATAGAGGCAGAATGGATAGATCCCATTAGCGAGCCGATTTTTACAAATTAAAATGCAAAAAAAAACAACTTTCTTTTCTTGTCTATTTTGGGAATGATATGCAAAATCCCCCAAAAAGTGCAGTTCCCCTTTAAAGTGACAATCTACCGAAAAACAGCTACCTCAAAATACTTATATAGTAAGTTGGGATAGCACTTATTGTGATCATCACATTACAATAGAAAATATAATAAAGATAATATATTCATAATAAAACATAGAAAATATAAGTAAGATGGGATTTAGGACTTAATTTAGGCCAAAAATGAGCTTTTAAGAAAAACCTGGAAATAAAACGTGTTATGATCAGGTACAAAGAAAATGTAGCTTTATTATATGTTATGAATATTTTTTTGTACGTGGCTTAAATGCAGCATCATATTGAAAGTATTTCCTGCCGATTTCATCTTAAACGTAATTGAGATGTTCTGGAAGTTTCTCTACACAGGAGCAGGGAGGGACAAGAGGCTGACAAAAAAAAAAACTTGGGACTCCCCTTCAGGCATCCGAACAAGTCTGGACTGTTCTGCTGCTGCCGCCACCTCTACTCTTGCTTCTCCTCAGCCCGAACCAGCCAACAGGGATGCAGGACAGCAGCTGCTGAGCCCCAAAAGCATTGTTTGGTGGTCTTATGACACAGTTGCCACGAGCAGGTGAGCATTGCAGGCACTGAGTGGGGAGAGAAGGCTGGATATGCCACAGGTGGAACGATTGGGAGCGACACACGGATCAAAAAACCTCAGGTAAGGATTTGCACCGTTGGTCCTCACTCTTGATCTGATGAAAAGATGCTTTGGAGTGATGCAATGGTTCCTCGTGATACAATCAAATGGTGCCGATTTATTCTGTTTTCATGATTGATTTAAGCATCCCTGTGCATGCACACGCTTGCAACGCCTGTGTTCCTATAGAACAATTTGAAACGCAGCCCAGAACCACCACTCCTTTATGTAATGCCCCGAAAGTATGGACTTGGAACAAGATCATGCGTGTATTCGTAAGGAAATGTGGTGGCTTTTGTGTCTCACAGATGTTGCAGACTCTGATTGTAACAATTAACATCTTTGGGAGGATTAAAAAAAGCCTGCTGTTGCAAACTTTTCATTAGAGTTGCACAGGGAAAAACCAGGAATGTACAAGTGTAACACAGCTGAAGTCATTTAGCGTCGGGGCTATTTTGCCCGTCTGCACACCAGGATGCGGCCCAGAACAAATGAAACTCATCCTCCTCCGCGTCTGTGCTCTGATTGTTTGCAATCGTGTGTTTCCCATCTGACATTATTCACATCTTTGTTGTGGCCTGGCTCAAGCAACTGGGTTGTCCAAAAATGTATTTTGAAGCCTTTAATAGGAGTCATGACACTCTTCCTCCCCTCATCCTCACCTTTTGTTGCTTTTCGACATAATTTTTTCATCGTCTACATCAGGGGTGTCAAACGTACGGCCCAAGGGCCGGATCAGGCCCGCGAACAGGTTTTATCTGGCCCGCGGGATGAGTTTGCTAAGTATAAAAATGTACCTTAAATTGTTCAATGAAAGAAACGGCTGTTCTAAATGTGTCCACTGGATGTCGCAATAGCAAGTCTTTGTATCTTTGTAAATGATGCTACATATGTACAAAATAAACCACATGATGTTAGTGCACCAGTCGAGGAAAATGATCAAACTACATAAATAACATCCTGTAATTTGATTTTGATATACATTTTTTTATCTAGATAAATTGAAAATTAACACCAATGAGTTGACTGATGGGCAGCACGGTGGAAGAGGGGTTAGTGCATCTGCCTCACAATACAAAGGTCCTGAGTAGTCGTGGGTTCAATCCCGGGCTCGGGATCTTTCTGTGTGGAGTTTGCATGTTCTCCCCGTGACTGCGTGGGTTCCCTCCGGGTACTCCGGCTTCCTCCCACCTCCAAAAACATGCACCTGGGGATAAGTTGATTGGCAACACTAAATTGGCCCTAGTGTGTGAATGTGAGTGTGAATGTTGTCTGTCTATCTGTGTTGGCCCTGCGATGAGGTGGCGACTTGTCCAGGGTGTACCCCGCCTTCCGCCCGATTGTAGCTGAGATAGGCTCCAGCGCCCCCCGCGACCCCAAAGGGAATAAGCGGTAGAAAATGGATGGATGGATGGAGTTGACTGATGAACATTATCACATAATGTATTCAGAATATATAAATAACGACAAATAAAGTATATATTAGGGGTGTGGGAAAAAATCGATTCGAATTCAAATCGCGATTCTCACGTTGTACGATTCAGTATCGATTCTCATTTTTCAAAAATCGATTTTTTAATTTTTTAAAATTGTTTTATTAATCAATCCAACAAAAAATACAAAGCAATACCATAACAATGCAATCCAATTCCAAATCAAACCCGACCCAGCGACACTCAGAACAGCAATAAACAGAGCAATTGAGAGGAGACACAAACACGACACAGAACATTTCCAAAAGTAGTGAAACAAAAATGAATATTATCAACAACAGTATCAATATTAGTAACAATTTCAACATAGCAGTGATTAAAAATCCCTCATTGACATTATCATCAGACATTTATAAAAAAAATTAAAAATCCCTCATTGACATTATCATCAGACATTTATAAAAAAAATTAAAAAAAAGAACAATAGTGCCACAGTGGCTTACACTTGCATCCCATCTCAATCAATCAATCAATGTTTATTTATATAGCCCTAAATCACAAGTGTCTCAAAGGGCTGCACAAGCCACAACGACATCCTCGGTATAAGGGCAAGGAAAAACTCACCCCAGTGGGACGTCGATATGAATGACTGTGAGAAACCTTGGAGAGGACCGCATATGTGGGTAACCCCCCCCCTCTAGGGGAGACTGAATGCAATGGATGTCACGTGGGTCTGACATAATATTGTGAAAGTCCAGTCCATAGTGGATCCAACATAATAGTAAGAGTCCAGTCCATAGTGGGGCCAGCAGGAAACCATCTCGAGCGGAGACGGGTCAGCAGCGCAGAGATGTCCCCAACTGATGCACAAGCGAGCGGTCCACCCCGGGTCCCGACTCTGGACAGCCAGCACTTCATCCATGGCCACCGGACCTGTGTGTCTCCCCCTCCACAAGGGAGAAGGGGGAGCAGAGGAGAAAGGAAAAGAGACGGCAGATCAACTGGTCTAAAAAAGGGGGGCTATTTAAAGGCTAGAGTATACAAATGAGTTTTAAGATGGGACTTAAATGCTTCTACTGAGGTAGCATCTCTAACTGTTACCGGGACGGCATTCCAGAGTACTGGAGCCCGAATAGAAAACGCTCTACAGCCCGCAGACTTTTTTTGGGCTCTGGGAATCACTAATAAGCCGGAGTTCTTTGAATGCAGATTTCTTGCCGGAACATAAGGTACAATACAATCGGCAAGATAGGATGGAGCTAGACCGTGTAGTATTTTATACGTAAGTAGTAAAACCTTAAAGTCGCATCTTAAGTGCACAGGAAACCAGTGCAGGTGAGCCAGTATAGGCGTAATATGATCAAACTTTCTTGTTCTTGTCAAAAATCTAGCAGCCGCATTTTGTACCCACTGTAATCTTTTAATGCTAGACATAGGGAGACCCGAAAATAATACGTTACAGTAGTCGAGACGAGACGTAACGAACGCATGAATAATGATCTCAGCGTCGCTAGTGGATAAAATAGAACGAATTTTAGCGATATTACGGAGATGAAAGAAGGCCGTTTTAGTAACACTCTTAATGTGTGACTCAAACGAGAGAGTTGGGTCGAAGATAATACCCAGATTCTTTACTGAGTCGCCTTGTGTAATTGTTTGGTTGTCAAATGTTAAGGGGGTATTATTAAATAAATGTCGGTGTTTAGCAGGACCGATAATCAGCATTTCCGTTTTCTTGGCGTTGAGTTGCAAGAAGTTAGCGGACATCCATTGTTTATTTTCATCAAGACACGCCTCCAGCTGACTACAATCCGGCGTGTTGGATTGTAACCAAAGTAGTGAAACAAAAATTAATATTATCAATAACAGTATCAATATTAGTTACAATTTCAACATAGCAGTGATTAAAAATCCCTCATTGACATTATCATTAGACACACTGTGTCCAATATTTTCACAAAGATAAATCCATCCATCCATCCATCTTCTTCCGCTTATCCGAGGTCGGGTCGCGGGGGCAGCAGCTTAAGCAGGGAAGCCCAGACTTCCCTCTCCCCAGCCACTTCGTCCAGCTCCTCCCGGGGGATCCCGAGTCGTTCCCAGGCCAGCCGGGAGACATAGTCTTCCCAACGTGTCCTGGGTCTTCCCCGTGGCCTCCTACCGGTCGGACGTGCCCTAAACAACTCCCTAGGGAGGCGCTCGGGTGGCATCCTGACCAGATGCCCGAACCACCTCATCTGGCTCCTCTCGATGTGGAGGAGCAGCGGCTTTACTTTGAGCTCCCCCCGAATGACAGAGCTTCTCACCCTATCTCTAAGGGAGAGCCCCGCCACCCGGCGGAGGAAACTCATTTCGGCCGCTTGTACCCGTGATCTTGTCCTTTCGGTCATAACCCAAAGCTCATGACCATAGGTGAGGATGGGAACGTAGATCGACCGGTAAATTGAGAGCTTTGCCTTCCGGCTCAGCTCCTTCTTCACCACAACGGATCGATACAGCGTCCGCATTACTGAAGATGCCGCACCGATCCGCCTGTCGATCACACGATCCACTCTTCCCTCACTCACTCTTCCCTCACACAAGTACCTCGGAGTCTTGTTCACAAAGATAAAATAAGTCATATTTTTGGTTCATTTAATAGTTAAAACAAATTTACATTATTGCAATCATTTGATAAAACATTGTCCTTTACAATTATAAAAGCTTTTTACAAAAATCTACTACTCTGCTTGCATGTCAGCAGACTGGGGTAGATCCTGCTGAAATCATATGTATTGAATGAATAGAGAATCCTTTTGAATCGGGGAAAAAATCGTTTTTGAATCGAGAATCGTGTTGAATTGAAAAAAAATCGTTTTTGAATCGAGAATCGTGTTGAATTGAAAAAAAAAAAGGATTTTGAATCGAATCGTGACCCCAAGAATCGATATTGAATCGAATCGTGGGACACCCAAAGGTTCACAGCCCTACTACATATGTACTAAATAAACCACACGATGTTAGTACATCAGTCGAGGAAAATGATCAGACTACATAAATAACATTGATTTTGACATAATTTTTTTTTATCTAGATAGATTGAAAATTAACACCAATGAGTTGACTGATGAACATTATCACATAATTTATTCAGAAAATATAAATAATGACAAATAAAGCATATATACTATTAACCGCAACAGGTAATTGTAAAAAAAAAACCAACAACATTATGATTTGTACAATTTCAGAATGTGCTTGTTCTATTTTTAAACAAATAAAACCATCTGAAGTTGTCTTTATTTTTAAGTTATCGTGCCGTGATTTTACCTGTCCGGCCCACTTGGGAGTAGATTTTTGTCTATGTGGCCCCCGATCTAAAATGAGTTTGACACCCCTGGTCTACATTGTTCTGGCCATGCTTTGTTATGTTTTTGGCAGCGGGTAACTCTGGAATCATCCCAAATGTGTCGTCTGTAGAGAACTATGCGTGATAGTTTCTTTGCAACTTGAACACAATTTACTGGCTGCAGTTGACATCTTTATGGACACATTATATCCAATTATTTAGTGTATGTGCATTTTTTTGTGGCTTCATTGTCAACAAGGAATTTTTAACTGGATTCATGAATGTTTTTGCGCGAGAAGATCAACTAATGTAAGCAGTTGTATCAGTCCATCTGGCTTTTGTTGATGTTAAACTTGTGCAATGCTCATAATGGAAGGCTGCAAGCAGATTTAGGGTTGCACAGGATGTTTAATTTGGATTGGGAATTGATTGATGAAATGATTAAAAAAAAAGAATTTACTGATAATCATGCTGCATCTGACGCCCACATTTGACTTTTCTGTGGTGGCAGGCTTGAAGCTTTTTATTCGAGAATGTATTGCAGAGCTATTCAACTAAATTGTTCTGAGGGCCCACAATCGCAGAAAGCTAAGGACCTTTACAATATATTATTTTCATTTTGTGTCCTCTGCAGTGGACATTTTGGTGTATTTCTTATGTCAGAGTTACAAATTGTGGAAAAAAAACTGTCCTGTTATGCAAAACACTAGCGTCCACTGCAGAAGGCGTCATCTCTCAGGAAGGTAAAATGTCAATGCAAGGTTCTGTCATACCTTCACCAAATGGCTAATCGTAAATTAAAACACGAGCGCGTGTTTACACTGGTCCGAGTTCCTCTCTACAACAAGAGTGCTCTGCTGTTTTTAGGACTTATTGCAGAAAAGCAAGTCAAAGATCATCTCTTTGAGAACGCTCTAGTGTTTTATTGTTGTTTGTGGTTCAAGTTTTGAACTGAACATGAGGGCCGGTCTTATGTTGTTTCCGGGCTGCCAGTTGAACAGTAATGATATATCGTGGACATGAGGGAGTTAACTTTAATTTGTTCAAGATGTAGAAACAAATATTGTTTTCCATCCTTGTTTCCAAAATATAGGGTGATTCTGAAGTCACACACATGCAAACATGCATATATTATAGAAACAGGGCTCAAATTTAACTGCGGCAAAAGCGGCTAAAAAATGTATTTATTAATGAACGAGGGCTGTAATAGTAAACGGTATAATCATAATTTGCGATAAAAATTCCAGACGGTTAGTCATACCGTCTAATTTTTTAATTACCGAAAAACCGTCATTTATTAATGCATTTTAGGCAACACGAAGTCAGGCGCATGCACACTAGCGTCATAGCGAGATTTCCCCTCGGAGTAAACGGAGCCAAGCGCTTGGTTTAACGTCATTTTCCCTCGCTTACCGGCGTGCGTTTAAGAGCGCACTGCTGTGTTTAGATGGAGACATGGGTGGACAATATTGGAGACACTTGTCCCCACACTAAAAGTAGCCAGCAAAGGAGAAAACTATTTGATGTTTTGCAGCAGGCGATGTGTCGTGAACGTTGTCTCAACTTGTTTATGAATGGATGTTCACTCGTCCTTTCTTGAACCGCAAACTGTATCAGTGTTCAAATAACATATACAGTACTGTAGGTGTGCCTACAGTATATCATACCTCTAGTGTCGATGTGTTTTGGATCTTTCTGAAATGGGTTTTGGTCAGGCTGTTAAAATTCCAGGTGTGGAGTCCTGAGGAATGTTTTGCATTAGGACTTGAGGCACATCCTTAAATGTGCTGTCATTAAAAAAGGGAAATATGTGGAAGCCTTTCAGCTATCAATGTATTATATGCTACTAGTAACTGGGGGCTTGTCTGGGGGTTTCTATGCCCCCTGATAGGGTCTCCCAAGACAAACAGGTCCTAGGCGAGGGACCAGACAAAGAGCAGCTCGAAAACCTCTATGGAAAAACAAAACCAAGGACCCCTTTAGAGCCAGTCCTGCTCGATGGTGAGCACCTGTGGGCTGGGCCTGTCCCTATGGAGCCCGGCTGAGCACAGCCCGTAGAGGCAACGTTGGTCCCCCCTCTAATGGACTCACCACTCATAGGAGGGGGCATACAGGTCGAGTACAATGTGGGCTTGGCGGCAGCAGAAGACAGGGCCCTTGGCGGTCTGATCCTCGGCTACAGAAGCTAGCTTTTGGGGCAAAGAACGTCACCTCGCTGGGGGGGAGGACCTTGAGCTGGTTTGCGAGGTAGAGAAATTCCGGCTGGATCTAGTTGGACTCACTTCGACGCACAGCACGGGCTTTGGAACCAGTCCTCTTGAGAGGGGCTGGACTCTCTTCCACTCTGCCGTTGCAAGCAGCGAGAGATGACTGGCCGTATGCTTGACACCCCTGTCCTACGGTGTGTCGTGTACGTAGCATGTTTAGCTAGATCTCATCCTCCTGGGATGATATTTGTAAGAAACATAGGTTATTTGCCACCATGGAGGCAATGAATTTGGACTTGGAAGGGGTTTTGCAGTTGCACTGTGGGGGGACATTAGCCACTAGCAAGGACGCTAAAGTGCGTTGAGGACGCAGTCGTTCGTTTGTCACTGGTCACTGTCACAGCTAGAATGTGTCATCAACATTATCACAATGTAGCCATAGTAATAAAAGCTCTATCGTCGGATAAATGTATATAATTGTTATCGTACATCGTCTATTTTGCGCAACCCTGGCGCCAATGAGTTTTAAGTACAAAGTGCTAAAGTAAGGTACTTTTTCCTGAACCCTTGTTTTGGCAGACTGGATGTTGCGCACTGCAATGTTATTGTGAAGGCGAGAAGTGCGTTACTGTTCTCAGAGGCGCTTAATGGCTGATATGTTTTTGAGTTTTGAGTATGGAGAAGACAGTTTGCTGTTGTGAAATAAAAACAGTGTCTTATTAATTACGGCTAGTGTTATGTCTGGACGTTAATCCTAAATTCTTGGTTTAGTTCACAACAACACAAGCAGATGTTACGGGAATATGCGTGGTCCTGGCTAGTATTAGCTTCAAAGTGTGTTCGCAGACATAGCCGGTGTTGCTGGTTGCCATTTTCATGTTGTTTAGTTCGAGGAAGGGGCTGTTGAGTGTTTTGGGGACGAATGAGTGATGATTTTCCCAGACAAATGTTCCTTAAATGACAGCATTTCAGTCAGATTTATGACAATTTACGTGACATTCCGCATGGAACAGGTTGAGTGGAACGATGGATATTGAGACCATTTGGTTATCACCGTCCAAGATCCTTTCATATCTTCCAAGATACCATCTTTTGCCTTCATAACCTGCTCAGTGGTCTTGTGGTTACAGTGTCCGCCCTGAGATCGGTAGGTCGTGAGTTCAAACCACGGTCGAGTCATACCAAAGACTATAAAAATGGGACCCATTACCTCCCTGCTTGGCACTCAGCATCAAGGGTTGGAATTGGGGGTTAAATCACCGAAATGATTCCAGAGCGCGGCCACCGCTGCTGCTTACTACTCCCCTCACCTCTCAGGTGGTGGAACAAGGCTTGGGTCAAATGCAGAGGGTAATTTCACCACACTTAGTGTGTGTGGGACTATCAGTGGTACTTTAACTTTCATGAAGTCGCAGCCAGTGTTGATTGGTGTGTCTCCACTTTCTGAGCATTTCCGAATATCTCATTTCTTTTCACGCTCATTTTCTTTGCCACCCATTGCCATCAGAGTATGGAAAAATTGACAACAAAGAATCTTTGAAGTCTACCTCATGCTTGAGAGACATATTGAAAACAAAACAGTTCAACCCTGAATGTGACAATGTTCTGCCTGAGTGTAATAAATTGTGACTATGTTGTGTTTTTCAAAGTGTGAAACAGTAATCCTTGGAGAATAGAATACTGTTTGGCACCTACTCTCTGCAAAAACAAAGCTAATTTTGTGGAGTTGACTGCTCTCTGTGGGAGTACAAAACAACAAATCATGTTGCCTTAACACAAGGGTGTCCAAATTACTTCCTGCGTTTTTAATTTGCCCCATGAGATGTCTTGAGTTTAAGAAATATGGCCCGTGCGGTATTTTGCAATTATTTTAAGAATTTTGTTTCTGCAACTGTGCCACCCTCTCGGGGAGTATTTCAGGTTAATGACCAATATTTGTGCTTTGAACTGAACATGGCACAACATTCACTGATATGACCCTGTACCGTGAATTGATTTACGTGGACCCCGACTTAAACAAGTTGAAAAACTTATTCGGGTGTTGCCATTTAGTGGTCAATTGTACGGAATGTGTACTGTACTGTGCAATCTACTAATAAAAGTTTCAATCAATCAATCAAAAACCCAATCCAGACAACCTTCCCTAGTCATGGTGCAAAACAAATGCAAAAAATACAAAAAGTCAACACACATGGTTGCACATAACACAACCTGCTCACTGACAGTTGTGGATATTATTTAAAAAAATTCCATGCACCATAAAAAAATTCTAAATTACACACATTTAAATCCTTTACAATGCATGATAGGATAATGCAAAACACTCTCTCCACACTTATCCATGTTTGGCGCATTTTAGCAGCTTGATATTTCTGATTGATTACAAAACTTTAAGGAGGCCGTCACGGAAGTAAACAAAGTAAGAGCCGAATTTTCACTTACTCTTAATATTCAATAATATATAAAAATGGGACCCATTACCTCCCTGCTTGGCAGTCCGCATCAAGGGTTGGAATTGGGGGTTAAATCACCAAAAAATTATTCCCGGGCGCGGCCACCGCTGCTGCTCACTGCTCACTGCTCAGGGTGATGGGTCAAATGCAGAGGATAAACTCACCACACCTTTATATGAATTATTAATTATACATCCATTATATTAATATAACATGTACACATATACAGTATATGTATGGGCTATATTAATATAGTTACTTAACATGCAGTTGACTTTTGACCCTTGACCAAATTTTTTTAGCCCAGTGCAAGACAAAAAGGTTTGGACACCCCTGCCTTAACATAACTGGAGTTAGCTTAGCAGGTTTAAAAACATTTATTTTTTTCTATATTTTAAATGCCTCTGCACTTAAAAAAACCCTCTGCTTTAGAACTACAAAATCAATGTTGGTCTTTCTTACTTAAAAAATAAAGTATTTAAGCCAGTCTTGCAATATCCTCAACATTCCAGCGTGCATGTGAGTTTGGGAATAAATGTTTTCAATTTGTTCCGTGTGCTGTCAGGTTGTAAAGATGAGGGGCTGGATTTTCAGCGCCATGCTGCTGCTGTCACTCACGGCACACACTAAAGCTCAGGGTAAGCATTTCATGATTTGAATTCACTGTAATCGTCGTTTGCCTTCATGAGATTGTTTCTTGATGCATTATTCCTGATTTTACAGGCAGGTGTAACAACGTCCAGGCAGCAGACATTGTTTTCCTAGTGGATGGATCGTCCAGCATTGGAAGACCTAACTTCCTGCAATTGAAAGGCTTTATAGCTGGGATCATCAAACCTTTTGCAAGATCCGTAAGCGAGTCAGGAATTCGCTTTGGGCTAATACAGTACAGTGACACCTCCAGGTGACCGACAGCGCTTCCTTTTTTGACTGTAAACGAGAGAACATGTTGCACTCATCCATCTTTCTGTCCACCCAGGGTTGAGTTCACCTTTAGAACTTACACTAACGGCACGGCGCTGATCAAGGCTGTGCAGAGTCTCAACTACAAGGGTGGAAACACACACACTGGTGCTGGTCTCAAGTTTGTCGCAGATAACTTCTTTAACCCCACGTACAGCCGGGATGTCCCAAAGGTGTGTGAGAGGCAGCCGTTCTTTGAAATGTCAGCATTATTCGGCCACTTAGGACCATTTTTACTAAAGGTTTGACTGTACTAAACATGTGCAAACTTAATAACGCACACAAAGCTGATCTAAAGGTGTGCAAAATGGATTGTGTCTGTTAAGTGAGCAGTACAAGGCGTCTCTGTCTTAATTAATATGCAGAATCAATCAATCAATCAATCAAAGTTTATTTATATAGCCCTAAATCACAAGTGTCTCAAAGGGCTGCACAAGCCACAACGACATATGCTGATCATCAAAATGTCCACAATACGGGGAAGAAGATGCAAATATAAAATACAGCACGCGCGATGTGATTCATCAGCACCGTTTTGCGAGCACTATTTAGCAATGTATTTAGAACCCCTGAAAAGCATCGTATTTTTTGGACTTTAGAGTGCACCGGTGTATTAGCTGCACCGACTAAATTATAGAAAACAAAATATATTTCTCATGTAATAGCCATACCTGACTGTAAACCACAGATATATGTTGCGAAATGAGTTATTTACACAGAAAGATTTTGTAAATGTTTATTTACATACCTTGATTGTTTCCAAACGGTGTCTGTAACACGGCAGTAAAACGGCTGCTCAAACAAAACAGAAGTCGTTGTCATGGACCCACGAGCTGCGGAAGCTAGCTCTCCAATCAGCTAAACAGACTCCATAACTACACGGTGAGGTTTTGGTGAATTTACTGAAGAATTTGTGGAACTGAAACAATACAAAAAGAATGACGTAAGTTAATAAATACCAACACAGACACTCATAAACGTGTTAGCAGATGAACTATTGCTAACAACGCTAGTGTCATTATGATAGCACCTACAAATATGCATGACAACACTCCTAAAGACATCACACATGGGACAGTTTAGTAAGCATAAACAGTTTGTTATACTGTAAAACTTACAATCGTTGCTCGTAGTGATGAATGAAGAATCCATGTGAGTAGAAACGCTATTAACGGCTCAAAGGCCGAACAGTACTACGGTTGAAAAAAAAAAAGCACTAGTGGAAGGACACTGCAGCTCCTGTAGTGAGCGAACTCGTCCACAAAATAAAACGCCTTATCAGCGTATTTTTTGGGGTTTTTTTGGAACGTTTTTTTGGAAAACTTTTTTATGGCCTTAGCGGATAAAATACATTTATAATTTAGCCGCACCCTCTACAAAGTGTACAAAAAAAGTAGCGGCTTATAGTCCGTAATTTATGGTACGTGCAAACTGACACACACAGCCGTGAGAAAGGATCGGTGCTAGCGCTGCAGAGACAGACGACTGACAGAGAATCCTCTGTCATATGTGTGTGTCAACATATTTGCATGATTTATCAGAATTAGAAAATATTAGACATATCGTCTATTCAGCAACATCCTTTCATGACTGCTGGGTGACTTAAGGTGCTGATTAAAACAAATTCAAATTGATGCGTTATGGTGTCTGCTGGCAATTTTATTTTATGCCGTTCATCTAAAAAAAAGTGTAATGTTAACATATCTATTTGAAATAAATATTATTGAAGTAAGCATTTTTTGTTGTCTTGAGCGCAGTCGGTGCAGCTTCTCTCCCATGAGTGCACCTTCAACGCTAAAAAAAAGGTGTTTCCGTTGTAGATGCATTTTAGACTGTGACTAAAATACCCATAAAAATGGTAAATGTATACTGCCTGTTTGAAAACATAGCAAAACTCCACAGTTCGGAGCATGATACCATAAAAGTGCAGTAAATGATCGAACGTCTACATCAGGGGTGTCAAACGTACGGCCCGAAGGGCCGGATCAGGTCCGTGAACAGGTTTTATCCGGCCCGTGGTATGAGTTTGTTAAGTATAAAAAAATAACCTGAAATTTTTTAATTGAAATAAACAGCTGTTCTAAATGTGTCTGCTTGATGTCGCAATAGCAATTCTTTGTACCAATGTAGATGATGCTACATATGTACAAAATAAACCTACTAAATAAAACTACATATATAACATACTGTAATTTGATTTTGATATAATTTTTTTATCTTGATAGATTGAAAGTTAACACCAATGAGTTGAATGATGAACATTATCACATCATTTATTCAGAAAATATAAATAACGACAAAAAAAGATAGAATACCGTATTTTTCGGACTATAAGTCGCTCCGGAGTATAAGTCGCACCGGCCGAAAATGTATAATAAAGAAAGAAAAAAAACATATATAAGTCGCACTGGAGTATAAGTCGCATTTTTTGGGGACATTTATTTGATAAAACCCAACACCAAGAATAGACATTTGAAAGGCAATTTAAAATAAATAAAGAATAGTGAACAACAGGCTGAATAATTGTACGTTATATGAGGCATAAATAACCAACTGAGAACGTGCCTGGTATGTTAACGTAACATATTATGGTAAGAGTCATTCAAATAACTATAACATATAGAACATGCTATACGTTTACCAAACAATCTGTCACTCCTAATCGCTAAATCTCATGAAATCTTATACGTCTAGCCTCTTACGTGAATGAGCTAAATAATATTATTTGATATTTTACGCTAATGTGTTAATAATTTCACACATAAGTCGCTCCTGAGTATAAGTCGCACCCCCGGCCAAACTATGAAAAAAACTGCGACTTATAGTCCGGAAAATACGGTACTATTAACCGCAAAATGTAAGTGTAAAAAAAAAACCCAACAACATTAGGATTTGTACAATTTCAGAATGTGCTTGTTCTATTTTTAAACAAAGAAAATAATCTGAAGTTGTCTTTATTTTAAAGTTATCGTGCCGTGATTTTACCAGTCCGGCCCACTTGGGAGTAGATTTTTCTCCACGTGGCCCCCGATCCAAAATTAGTTTGACACCCCTGTTCTACATAGTGATGCCCTGTAGAGTACACGCAAAATCCTAATTTAAATAAGGCGGTCTGCACCACCATTCAGTCTTGGTAGGACACAAAGCAACACGCCCACTGATAATATCTGTAGTTGTGTAGATTGCACACGCCGCTTAGCGCGTGGTATTAGGACCTTTGTAAATGAGGCCCCTAATGTTTCCTTTTCCTTGTCAGATCGTTATCTTGATCACGGACGGGAAGTCGCAGGACGGCGTGCAAGAACCGGCGCAGAAGCTGCGAAATAACGGGGTGCACATCTTTGCGGTTGGTACGTAGTCTCAGGAGAAGTTTGCGTTCTGTCACAGCAGCTGTGTGTGTGTTTTGTCTGATTCCTTCTTCGTCTTGTGTGTCAGGCATTAAGAGCGCGGACAGCAGTGAACTGGCTGAGATTTCCTCCAAGCCCAGCGGTGATTTCACCTCCTTTGTTGGGGACTTCAAACTGCTCAACACTCTGCTTCCGCTCGTGAGCCCCCGGGTGTGCTCCACGGCAGGCGGAGTCTATGCAATTATTGGTATGTATGCTCATATATTTACACAATGTGGTGGAACTAATACACACAGTTACAGCCGGGCTGTCAAGTCTTTTTCACTAAAGGCCACATACAGAAAGAAATAAGGATGCAGGGCCTCTGGAATTCATTTATCCAAATTAAAAAACAATGCAATGTAGGTTAGGATATGCTAATCAATGCCTTCTGTCCATTTTCTACCGCTTGTCTTTCTCACATTCACAGACTAGTGTTTCTAACCAGCCTAATGCTAAGCAATGTTTTCCCAGAAAAAAACAACCTACATTTCACTTTTTTCTGTTGGCGGACCTTGCCTAAAAAGATTATTTTTAGGTGTAATAATAGATGATGATAAAATGAACCGGAAATCTCATATTAAAATATACAACAATAAATATTTCAATCATGAATAAAGCAACATATTTTCTCTACCACAGATCATCTTACCATATCTGAGTTATTGTGTGGAAATATGAGGAAATAACTACAAAAGTACGCTACATTCAATAACTGTGTTACAAAAAAGGTAATAAAGAATACTCAAACCCTTTATTGATGGAATCAAAAATATTGAAATTAAATGATTTGGTGCATTTGCAAACAGCTAAAATGATGTGCAAAGCCAAATATAATCTGCTACAAAAGAATGTACAATTCTCAACAAAAGAGGAGAAATATAACCTCAGAGAAAATTTTAATTTAAAACATTTGTATGCACGTACAACACTTGAAACCTTTCGCATATCAGTATGTGGAATTAAATTATAGAATGGATTAATAAACAATGCACTAATATGATCCAGTTTAAGAAGAAGAAGAGTCCTGATGAACATTTTGAACCTTATTAAAAATAAGATCATCTTTGCCATCTCTTTATGTGATAATGGAATATTTAACTATTTATTTATGACAACTGTTGTTTTTATTATTCATTAATTTAAACTGTGTTACAAATTGAGATCAGGAAGTGAAAACATGTGTTAGTAATTGCTATGAAGTGGAAAAAGGGTAGAATTAAATAAGATCTGATTCTTCCTAATCCTTTTTGGACATGTTGTAATTACAAAATGGGACAATGTGAAATATGCGATGTATCATATTGTAACTGTCGGCATGTTCAAAATTAACTTAAACAACTGCAACAACAACAACGCTACTTTTCATACAACAGTACCTCTCTGTTGTTTGCTTGCAATATTTGGTGACACTTTAGTATGGGAAACATATTCTAAGTAAAGACTTCATTTAGAGTTATTTGGACACTAGGGGAACATATAAGGGTTAGGGTTACTAATAAGCAATAAATCTGAGGTTATTGAGGGAACACTCTTAGTTAATGGCTTACTGGCTGTATGATAAGGCCATGCAGAATAAGTACTTAATAATGACTAATTAAGAGCCAATATGTTACTAATTTGCATGTTAATAAGCAACTAATTAATGGTGAATATGTTCCCCATACTAAAGTGTTACCCGATATTTATATTATTACATAAATTTATATTCTTATTTTGGGCTTACTTTTCGCAATATAATTAATAATTGTGAAACGTATTGACTTTTTAGAAAATGTGTTCTTTTGAACCACTAATAGTGACACATGAGCTTACCGTTATATATTTTTGTTATATTTTTAATTTAAAATGTTTTGCAAACAGCCCTTTTCATTCCAGTTTAGGCTTAAAATGGCCTCACACTTAACCTACAGGGAGTGAAAAATTAAGGATATTAAGGAGTAGATCCTTACCTTCGCATTGTAACAGCTTCTATCGTGTGGGACTTTTTGCCATCCATGTCAGAGGTCACTGATAGACTTGAGAGAGAATCTAGATCAGGCCTGGGCAATTATTTTGACTCGGGGGCCAAATTTAGAGAAAAAAATGTCTGGGGGCCGGTATATCTATTTTTAGGAACACTAATACAAAACCTCACAATAATGTCTGATTGAATGCTAAAAACGTTATGACAGACCGCCTTAAAAAACTGAATGGAATGTTAAATTTTTTTACTGAATGAGACACCCAGAATGTACATGAAAATAAAGAATGTGGGATTTACAATATTAACTATGAACGATAAAACACTGAATATTGACAACATATAAACGTCACACCCCCTCTCGATCGACATATTACAATCAAGCAAAACGCAACAAACACAGCGAAATACCCCACCTACGATCTGATACATCTGATATATCACTAAGCTTTAGAACTGTGTTGTAAAAATCTCCTTCCGTGTCTGTCTCTGACACCCGCATTTTCAGGCTTGAAACACTCTGTGGAAACGCTCCCCACCCACACTGCTTGGTGCCTCGTCTGAGCTGCTGTGACTTAAATTACCACATTAACTAGTATATAAGGCAAAAGCGCACATTCCAAGCATTGAAATACTTTGTATAGTTCAAGATTTACGGTAATTTGAAAACATCACTGCACATCATAATGACAGCTACAGTTTTGATCTTAAAGATCTAAAAAAATTATTTGGAAATGTCCGGCGGGCTAGATTGACAAGCTTAAGGTCTGGTCGAGATCATGATCTCTGTAGGATTTAGGTCCGTATTCTCAAATTCTTCCAGTCTTCCACACTGCTTTGTGCACTAGAGCACAGTCCTGCTGGAAAATGGCCTGTCTAATAAGAGCATACCAAAATGTTTGCTAAGAACTAAGAAGAGGTCTGGACCATCCTCTGACGGATTTCATCATTTAAGAGACGTGTCTTGATATTCTCTGTCTATACAGTGAGACGCATCTTGGTTTTTGTGTGCGTATAACAACCTCTACTCTCTTCTTAGAGGGATATTCCGGTCCATCCAGCATCCAGTTCACAGCCGTCACGTCCGATTCGCTCAGGTTCCGCTGGAATTCTGCAGGCGGGCCTTTGAGAGGCTACGTGGTCCAGTACGTGCCCCTCTCGAGCACGGGTCAGCCTATCACGGCAGAACTGCGCCAGGTGAGTCCAGGATATTCAAAGATGGGTATTGAAGTTTCTTCTAGAGGTAGCAGGTAGATTTGGTATGACTACGGCTGAAGTCTGTAATTATAGTTTGAAGTCTGTTGACAAACACATTCAGTTTGAGTATCAACATGCCCAAAGGTTGGATCTTTATTATGTGCGTTTGAGTCTGTAATTTGGCAAAGTGAAATTCCCTATTGGAAAACAAAACAAAATGCCTCTTTACTGCAGGAGACCGTGTCTGGCAGCCAGAGGATCTTTACAGCACTAGAGCTGAGGTCGGGAACAGACTACCTCGTGACCGTCATTGCTCAATACCCCAACAGTGTGGGAGAGTCGGTTTCTGCAAAGCAACAAACGAGTGAGTAGCAAGCAGACGATCCACAAGTCTCCAAATTGCCAACAGATCTTTTTACGTCAGACTGGAGGCACATGAAACTCATCACCGTCTATAGCTCCAACTTACACTGGCATGGAGTGGTTTTCACAATAGAAAATGTTTTCATAACAACAGTATTTTAGAACCTGAAAACATTGAAAACAGACATGTTTACTGTTTCTGTGTAAACTAAAAAGTGTACTGAAGGGTGTGTTTATTTGTGAGTATTTTCAGAGTCGTCTATAAAGAGGGTATGGCCAAATAAACAACAGGCGCCATGTTAGCTACCAAGGACGTGTGCGGCTGTGCTATGATGCATGCAATTTCTTTTGTTTTGACGTTAGTTTTTTGACGAAAAAACTCCAAAATAATACGTCTATATATAGTTCTAAAACTTACAATAAAACAAGATTTTATTTTGTGTAATTATAATTTTGCAGACGTATTTGACGCATTCCTGCAGTATTTCGTGACCAGCATGCATTTTAACAAGCATACGACGGCGCAAGAAATGTAAAAAAATACACAGAACAACCCAAAAAATAACTTGTAACCCTCATTTTGCCAAAATCTTCATTAGCTTTGGACCAACAATCACGGATAAATTGTGACTTTTGTGTGAAGTATGTCAACTGTGTTGGCTGCCTCCAAAGTATTTGAAATCACTGTATGTATCACTCATTATGTATTATTTTAACTAACCTTTTTTTTCTAACATGCTAAGTGAATAAGTGTACATTTGTGCTTATTTCCCATATTTCTGCACAATAACTCAGATAAGGCAACACTGGCTAGCAGTAGAGAATATTGAGTGATTTTTGGTCCAATACATATTTTGCTTTATTCATTATTGACTTATTTTTTGCCACTTTATGTTGTATTTTTTTTATGAGATGTCCAGTTCATTTTCTCATCTATTATTACACCCAAAATTTGGTTTCTTTTACTCTTTCAATGTCCGTCTATTTGTGTTTGACTTTCTTTTCTGCTGCTACCGAATTGCGTTATTGTATAACAAGAAAGCACTGCCAACACATGGCATCAGTCAGTTGGTAGCAGTCATGGTGCCCTGGAGTCATGTCAGTGCCCTCTGACCAATCATTGAGGTGTTCGCCTGAAACCGAGGTGACCATACTCTCTTTATACACGACTCGAGTATTTTACAACCACACTATAGTGCAATGAGATGTTTTTCTTCCAAATCACATTGCCAACTAGTGGCCTGGCATGCATATTACAATGTTGTCAGCCACTAAGTTGTTGTGTATGTTTTTCCAATTTGACTACGTCGTCACGTAACAATATTTTAATATTTTAAATCTGCGATTTTCAAAGTGTGAGGCATTAGAAAGCTTGTGGCGCATAGAAAAGGACTGAAAATCCCTTTGTCAACTGTATTGATGCCTCAAGCTCAACATAAAGTGCTGTTGCAGAGCTGCGTATAGGGGCCAACTCAACAACAGGCGCCATGACTGCTACCAAGGACGTGTGCCCAGAAGCATGCACACATTTTTTTGTGTTAGTTTTCCTGACAAAATTAACCAAAATAAGTCTACATATAGTTCTAAACATACTCCAGCTCATAAACTTACAATGAAACATGCTCTTATTTCGTCAAATTATAATTTTGCAGCTATATGCGATGCACGATGCTGCTACATTCGTGCAGTGTTTTGTCGCGACGCAGTAAAATAACTTATTACCCTCATTTTGCCACAATCTTCATTTTGGATTTTGGAATTTTGACTTTTCCCCATATTTCTGCACAATAACTCAGATATGGTAACACTAGCGCGCAGTAGAGAATATGGAGTGATTTTTGGTTGAAAACATATTTTGCTTTATTCATTATTGACGTAGTTCTTGCCACTTTATATTGTATATTCTTAATATGAGATTTCCAGTTCATTTTTTCATCCGTCACTACACCCAAAATTTGGTTTCTTTTACTCTTTCAATGTCTACTCTGGCTATTTGTAGTCGTGTTTGACTTTCTCTTCTACTGTTACCGAATAGCATTATTTTAGTTTTACTGAGATTTAAAAGATAGTTTGTTTTTGTCAAATCATCTTTTTAATTTGTTATTTTTCTTTTGGTATTTGTATTAGCTTCTGTGTGTTCTCTCCTGAACAAAACGCAGACGTTGTGTTGTGTGTTTACCTGGCACACAACACTGTAATCTATGGTTCTCCAGTGTTGACGGCAAATCTTAAACTTCCTATAAGTGTCTCCTTTCCGGGTTGCAGGGAAAACGATGTAAAGTATTTCCACACTTTTCGCGGGTGGAGCAGCCCCATGCTGCACAACAGAGCAATTTTACAAGTTGAAACAAGCGGTACAGATGGACGATGGATGGATTGATGGAAAAACTAACGCGACAGCGCCACAAACAGAGAATCAGCTCAACCTTTGTAGCAGTCATGGAGCACTATAGTCAATTGAGTGCCTTTTGACAAATCATGTAGTAAATGGTCTAAAACCGGGTTGGCCGTACTCTCATACTCTCTCTATACACATCTCTGCACAGTTGTGGTTGTGTGGGGCGCCATACCTTTTGTGCTCCGAGAAACATGTGCATCATGACACCAATAATGTTACGAAACAATGCACGCTGGAAGCTCAGAATATAGGTTTAATTGAAGACTAGTATTGTGAAACAGCGTCGCCCATTGAAATAAATTGAAATCAATTTAATCAGTGCTTGCCACCCCAAAACAGCACAACTTTAACACATACCATGCCTTTAAAGAAAGAAAACAACTTTTATATTATAAATATTGTATAAAAACATTACCATAGAATATACAACAAACAACTGCAGTACTTTTATGAAGTAATGTGAAAATAATGCACAGCATTAGACTCCTTTGAGCTTCTTCTCCATCAAACACACCATCTGCAGCTTCTCTGTATTTTCATGGATAAATGTCCGCCGTTTCGATATTATTTTAACGTCCTTGGCTGGCGTTAAACGCATTCTAATTCAGCGTGGTGCAGATTAGCAGTTATACGCTCCAACTACTTAGCTCGGTCAAGTTTGGATAATTTTTTTTCTTTAATTCAATGAATATCATCCACTTCTTCTCAACACTGTCCTTCACACCCACTTTCTTTCTTCCTATGGTTGGAAAAACAAAGTTCTGTCCATCTCTAACTATAAGGTAAAGATGTTTTGGTTGGCTCTTACGGGGTTCTGTGACATTCGCTACGCCAACTAGTGGTGGGGAGGGTCGTACTGTGACTTGAATCTTTGGTCGCAACCGACAGTAAAGCATAACAATTAGCTGAGAGACAGCTTGTATCCTGAAAAGCCCATAAGCTGTGGCACTTTTATCCCGAGGTACTGTTATGTGATGAAACGTGTGAAGGACGTCAACATTGGACAATGCTAGAGATTGAAAACCTTTCGTTCTAAATGAGTCTCCCTTTTCCATATAGAGACTCTGCCTGGGCTCTCAGGTTTTCGTTTGGTCCAAGCAGGCGTCTTCAGTCTATCTCTGGGATGGGATAAGCCGTCATCTCCTGTCCAGGGATACAGACTTACCTACGGACCCCGAGGTCAGACACACCACTCTGCTGCAGCCTTTCTTGGATCTTTCTCTTCCTCTCAATGGTTTGAAAGCATTAGCCCTCCTCACCTCAAGTGATGCCAGTATGTTTAGTGTTGCCTCGCCACTTTGTGGTTTACTTACGGGTTTTAGAGTAGCATTGAGTACATTGAGATTTAAGTAGGTATTCGTGTATAAAGGGCCTGATCTACTAAGATCCAAATCAATCAATCAATGTTTATTTATATAGCCCTAAATCACAAGTGTCTCAAAGGGCTGCACAATCCACAACGACATCCTCGGTACAGAGCCCACATAAGGGCAAGGAAAAACTCACCCCAGTGGGACGTCGATGTGAATGACTATGAGAAACCTTGGAGAGGACCGCGTATGTTGGTAACCCCCCACCCTCTAGGGGAGACCGAATGCAATGGATGTCGAGTGGGTCTGACATAATATTGTGAGAGTCCAGTCCATAGTGGATCCAACATAATAGTAAGAGTCCAGTCCATAGTGGGGTCAGCAGGAAACCATCCCGAGCGGAGACGGGTCAGCAGCGCAGAGATGTTCCCAACCGATGCACAGGCGAGCGGTCCACCCCGGGTCCCGACTCTGGACAGCCAGCACTTCATCCATGGCCACCGGACCTATGTGTCTCCCCCTCCACAAGGGATAGGGGGGAGCAGAGGAGAAAGGAAAAGAAACGGCAGATCAACTGGTCTAAAAAAGGGGGGCTATTTAAAGGCTAGAGTATACAAATGAGTTTTAAGATGGGACTTAAATGCTTCTACTGAGGTAGCAAATAACATGTGCAAACTGTAAAACTGCCCGTACTATAAGTTGGTGTGATGCGTGTGATCTACTAAGACCGTGTGTGCATGTCGCCTCATTTAAATGAGTTTTTTGCATATACTACGCGGCTTCCACCATGGAAACACAAATTTCCTGCACATTTATGTTATCGTGCTCCAACCTGCGGTGTTTTTTCTGGACATTTTAGAAGCAGTCCTGCAGTGCAATCTAAAACAGAATTTTTTTAGCTCCCTGGTAGTGCACTCGTGGAAGATGCTGGTAGTGTTTGCTGGAATGTGCTAGACGCAAGAAAATGCATATTGCAAGAATTTTCTTTCATATAGGAGATATGTTAAAAGGGATCTGCACTTTTTTTTGCCTATTGTTTGCCTATCGTTTAAAAGCATTATGAAAGAAATGACGAGGAATTAATTTTTTTAATGCATTCTAAGTGTGACGATACTGAATGTTGGCCGTTGTTGTGATCCCAGGATGCAGAAAAGGCAAGGGTCGTGCAGGCAGAAGGTTGTTTAATTAGAAACCAGGCAGAAGAAAAATAACAAAGGTCGAGCAGGAATGCAGGAAGCAACAGTATGGCATACACTAAATAATGAACTAGCACTGAGGTGCAACTAGATAGAACTAATGAACAATGAGTAACAGGTGTGCTGGTAGGACAAGAAACAGAAGGGAAAGGTGCAATAAAAATACCAAACAGGAAATACTGACAAAACAAGAGCACCGGTACAGGAAGCAAGACTAAACCCAGGAAAATAAAAACATAGACCAAACTTTCATGAAAATAATCAATCAATCAATCAAAGTTTATTTATATAGCCCTAAATCACAAGTGTCTCAAAGGGCTGCACAAGCCACAACGACATCCTCGGCTCAAATCCCACATCAGGGCAAGAAAAAACTCAACCCACTGGGATACAATGAGAAACCTTGGAGGGGACCGCAGATGTGGGGACCCCCCCCCTGCCCCTGGGCGACCGGTGCAATGGACGTCGAGTGGATCTAGTTAATAGTGTGAGAGTCCAGTCCATAGTGGGGCCAGCAGGGGATCATCTTGAGTGGAGACAAGTCAGCAGCGCAGAGACGTCCCCAACTGATGCACAGATGAGTGGTCCACCCCGGATCCTGACTTATAACAGTTTGCGCTTCATCTGTGGTGGCCTAATAAGCCCTCCACGCAGGAGAGGGGGGCAGAACAGAAAAGAGACGGCAGATCAACTGGTCTAAAAGGGGGGTCTATTTAAAGGCTAGCGTATACAAATGAGTTTTAAGATGGGACTTAAATGCTTCTACTGAGGTAGCATCTCTAACTGTTACCGGGAGGGCATTCCAGAGTACTGTAGCCCAAATAGAAAACGCTCTATAGCCCGCAGACTTTTTTTTGGGCTCTGGGAATCACTAATAAGCCGGAGTTCTTTGAACGCAGATTTCAAAATAGGAGGTCTTTTTATTTGAACGATGTTGTCAATTAAAGGCTTGTCAAAGCAGAATAAAAGACTGCAGTGGAAATGGAGCAAGAAAAGCAGCAACAGGAGTTAATAACTTGCTGGTGGCAAGTTGAGAATGTACCGCAGTCAATGCTGAGCAAAAGGAACATGAACTCACTTAACAGCTTGCCGCCTGTAGGCTGTAGCTGTCAGTCACACTTTTATTGCCGATACATTACCTCAAATTTCAAACAGATTGTATCACTCTTTAAATATACAGTAAAGAAAAGGCATCTGTCCTTTTCTCTCAGATTCCTCAAGACTGGGTGTGCCCCAGGTCATAACAGTGTCATGTTTTTTTTTGTCATGGTTCAAGCTAAGAAAGAGTGGCCCTTGGGGGCTGGTATAAAGTGATTCTGTTGCCGAACGTGTTGCAGGAGTGCCAGTCTCACATGGAGCTTCTTTCCTCTGTCTTACACAATTCAGACAATATTCGCCTGTGTCAATACTTTTCTGTGACTTATACTGCCAAGAAACATGTTACACCTGTATACTAACCTGCCAACGTTTGCCCCGCCCCCCTGGAAGATTAGGTCAGACAGCTGACCAGAAGTTGGTGCAGTCTCTGTCAGCAGACATCACATCTGTCAAACTGGAGAAACTTCAGCCTGACACAGAGTACGTCATCAGCCTCTACCCTCTATTCCCTCCAAACCCTGCATCTCCAGCCACCCTCAGTGCCCGCACACGTGAGTGACAGGTGTTTCTAATATTCTGGTGTGATGCAACTACTGTACTGTACATCCATTGGATTTCATTATATTGTGCTGACGTATATTTGTACTTGTGCGATGCATAATAGTAAGTCCTTCCTTGTTATGACGGTTCCTGGTTACGATTGCAACCCCCCAAAATGTTTGATAGTGTACAAAAAAAGAGAACTAGATCTATGCGCGCTAGGGTGTGGGAAAAACTCGATTCAAATTCAAATCGCGATTCTCACGTTGGACGATTCAGTATCGATTCTCATTTTTCAAAAATCGATTTTTGTTTTTATTATTATTTATTTATTTATTTTATTTTATTTTTTGTATTAATTAATCCAACAAAATAATACAAAGCAATACAATAACAATGCAATCCAATTCCAAAACCAATCCCGACCCAGCAACACTCAGAACTGCAATAAACAGAGCAATTGAGAGGAGACACAAAACAAACCAAAAGAAGTGAAACAAAAATGAATATTATCAACAACAGTATCAATATTAGTTACAATTTCAACATAGCAGTGATTAAAAATCCCTGATTGACATTATCATTAGACATTTATTAAAAAAAAAAAGAACAAGTGTCACAGTGGCTTACACTTGCATCACGTCTCATAAGCTTAACAACACACTGTGTCCAATATTTTCACAAAGATAAAATAAGTCATATTTTTGGTTCATTTAATAGTTAAAACAAATTTACATTATTGCAATCAGTTGATAAAACATTGTCCTTTACAATTATAAAAGCTTTTTACAAAAATCTACTACTCTGCTTGCATGTCAGCAGACTGGGGTAGATCCTGCTGAAATCATATGTATTGAATGAATAGAGAATCGTTTTGAATCGGGAAAATATGGTTTTTGAATCGAGAATCGCGTTGAATCAAAAAAATAGATTTATAATCGAATTGTGACCCCAAGAATCGATATTGAATCGAATCGTGGGACACCCAAAGATTCGCAGCCCTAATGCGCGCCGTTCGTTACACTGACAAAGTGTGTTAATTCAGTTATTTTTGCTTAACTTTTTTAACTACAACCTCCGTTACGGACCCCAAAGCTGTGCCAGACTCTTCTGAGGGCAGCAAGCTCAACAAAAGGAAAGTGAAAGTAAAAACTGAGGGTAAATTAGACATCGCAAAATAGCGCGGGGAGTCTCAGGGTACTTTACATGCAATACAGTGGAACCTCGATTTACGAACTCATCGATATATCGATTTATATTTCAAAATTTTAAGTATATCAATGGCAAGTCTCATTGAAGCTCCCCTTAGCTTTGTGCAGTTGACTAATCCCCAAAAGTCTGGCATCAATGGAAAACCGTGAGCAACAATGAGCAGGCTCAAATTCAACAGCACTGTTCAAGTTTAGAAAGCTTTCAAAACTGTATTTTTAGAAACGCTTTACTACAATTCCGGATACATGCACACGTAAATGTATAGGTATTTGTTTAAAGGTCAACATGTATGGAAATTCAAAATGGCAGCCAACCTGTGTATAGTGGCTACCGGTCACTTTCTTTGTTTTCCTTGAGTAGTCACCATAGACAGGTTTGACTGTGTGTGTGTATATATATATATATATATATATATATATATATATATATATATATATACATACATACATACATACATACATACATACATATATATATATATATATATATATATATATATATATATATATATATATATATATATATATATATATATATATATATATACATACATACATATATATGTATATATATATATATATATACATATATATGTATGTATATGTTTATATGTATATGTATATATATGTGTATATATATATATATATATATATGTGTGTGTATATATATATATATATAATATATATACACACATATATATACATATATACACATATATATATACATATACATATATATATATATATATATATATATATATATATATACATACATATATACACAGTACATACATATAGGGGACGGCGTCACGCGGTTGGAAGAGTGGCCGTGCCAGTAACCTGAGGGTTCCTGGTTCGATCCCCTCCTTCTACCAATCTAGTCACATCCGTTGTGTCCTTGAGCAAGACACTTCACCCTTGCTCCTGATGGGTCGTGGTAAGTGCCTTGCATGGCAGTTCCCGCCATCAGTGTGTGAATGTGTGTGTGAATGGGTGAATGTGGCAATAGTGACAAAGCGCTTTGAGTACCTTGAAGGTAGAAAAGTATAACCCATTTACCATATACTGTAAACTTACACATATATTTATATAAACATACATATATATAAATCTCGTAAAAGTCTGCGCTATTTTGCTGCACAATGGAGCTGCAACACAGAACGGCGGTGGGAATTGCCGCACTTTGAATGGCGGTGCTGTTCCGTGGCGGTTCTGCATCCGAAGGAAATCCGGGGTTACAGGCTGCTGCGTGCGTTGTTTGTAACTCCTGTTTGGTCCGGTGACGCTTTGTGTCACGTTCATACGAGACAGAATTAAACCAAAAAAGCTCAAGTGACATAAAAATCGCGCAGAGGAAAAGAGATGCATCCGTCGGGGCATCACGGCGCAAACAAAGGGGCATGGAGATCCATGGTCGTCGTGGCCACCGTGAGATTCCTGCCCTGGTGGGTGGGAAGTTAATCATTTTGCAACGTAGTCTGCTGAAAATTATGGAAAATGCCACTCTACATAGCAACTGACGCTGTGATCAAAGTTGGAATTTTAAGATATTCAACACACTAAGTGGATATTGCATCTCTACAGTTCGTCACGGTTCATGTGTCAGGTAAACCGTGATGAATGGGGCCAAATGACTCCCCTTCTTATTGTACAAATCGTAGTACAATGCATTTGGAGGAGGACGTATGTGTTTATCGCGTTGCCTGTGTGTGTGTGTGTGTTCTCTTCCGTGTGTCAGTGCGCCTGGAAGCAGTGCAGAAGTTATCAGTGCAGAAGGAGTCAGAGGGCAGCGTTCGCGTGCAGTGGAGAAGCGTCGATGGCGCACAGAGTTACCGTCTGGAGTGGGGACCGGTCACAGATTCCAACCTCACTTTGCTTCAGCTCCCTCCAAAACCCCAAAATGCGAAAATGGTCGCAGGAGAAAGCGAGACGCACACGTTATCCCAAATTCAGTCCGACACAGAGTACGTCCTCAATGTGATCCCCCTCTATCAGGGCAATGCTGAGGGCCCGGGGGAAACGGCGACATTCAGGATGGGTAAGTCCCCCAAATGTAAAGCTCTCCTGTGTCTCCAAAGCTAAACTGCAGTGGAACATCGTTGTGACGTACTGTAGATGCAGATGTTTGTTCATCTTTGGAAAACTACATGTTGCAGACTAATTCTGTTTAGGAAACATTTCTACACCTAGGGGTCATTATACACGCACACCATCTGTCTTCTGTGACTAATGCCCATATGGCAGCCTTCAGGCTTTTTTGAAGGTTGAGTCACAGACTCAAGCTGTTTGAGGTCTGCATCTCCTTGCTTCTGCTTTCAAAGAAGGATCTTGTTCACAACAAAAGATGCAGCCTGTGACTGAAAGGTCACAAGTCAGACTCTCCACTGTGTGCTTCCTGCATTTACCGTTGTGAGAGAATATACTATATATACAGTACAGGCCAAAAGTTTGGACACACCTTCTCATTCAATGTTTTTTCTTTATTTTCATGACTATTTACATTGTATATTGCCACTGAAGGCATCAAAACTATGAATGAACACATGTGGAGTTATGTACTTAAGAAAAAAAGGTGAAATAACTGAAAACATGTTTTATATTCTAGTTTCTTCAAAATAGCCACCCTTTGCTCTGATTACTGCTTTGCACACTCTTGGCATTCTCTCGATGAGCTTCAAGAGGTAGTCACCTGAAATGGTTTTCACTTCACAGGTATGCTTGAAGCTCATTGAGAGAATGCCAAGAGTGTGCAAAGCAGTAATCAGAGCAAAGGGTGGCTATTTTTAAGAAACTACAATATACAAAATGTTTTCAGTTATCTCACCTTTATTTGTTAAGTACATAACTCCACATGTGTTCATTCATAGTTTTGATGCCTTCAGTGACAATCTGCAATGTACATAGTCATAAAAATAAAGAAAACGCATTGAATGAGAAGTTGTGTACAAACTTTTGGCCTGTACTGTATACCGTACCATATATATATATATATATATATATATATATATCATACTTGCCAACCCTCCCGAATTTTCCGGGAGACTCCCGAAATTCAGCGCCTCTCCTGAAAACCTCCCGGGACAAATATTCTCTCGAAAATCTCCCGATTTTCAGCCGGAGCTGGAGGCCAAGCCCCCTCCAGCTCCATGCGGACCTGAGTGAGGACAGCCTTTTTTCATGACGGGAGGACAACAGGGTGACAAAAACTAAATCATCCAGACTAAAGATAAATTGTATTATTATGTTTATCTTACCTAAAAATAAATATATTTATTAATTAAAAAAAAAAAAAAAACTAAATACATTTTTACTATATTTTGCTAAAAACATCAAAATTAATTGTATTTTTATTTGTATTTTTTCTGACTCCTTATTACATCCAGACATTAGAATTATACATTAAAATAAACATATTTGAAATCATTAATTTTAAATTATCATAATAATTAATTTAAATTGACCATATTTAATTATTAAAATAATTGCTTGTTTATCAACAACTTTAGCATTTTATTCATTACATTTTGAAGCTCTCAGAAGCCAAGTTATGTTATATTCCTTAAGATTTATGTATGCAAGTTTGAAGTATCAATTATCTAAACACAGTTTTGTTTGCATATTTTCAGGATATATATATATATATATATATATATATATATGTATGTATGAAATACTTGACTTGGTGAATTCTAGCTGTCAATATACTCCTCCCCTCTTAACCACGCCCCCAACCACGCCCTGCCCCACCCCCGACCACGCCCCCACCCCCCACCTCCCGAAATCGGAGGTCTCAAGGTTGGCAAGTATGATATATATATATATATATATATATATATATATATATATATATATATATATATATTTGTCCAGCATTTTATTTGTATCTTCTTACTTGAAATGCCTCCATCGATCGGCCATTGATCAGTGTTGGCTGGTTTTCGTGAAAAAGTTCCTGATAGGCCATTGTTGATGAATGCCTTTTAATGCCGATCACAAAAGCCGAGCATTACTGGCTGACATAATTTTTTGTAACCCGGCTGAAAGGTGGCTCGCAGCTGTTTGTATCCATACGCAGTGTGGAGCCGCTCCCCTAACATAATTATCACCTCCATTGCGGCTAATAAACTGCATTTCTTAATTTCTTAAGCATCATTATCACTCAAGTCAAACTTTATTCATACAGCACAATAAAACAACTTATGTCAACCGAAGTGCTGCCCAGGGCACATAAGGCAATAAAAGCGATAAAAACAATAAAAAAATGTGAATAATAGAATAAACAGTAATAAAATAACAGTCAAAAAAGTTGAGGTAAAACAATAGAAAAACCAAGGTGTTATTTGTGAAATTCTTGAGAGAATAAATATCGCTGGAAGACTAGGTTAAATGTTACACACTGATTAAGAGCAGGCCTGGAGCAATAATGCTAATTGCTAAACTAGCTTGAAACAACATAAGGAACACGTGCTTAGAGAAATATTCCCAGAACACAGGAGGACTTTAAGGGAAAACCAAAATATATATATATATTTTTTGTTTAGATAGGCTCCAGCACCCCCGCGACCCTGAAAGGGGTAAGCGGTAGGAAATGGATGGATGGATGGTTTTGTGATTGTGTACTATTAACTTAACTACAAAAAAATTGTAATAATAAAAGAGAATCAGTGAATAATTTAAATATGTTTTTGATATCGTTAAATTGGTAACAGCATTCACCATAAATACATTTAAAAATGTACAGTGAATACATGTGATCAGTATTGGCTGATCTCACTCAGGAATGATCGGTATTGGAATGGGCAGTGTACAATTCGGATCATAAAATGCTTTACACTGTCAAAGGCTGCACACGTTTGAGTCCATGTCTGAATGAACCACAGCTCCCCGGCGCTGGCAGCACTCTTGCAAACAGTGTTGCCAGCTTTTTACTCAGTCATGGCTGTGTTCTTAACTGTAATACAAGCCATACACTGACTACTGTAAAAAAAAATATTTCATTGGGGTACTATTGTCACTTGAAAAATATGTATTATGATCAAAGAGGTTGCTGAAATGTGGGAGACTTTATGGACAGTACATGAATAATGTTGGAAGTTTCTAATATTCTAATAATATCTCATTGTGTTTGGAACTATCGGAAAAAAATACTTAACTTCAGATAAATAAATAAGAGATGCAAGAAAACTACTCTGAGCCTTGATCTTTTGGTGCTTTACAGACGATTGGAAGCACATTTTTATGAATCAAATGATTCATTAGCACTTGAATATGCTTCCTTGATGTGGTAAATTGTCTGACTTAGTTGAGCACTTGAACTTCTATCATTTATAATCTGTACAGTAAATAATGTGATATGTTGTATATTCAATAACCGGTGTTGTGGTCAGAACGCCAGGAGCAGCAGGTCCTCAACGCAGTGACCACCAGTCCCTCCTCCATCCGCCTCACCTGGAGGATCATTGCGTCCTCGCAGGGCTACCGCCTGGAGTGGCGGGCTGGCGAAGGTCGGTCACAAATGGAGCGCCTCTCTCTGCATGTTTTCAAAATAATGCAAAATAAACATTAAGTTACTTTATCAGGCGCACAAATACAGAAGAAAATCGTCAGTTATAGGAGCAAAATAATAGAAACGCCTCTCAGGACGTTTTTTTTTGCTTCTATAGTGAAGTAGTGAGTGCATGCCACTAATCGCTGTTTGTATGTCTCTAGGTGGCCGTGCCCAGACCTTGTCTTTACCCCGGAGCACCAGCAAATACGAGTTAACCGGCCTTCAGCCCAACACGGAGTACTTCATCACCTTGTACACACTGTTTGAAGGTCGTGAGGAGGCCACGCCCGTCTCTTTCACAGCCATAGGTCAGCGACCGCCTGCCTTGTCGCCGCTTTACGCACTCGTACTAATACCCAGTTCATTTGCATGACTGACGCTCCAGAGGTGCAGCCAGTGGGGAGGATATCCGACCTGAGAGTGCTGGAGTCTTTGGGCAGCACGGTCAGACTTGGCTGGACGGGTGTTGCTCGGGCCACACAGTACCGCGTCGTGATCCGAAGCCCTGCAGGTGCACTGAAAGTTGCAGTTGTTTGATGTTCTGTGTGGGTGGAATGTTTCAATGCTCCTTTTGTGTCATATCACGGCAGTGGGAGTAGAAAATACTCAGTTTATCCCCGGGAACCAGACGACCCTTGACCTCAGGGATCTAATCGTGGGGGTGACCTATGATGTGAGTGTTACAGTTCTGTTGGGAGACAATGAAGGCGAGCCAGTGAGCATCTTTGTCAGACCAGGTGGGTCGAGCACTGACATGCATACTGTACTTTTTGTCCCTTAACTTCAACTTTTGGACATGCTGTATTCACATTTATCGAGATCCACGGGCATTCTTTCTTATACACCAGGGGTGTCCGAACTTTTTTCACTGAGGGCCGCACAGTGACAAATTAAAGTATTCAGCGGCCATTTTGATATTTTTTCTTTTCAAAACCAATACAATATATAGGTGAGAGTCTGTGTGTGTGTGTGTGTGTGTGTGTATGTATATATATATATATATATATATATATATATATATACATATATATATATATATATATATATATATATATATTAGTATTCCCTCAATTTTGGTGAGAGGCTCAGTCAGTAAAAGTGTTTAAAAAGTCATATATTAATATTGTTTTTACTTTCAACGCTTAAATATTCATACATTAACTTTAGATCTATAGTTTGACAAATGTAACATTTCCTTAAATTATATGCCCTTTTTTGTGAAATAATATTTTGTTTTTTATGGCAAAACCTCAAAATATACATTATTTTCCACACAAAAAATTTCAAATTGGAATATTTGATGTGACATAATTGGATACCTTAATATTAAACTTATCATAACAACATTGCTTTTGCTTCATTATTGTTTTTTTGAATAATGACAGTTAAAAAAAAAAATCAGACTAAAGGTTTCTGGGATCCAAAAGTGTTAAAAATAAGTCATGTATCAATCTATATTATTTTAATTTCACCGCTTAAACCTCTTCAGGCCACTTCAGATCTATCTGTCGATTATAAGTGTTTATTATTTATTTATGTTTTATGCCCTTTTTGTCAAAGGAAAGCTTGTTGTATTTATATGGCAAACACACAAAATAATGCGATACATTAATAATGCGATATATTCCCCAAAAAATATTTGAAAGTGGAATATTTTATGTGAAGTAATTGAAACCTTGAATAGGTCAATAATTTATAACAACATATATTTTAATTATTATTTTTCGAGAAAGTTAAAAAAAACAGCCTGCATGTCAGCTTTATGTTATTAGTTTCAATATTGCAACATTTTCTTGTTACATTTCACCTGTTTGCTCTTTTATTTCACTTTTTATATTTTTCTTTTTAAAAGTAATTAGCTGCAGGCCGCAAATTGCCCCGGGACCACACTTTGGACACCCTTGTTATAGACCTTTAATTTTTTTTTTTTTTTCAAAGAAACTAACTTAGTGGTACGCAAACTTTTTGTAGGGCCCTTTATTTGTAAATGTAAACATTAGTACCTTTATTTGTAAATGTATGCCGTAGTACCTTTATTTGTAAATGTATACAGTAGTATCTTAGGTTTTGGTTTCTTTTGTTACTCCCTTCCAAACAAAACCGTGAAGATCGAACCAAAGCAATGTTTACCATAAGAAATCATGTAAATCCAATTATTCCGTTGCAGACACCCAAAAATATAAACACAAGACACATTTTATAGAGGATAATTCCGTTTTGCTTGCAGAAAACAATATGAAATATATAAAGACGTTTAGAGAAATGGATTGGAGTTATGATCGACATTAAAAGACATAAATTGGCAATGGCCGATCACTTAATGAAAATCAGCCGATACTGATTGACGGCTAATCGATCGGCACATAACTGCTAGTTCTTTGAATTCAATAGCGTTTCTCACCTTCTTTTTTAAAGTGCTGTTTCATGGTGGCTTATTTTGCAGTCATTCTCAATAAAAGAAAGCACAGACACTGAGTCTCCAATACGTGGAAATTCTTTGTTTGGCCTCTCGAGAATGATACACGGGCACATGGTCTAGTTTTTCACGTGCAATGTTTGGTCGTAAAAGAACCAAGACAGTATATGCAAACCCGGGTATATGTCTGGCGACCATCTTCATCATCAGTCATGAGAAAATAAGTTCTACTGTGAATATTCGAGCCCCCTCCCCTTGCAGACAGATATGTGTTTGCTTCATAACTTCATAAGTTATTGTATATCTTTTATTCAATCTATATTACATTGTTGTGTGACATTGCATATCAACATATTTTTTTAACTATACTTGTTTGCATTGGCTTGCAAAAAAAAAGTCTATAAAATATCAAAACATGTAGCCCTCCTTGTAGTCAGAGCCCAGAATGTGCATTTAGCACCAGTTCATCTGCAATGACTCTACTACTAATAAAAATAGCAATAGCCATGTGTCTTCTCTCTTTGGGACAATTGCATGAACTCACTTTGTGTCTCTCTCGCGGTCTCATATTCATTTCTTTTCAGTACAAGATGTCGGCAGAGTTTCCAACCTCAGAGTCACACATGCAAACAGCCGGAGAATTCGTATAGCCTGGACGGGTATTAGTGGAGCAACAGGTTATAGGATTACATGGAGACAAGGCAATAGTAAGTACTGAAATCTACACTGCACACTGCTTCTACCATTGGAACTTTTAAAGGACCGTTATCATGGAACAACGTATTTTTTTTATTCTAATGGTACCTGCTTATGTGTATTTGGGATCTGCATAAGTCCTAAAAATTTGAAATCAAACCGTGGAGGAATCGCATAGATCAATATAAAACTATCTTGCTTTCCTCCCTACGGTCTGTTTGGAATTTGTCCGTCCTGTGACGTTTTTCTGACCTGTGACGTCTGCAGAAATCTCTATGTACCCAAAGTTCTTTGTGTGAATCCGACATTTTATTTGTCGTTTGATTTGTAGTCCAAAAGAGGTACAACCAAGGTACGACACGAAGACCGAAAACGCTCTGTTGTTGTTTGTTTTAACCAGCACAAGTCACGACACAAACCCCTAGCCTCATCTGAAGTAAGAAGTGCCTTACTTTTAACTTTTATGATTCGCGGCAATGTGCCTTCAACTCAGAAAAAGTGCTTCGAGTGTGTGCAAAGAGTCCTGCTTCCCACAAACTTCCACAAAAAGATGGATTTTCCGAAAAACTACTTTAAATGGCAATGGAGGAGACAATGAAACAGTAATAATTATAGTACCGTATTTTCTGAGTATAAGCCGCTCCGGAGTATAAGTCGCACCGGACGAAAATGCATAATAAAGAAGGGAAAAAACATATATAAGTCGCACTGGAGTATAAGTCGCATTTTTGGGGGAAATTTATTTGATAAAAGCCAACACCAAGAATAGACATTTGAAAGGCAATTTAAAATAAATAAAGAATAGTGAACAACAGGCTGAATAAGTGTACGTTATATGAGGCATAAATAACCAACTGGTATGTTAACGTAACATATTATGGTAAGAGTCATTCAAATAACTATAACATATAGAACATGCTATACGTTTACCAAACAATCTGTCACTCCTAATCGCTAAATCCCATGAAATCTTGTACGTCTAGTCTCTTACGTGAATGAGCTAAATAATATTATTTTATATTTTACGGTAATGTGTTAATAATTTCACACATAAGTCGTTCCTGAGTATAAGTCGCAACCCGGCCAAACTATGAAAAAAACTTCGACTTATAGTCCGAAAAATACGGTTATCTGTTATTACGTTACTCGTTGTTTGGGGTGGAGGTAATTGATACACCAGTACTAATGTGCACGCGCACAGCATATTTAACTATTGCAATCGCTTCACAGTAATAGTTCACAAACCTTCACAACAAGTAATAGAAAAAACTTAGAATTAGTCCACTAAGTCACAAACAGGACATTTAGTTAACGCGATCGCGCTCCTCTGCCAGGGATGCAGAGAAATGTGGGTCACAACTTTGTTTTGCTTATAATTGAAATTGTAAAATAATAAAATGATAAACCGTATTTTTCGGATTATAAGTTGCTCCGGAGTATACGTCACATTTTCGGGAAAATTTTATTTGATAAAATCCAACACCAAGAATAGACATTTGAAAGGCAATTTAAAATAAATGAAGAATAGTGAACAACAGGCTGAATAAGTGTACGTTATATGAGGCATAAATAACCAACTGGTATGTTAACGTAACATATTATGGTAAGAGTCATTCAAATAATTATAACATATAGAACATGCTATACGTTTACCAAACAATCTGTCACTCCTGATCGCTAATTGCGATTAAATCTTCTTCCTCGTTGTCGGTCCTGGTATGCGCCGCTAGCGTCCTTTCTTTCTGCTGCTCGATCGCCGTTTTCTGCTGCATATTTCACTACGTCCAGCTTGTAATCTGCACTATATGATTTTCTTTTCGGTGCCATTTTTGTTTAGCCCTTCTCAGTTTTTTTTTAAATGATCAATTTTAATAGCTATGGCAGTAGCATATAGCACTTAGCATCCCATGACCCACAATGCACTTCTGCCATGACCCTCCCCCGCCGAATTTTTATTAGTTGACGTGTGTGTGACGATTGCTGACATTTGCTTCGTCTCTTCCGTGAATTAGATAAATAATATTATTTTATATTTTACGGTAATGTGTTAATAATTTCACACATAAGTCGCTCCGAAGTATATGTCGCACCCACCGACAAACTATGAAAAAAACTGCGACTTATAATCCAAAAAATACGGAATATATAAAAAGTGTCCCCAGGCGCGCACACATAATGTACAGCTACATGTACTTTTACGTTTCAATGAAATTACCTTTTTTTCAATATATTTTCAGACTCATCTTTGTCTTATATTTTCTTGATAGAAATAAATAGGAAGACTGTCATGTCAAAAACAAAGCACACTTGTTCACTGAACACATTTACATTTAGGCAATTAATCAAGACAAGTCAAAAGAAAAGTCAATTAATTATTGAGATTGCTTCTCCCATGAGCTGATGATTGAAAGCTAGTGGGGATGCTTTTGTTTGTAGCCCTATTAATAACCATTTTGGTTGTCATTGATTTAATGTTACAAGCATCAATTCTTGAACCTCTATACGTCTTAGCCTTCTTAGTGGTCATGTTTTATTGTATTTTTCTGCTGCTTTGTGCTGCAGGTGGGGAACAGTCCCGTGATGTGAGGGCAGGGACCTCGGTCTTTACGATAGACGACCTGACACCAGATGAGGCTCTGGCGTTTGGCGTGGCGGCACTATTCAATGATGGTCGTGTTGGGGAGGCGGTCACGCTGTCCTCCCGGACTAACCCGCACACTGGAACCGTTTCTGGCCTTCGCATCGTTGACGTCACATCTGGCAGGATACGCATAGCATGGTCACCTACTTCCAGGGCAACTGGCTATAAGATAAGATGGCGCCGTGATGACGATGGTAAACCAAACGCAACATGCTCACCTAAAATGACAACCTCTTCATTTTTCTTGTGCTCTTGTTGCAGGAGTGGAGGCAACTCAGAATGTAGCCGCTGATGTCGCTTCCTTCACCATTGATGGACTCCGGACCGATTCTTCCTACAGCGTCTTTGTGTCTGCTCTGAGTGGCTCCCGAGAAGGAAGTCCTGCCTCCATGAATGTCAGAACAGGTACTAAATTTAAATTATCCCACAAACGTGAGTACACTCCATACTTGTCAAGTGAACTTGTCGGTGCTTCTTAACCATAGGGCCCGTTATTGGGCCACGAGCGCCCCATAGGGGGCCGACAACAACTGTATGGACCGCAGCGGTACATAGTTGTAATACACTTTTTCACCACTTGTGGCAGTAATGACAATCTCAAACAAACAGAAGAAGTCTGGGGCTAAAGTCATAGATAAGTTTCTTAAGCGCAGAAATTATGAATAAAGTGGTGAAGATGTGTTTTTATTTGCACTTTAATTTTATTGACAGTTTAGTAAGAAACATATTTATTATTAGTTTTGATTTGATTTGATATATTTTATTTCAAATATGGAAAAAAACAAGTGCAAGCCTGATCCAATGCAGTGCTATAGCCTTAACAGCCATTATAACAAAATGAAAACAATGGAGAATAAAAACGAAAAAATAAACAAAATGAGAAATGGACTTTCTGTTTTTTTTGTTTTTTTTTTTGTTTTTTTTTACATATTTGAAAAGGAGTGAAAAGAAGTTTACACGTATTTAATCCCACCCCTTTTCTTTAAATCATAAATTATTCAGAGTGAACAGGTAGTTCTAGCTCAATGTTCAAACTTAATGAACTTGTATATACATAAATGATAAATATATACATACATATGCACACTACACACATACACAGCCACACCATCACCACGAGTGATCATGGAAATGGCATCATGCCACAGCAGCGGCACCACTGCCTCAATGGGCAGCCCCACACTCTTCTGTAACACAGTTTATTTCAGCACTACATACTTGTGTAAATACATTTTTGTCAGTTACTCATGAGTCCCTTCTTATGCAGTATATTTGGTTAATTCTTACTTATCTAATCAGCCTGACCAAAGCCTAAGGTTCATGTGTTAAATAAATAATCTTTGTGATTAACACATGCTTTCATATCATTTGACAATGTTGTAAACTCTGAGTAGGTTTGATAAAATTATTGAATACGATTAAAATCAAGTATAAGATTACTAATTAAGTGGTAATATAGTGGAAATGTTGTGCCACCAGGTCAAAATGGTTAAGAACCCCTTTAGAGTAGTCAGTGCACAGCTTGTACAGCAGCATAGATGTGTTATCCTCGTAATCATGAGACAATATAGAGACAGTATTTTCTGGTAACATAAATTAGTAGCAAGAACACTTGGGCTGCATAAGTGCTGCTGACACTGGGGAGCTGCAGTCCATTGAAGAGAAACACAGCATTTACTGTGACATTGCTAAGCACAGCATGAACTCCTCCCTTGAAAAACTGGGCAGGAGTGTACCGTATTTTCTGTACCATAGGGTGCACCAGATTGTAAGGCTCACTGCTGATGAGCTGGTCGAGTCAGGTCTATTTTCATACAAAAGGCGCGTCAGATTATAAGGCGCGTTAAAGGGGTCTTATCTTTTTTTTTTCTTTCCTAAATGTAAAACACTTCCTTGTTGTCTACATAACATGTAATGGTGGTTCTTTGGTCAAAATGTTGCATAGATTATGTTTTACAGATCATCTTCAAGCCGCTTTCTGACAGTCGCTTACGGATGCGCTGTTTTGTGGGCGATCTTATTTACGTGGCTCACCTGCGACACCGTCTTTTCTGCGTCATCTTTGTTGTAGCGGTGGAGCATGCAAGGACGGGGTGGAAGAAGTGTCAAAAGATGGAGCTAACTGTTTTAATGACATTCAGACTTTACTTCAATCAATAACGGAGCAGCATCTTCTCATCCGTGGCTCACTAGTGCAACAACAACGCCGGAAATGTGTCCTGTGAAAAACCGTCCGACTGGAACTCTCTAATAACTAAAGTTCCTTGAGTGAATAATGCGAACTCACTACACCGGTATGTTTTAGCACTTTCATGGCGAGTTTACTGACAGATATAAGTAAGAACTTTACACTATTTTATATTAGAAATGGCAACAGTGGAGGATGAATGTCCCATAACAACAAGATAGAGAAAAATAAGCTTATCAATTATGGCACAGACTACAAAGGCGGACTCGCGCAAATTTTCAGGACTTATGCAGATCCCAAATACAGATCAGCAGGTACAAGAAGGTAAGAAAAGTTGCTTTTGCATAATATTGTGAAACAAAACACCAGATTATATGTCTTACCTTATACACACACCATAATAATACTCGTATGTTGAAGCACAGCACAATCCTTCAAGCGGTGCGGCTTCATAGCTTACCAAAGTCGTACTAAAACATTTTGATATATTTTTGAGCGCCGTGTGTAATGTTCTGTATTTTCAATGGAACATATACAATGTTGGTGTTGTTAACTTGAGTCATATTGCAGTCTACACGTAGCTCTTATGGGTGACAGCCATCTACTGGTCACACTTATCATTTCACCATGTACCAAATAAAATAGCTTCGAGGTCGGTAAGCACAACCAAGATTATTCTGTACATTAGGCGCACCGGGTTATAAGGCGCACTGTCAAGTTTTGAGAAAATGAAAGGATTTTAAGTACGCCTTATAGTCCGAAAAATACGGTACAGTAAATCTGTGCTGTCATCCAAGTTATATATTGACTAATTTAAATGATCAGTAAATTATATATCATATCTACGGTACGTGGGTGTGGGTGTGTTCACATATGAGATATTTTGTGTGTTGTTTGATTGATTTTCTCCTTTAGGAACAACAGAACAATTACAGGCCGCGGTTGGGACAGTGTCGTCGCTCCAAGTCCAGGAGAACCCAGGAGAGGTTGTTCGAATTACCTGGGTTGGTGTACCAGGAGCAACAGCCTACCGGTTGTCATGGAGGAGAGCAAATGGTTGGACTTTAGATCACAACGAAATATAGTTTAAAGTTTCCCTCTAGAGTTGTTTGATGCATCAGAACCTCAGTGACGAATGGCGCCTGCCGTTCAGCCTCTAACCAGGTGACTGTTTGGCCATATGGCGCTGCAGGTGGTGAAGAAGTGAGTCAGTTGGTGGCAGGAGACGTGACCGCTGTGGATTTAGACCAACTGGACCCCGGTACCCAGTATGAGGTGAAGGTCATGGCTTTAGTCCAGAACCGGGAAGGAACGCCAGTGTCTGTCCGGGTCACCACACGTAAGTCCTGTTTAAACTGTAGTCGCCAATTGTGGTCCTTGTCTGTTTGAATGTGTTGAACCTCTGCATGAAGCTGGCGGCCTCATGACCACACCTTTACGAGTGGCGGAGATAACCCAGGATTCTGTGCGGCTTGGCTGGATCCCTTTACCGGGCGCAACAGGATACATTCTGCGCTGGAGGCAGGAAACGGGTAAAACATGGTCTTTTTTTTTTTTTATCATTGCTGATGCTCTCTTGAAGAGTCACACTGATTGTAAGTAACTTCACATCCCTTAGACCGCGGTCCAGGATCGTCTGTGCCACTGCCCGCTTCAGCCAGCTACTATCAGGTGACCGGGCTTCGTCTGGGTCATCAATACCGTTTTACCATACAGCCCACTTTCGAAAGCGGACTGGGAAGAGAGAGTTTTGCCACTGAACGCACCGGTAAGACTTTGATCCGACTTGTTCTTATACTAAACCGAGATTATACTAAACCGAGATCACAACATAATGAAACAAGAGACACTCTTGCTTCAGTATGGTTCCATTTTCACCAGCAAGTACAGCTTGGTATTAAAATTAATTGATTGCTCGTCAGAAAATCATCACTCCTTTGAGAGAACAAAAAAGCTTGCTATCTTCCAGAATTCTTGATATAGAGTTTTTGCAGATACAGTGATACTGTATCTCAGTTTTCATCAGACAAAAACTGAATGGTACCATCCGCCATAAGTAATAATGTAAATCCATATTTCCCCAAAACACATTTAATAAAAAACTACAAAAGCACACAGAGAGCACAGCCCTCCACCAGGCCCTACCTCCCAGTCGTAAAGACTGATTTAGATCACCCCCAAAATGTAATCACATGTTCCTTATCCCATTTCTGACATTTCCTGAAAGTTCAATCCAAATGTGCCCACAACTTTTTGAGCTCTCGTAGCACAATAAACAACATTATTTTGTGTCTGCGGGCGGAGGTGGGATGGCAAAGTGTGCGAGCATACTGTACGCACACTCACATAAAAGTTAAGGCTCGTAACGTAAACTTAAGGTAACATCAAAGACATATTCCGGATCAACCCCAAAATCTGATTGTTCTGAAAGTTTCATGAAAATCCACCCATGATTTTTTTAGTTATATTGAAACTAATTAATTGCTAATTAATTAATTACTATGGTTTATTATTTTTATTATTATTTATTCACTGTTCTGTTACAGAAAACAAGGAAATGGGATAAAATTGCTATTGTATGAAAAGGGGTAGGATTAAATAAGCTCAGCTTCTTCCTACTCCTTTTCGGACGTGCTGTAATGAAACAACTGGAAATATATGATGCATTACATTGCATTGTATTGCATGTTCAAAATAAACTGAACTGAACTGAATTAACGGCCAGAGGTTATAATTATAGTTGTACCTGCAAAAAACAATGTGAACTACATAATAATTACAATTGAAATGGATAAATGAGCAATTAACAAATGACTTTACCTTCATCAATGACCAATGTTGGCCACGATGGCGATGAGCGGACATGGGGGAGGGAAGAGCCAGGAATGCGTACAAATCCAAGAAATAACATGTAGCAAAGTACGCAGCGGCGTACTGCGTACTTTGCTACATGTTCTTTTCTTCAATTCAGTAGTGTTTCTCACTTTCTTTATCAGCGTTTTGGCACTGGCAACGTTCTTTGGCGCCTTCATGGCAGTAGTATGCCATTAAAAAATGAGTCACCTTCGCATCAGAATCAGAATCAGAAATACTTTATTAATCCCCAAGGGGAAATTAAAATTTTCAGCACAATCCCATTCAAAAACAGACAAACATTACAGGGAGACAGAACAGGATCGCTGACGGGTCTGCCAACTTCCGGCGCCCCTTACAAAAAAGGTTGGGGGGGGAGGGAATACAAAAATAATAAAATGGGATTCCTTGTTTGGGCACTCGATTCCACGGAATGATGCATCGTAGTTTGTCATGCGTAAAGTTTAGTCCTACGATAAACATAGTTTATTGATCTATTATTTATCTATACATATTAGTGCGCAATATGTAGTATTTATCACAATTTTTTTTTGTTTTCATTACGTCTTACTTCTGTTACTGTATGTAAAATCCTCCACTGCAACAATGTAATTTTTCCATCGTGGGATAAATAAAAGTCTGTCCAATGAAAACCAAGGCAATAATTAGGCAAAGTGAGGCGTACGAAGACAGAAGTACTATTGTATACTAGGATTGTCTCGATACCAATATTTTGGTACCGGTACCAAAATGTATTTCGCTACTTTCCGCTACTTTTGTAAATAAAGGAGACCACAAAAAAATGGCATTATTGGCTTTATTTTCACAAAAAATCTTACGGTACCTTAAACATCTGTTTTTTATTGCAATCAAATAACAAGTTTGTCTTTAAATAAAATAGTGAACATACTAGACAACTTGTATTTTAGTAGTAAGTGAGCAAACAAAGGCTCCTTATTTTTCTGCTGACATGCTGTAACATCTTGTGTCTTTTTCCATTCTATAATTTTGTCAACATTATTAAGGACAAGCTGTAAAAATTGATTATTAATCAATTTGTTCATTTACTGTTAATACCTGCTTATTTTCCGTTTCATCATGTTCTATCTACACTACTGTTAAAATGTAATAATCACGTGTTCTTCTGTTGTTTGGATACTTTACATTGTTTTTGAATGATACCACAAATTTAGGTATCGATCCAATACCAAGTAGTTACAGGGTCATACATTGGTCATAATTTAAGTTCTCATGTGTCCAGGGATGTATTTCCTGAGTTTATGAATATAATAGGAATTAAAAAAAAGAAGAAAAAGATTTTGTGACGATAAAAAATATTGATGTAATCATAGTAGTATCGACTAGATACGCTATTGTACTTGGTATCATTACAGTGGATGTTAGGTGTAGATCCACACATGGCATTAGTTTACATTGTGACGCCGGTGAGCTACGGTGTGTAGTGAAGCATGTTTAGCTATTCCTCGTCCTGCAGGGATGATACTAAAATCACTTTATTTGTCACCATGGAGGCGAGGATTAGTGATTTAGAAGTAGCTAAAACACTGCCGACTGCGACTGGACTTTAGCCGCTAGCTAGCTAGCCATGTTTTAAAGCACCTCTTCCTGAGGGCGTTTCAGTGTTATAGCTTCACCTTTATCTTTAGTTTTTAGGCCAAAATGCATCCATTCTCCCTTTTCTGTCTACACACTGTGCTCGTAAGTACTCCGTGATAGTGCGTTGCCGAACATGCTCCTCTGCTCATAAAACCAGCAATGACACGACATGACGACGACGTGCCGTCATGCCTGAAAAAAAAAAAAAAATGGCAAACCGGTACTTTTCAAACAGAGTATAGTACCGTTTTTGATTCATTAATACCGGGATACTATACTAGTACCGGTATACCGTACAACCCTACCGTATACCTAATGTGGCCAGTGAGTGCATTTATATGGAAATATTTCTGTCCACAGTGTGTCTGGGTGGACGTCTGGATGTGGTCTTTCTTGTACCGGCATCCACTGATCGGGTGAACCTTGCCAGACCTTTGCGGGCTCTTCTCACAAGTGCAGCAGGGTCATTCAGCACAATCGGAGCCCGCGACTCACAGGTACAAAAGACCCTAACCCCCACAACACAGGCAGATGTTGATGTTTTGTTTTTCTGTTTGTTAGATGGGGGTTGTTGCGTATGGTTATAGACCCAAAATATGGTTTCCGCTTAATCGTCACAGCAGGTCCGACACACTGCTCCAAGAAATTCAGTCCATACCCTTTGATGAAAGCCCCGGAAATAACATTGGTCAGTTCTGAAAATTTTCTGTAACATGTTCTTGGTGTTGGATGTGGTAGAACTTGGTTGCGCTCTACTCCCCTCTGCAGGCCAGGCGGTGACTTTCGCCACACAATATCTCCTTACCACCCCAGCTGGACGGAGGCCAAGGGTACCGGGGGTCGTTGTAATCATTGCTGATAAAAAATCTACAGACAACCTCACGCAAGCAGCCAACAGCCTCCGGGCAGCAGGTGAGAATTGATCTGTTGGACTATACTTACTTAAATAAAAGTGTGGCACGCATGCTACGTTACATTTCAAATCATTATTAAAGTAAAAAAAATGAAGTTCAGAGTTTCCCCTAGATTGCCAAGATATTTGTGGCAGTGGGGGCGTGGTCAAAATGACGTCATCGCATTGTTTGCTATGATGCATATATTTTCTTTTAAAAGGCGAAAGAATGTATACATACATTCAAAACAAATCTGTTATTATTAATTGTAGTAATAGCATATATTTTTCTTACATAATATTGTTTTGCTCTAATATTCCTGCTTTTTGTACAATGTAATTTGTTAAGAATGTTTTTTTTTTTGTAGAGATTTCTCCATTATCACCAAAAATACACGGAGACAGACATGTGTGCACGGAGGAAATACTTGTTGGAATTGAGCCCCTTGTCATAAAATTGTCAAAAAAAGTTAAAAAGAGCATTGGACTTTGTGTTCTGTTTGTGTTCTTCCGGATGCTACCATACAGTATATTTTGTTTTCTTGTAAAAAACCCCCCACCTCATTTTTAGGGTGCAGTGGCTAATATTTAGCTTAGGCGCATCGCCACAATCAAATACCTGAAGGGGAAACCCTGAAGTTGACTTTTCACATTTCGGAAATGAGAGCTTTTCTCCAATTATCGCAGGCTTCTAATTATCGCCCTTTACAGCAGTAATTTGAGGATTTATGGTAGTTTCCATTCATTATGTACTTTGGGGTTTGCAGGTGTTATGGTGTTGGCAGTCAGTGTAGATCAGGCGGATACGGAGGAATTACGGCGGGCCGTGACAGACGGCAGCACCCAAAACATCCTGTTGGTACGCGATGCCGCCCAGTTGGAAGCTATCTATACTGATCTGGCAGACTTGCTCTGTGGCTTTGCGAGAATACCAGAGGTGAGAGGTTGTCCTAATTCATCATAGTTGTGTTTAATTTATCTCAGCTCTTCACAATCCGCATGTTTTTGTGCGTAGGGAAAGCCAGGTCCGGAACAGTGTACCACTCAGTGTCCTCAGGTGAGTCATCTGTTAGTTTGACACTTTATTACCTCATTTGTCATTACGATCACGAGGTGGGATTACTTTTATAGAATGCTGAACAAACATTGTAGGACTTCTTGACACGCCCTGCGGATTTCTTGTCTTCAGTGTTTTCCTCCTATATCTTCTGTGTGTTTTTTTTGCTTTTTAGGGAGACAAGGGAGATCGCGGAGAAAAGGTAAAGTGCAGGAAGTCTCTCTTTTACTGCATTATATTTTTGTTGTCTTGATTTCGATTATCGTGGGAGTTATGTTCCAAAATCCCCGTGAAGTAGTAGTTTTTATGATTTACTTAGTGTTGTCCCGATACCAATATTTTGGTACCAGTACCAAAATTATTTCGATACTTTTCGGTACTTTTCTAAATAAAGGGGACCACAAAAAATTGCATTATTGGCTTTATTTTAACAAAAAATGTTATGGTACATTAAACATATGTTTCTTATTGCAAGTTTGTCCTTAAATAAAATAGTGAACATACAAGACAATTTGTCTTTTATTAGTAAGTAAGCAAACAAAGGCTCCTAATTTAGCTGCTGACGTATGCAGTAACATATTGTCATTTTCCATTCTATTATTCAGTCAAAATTATTAATTATTAATCTACTTGTTCATTTACCATTAATATCTGCTTACTTTCTCTTTTAACATGTTCTATCTACACTTCTATTAAAATGTAATAATTACTTTACATTAGTTTTGGATGATACCACAGATTTGGGTATCAATTCGATACCAAGTCGTTACAGGTCGTTACAGGATCATACATTGGTCATATTCAAAGTCCTCATGTGTCCAGGGACATATTTCCTGAGTTTATAAAAATAACATAAATTTTAAAATGGGTGGGTGGCGGACCGGTACTTTTCAGAGGTGGTATAATACCGTATATGATTCATTAGTATCGCGGTACTATACTAATACCGGTATACTGTACAACCCTAATTTACATGAATATTATATGCATTTTAGTTGTTATGCTGTCATTAACCTTTCACATTACACTCTTATGTAATTGTAAAATATAAAATATTGGTACTTACGAATAATGACGCTAAAGAATCTACTGCATGGGGCTGATGACATGATGACGACAGTATTCTGTTCTTCCTTATTCATGTAGCAAACCGAAGATTTATTGATCTTGCAATGGCAGCTCGTAGCTCGAAACTAAGCTACCTTCTTTTAGCATAGCAATAAGGAAGTTCACCTTTTCTCCGATGGTGAGCATCTCTTTGTTTTCTCTTCTGTTTATGGTCAATTATTTGTGGTTTTCTCCAGGGGGAGAGAGGCAGAGATGGTGTGGATGGACGCAAAGGAGAACCTGTAAGCGACTGACCCACATTCACTACACTGGAACCTCGATTTACAATTTTAATTGGTTCTTGAACAGGGTTCGTAAATAGAAAAGTTTTTATATTGAAGCAGATTTCTCCATAAGAAAGAATGTGAACATGAATAACTGGTTTCAGCCTTGACAAAAGTCTATATTTTAGTACAAGCTGTAAATCCAACAGACATAACAAGTGGGTAATGGATCAACTTCCTGTTTAATAACAAATAGTGATGTGTGATACCACTGATTTGGTTTCCGATCCGATACAAAGTAAAATTCAGGCTGGTATTGGCGATACCAATCCGATGCCGATACTTTGTGCACATATAACGTGTATGTAAAAAATTTATTAGTTCTGTATTTTCAAATAATAACATATCTATGTAAAACAACAACAGTAAAAAAAAAAAGGAAAGAGCCAAAAATCGGAATATAATGAGAAAAAGATAAAATTGTAAAACTAATAATTATACTAATATACTTAGTGACCTTTAACACTAAAGGTGTGTCTTTAAATATACGTAATATCTATTTTTAGCATTTAAAAAAAAAAAAAAAATAAAAAAAAAAATATATATATATATATATATATATACATATATATCAAAATGGCCTACTCATAATCGACTTTCCATTATGCGGACCCTGGTGGACACCCACGACATAAAATACCAGAAGCTCTCAAAATAAAAATAAAATATACTTAAAATATAAAAATGCTGTTAAAATTTAGTTAGTTAATCCAAAGATAAAACAATACTAACTCATTAATTAATTTGACAAATATAACAACCATATCAAACACTGTTAAATGTGTACTTGAACATTAATATTTTCATACATACATAATTTTTTACACTGTATATTAAGCAATTAAACGGTTGTATTGTTATCCATCCATCCATTTCCTACCGCTTGTCCCTATCGGGGTCGCGGGGGGTGTTGGAGCTCAGCTGCATTCGGGCATTATTTTTATTATAATCTTACTTCAATCAATCAATGTTTACTTATATAGCCCTAAATCACGAGTGTCTTAGGAAAAAAAGATTAAAATGTCAGAAAAAAGAGGGGAAAAAAATCGGGATGTAATGAGAAAAAGCTGAAATGTTTTCAGTAATAAGTAAAATAATATACTTAGTTACTTATAATACAAATCTGACACGATATTTGTTTTTAAAAATGTTTTAAATAAAAAAAAAGTATCAATATGGCCTCCACATACTTTGATTTTTCAGTGTGCGGCTCTTGGTGTAAAAAGTTTGGAACTAAACTATCAAAAGCATCGATATTTTTATTTGAGGATCGATATTAGAGCATAAAGATCTAGTATCGGCGGTATTGATATTTCAGTATCGATCCGCACATCACTAATACCAAAGTCAAAACAACAACATTCAGTTGAACTGTCCTCATTATAGCCCCCCTGCCGACACGCACACACACTGTCACTAGCCCTGTGGTGCACTCACAGTTTAAAAATCACAAGCTCTTTAAATTTAACAGCCAGGTTGCTACAATGATTTGGAATAAAAACATAAAATCCACTTTACCTTGTCGGTTAATCTTCTTTGCGTGTAAAGGGAGGGGGGCATGGGGATGGGAGTGTGAACAACACTGTGGATACTTCCTGATTGTTTCAAACCGCACATTGCTTGTCCATTGCTTTCTTTGGACTCATATTGAGTTATCAAATTTGGAAATTTGATCAGCTCGTCCACAAAATGGCTGCACTGTGAGGAACAACAAAGCATATTTGTATTCATAAATCGAAACGTTTTTAGAAAGAGGGGTTGGTAAAAGGAGGTTCCACTGTATTAAAAACATCTTTTAGTATGATAAGTAAATGTTGGTGTTCCCTTAAAAAAGTGTTTAGTTTCTTAATCAAAACTAGCATTGCATCCAAACTAATAGTGCAAGCTTACCTGATGTGTGTGTGTGTGTGTTTGTGTGTGATGTAGGGTCGGGATGGATTCCCTGGTAGAGATGGTCCGAGGGGTCCTGAAGGGCGTCCAGGTCTACCAGGCCCGTCTGTCCCTACTGACCCCACAGCGGGCTTAAAAGGGGAGAAGGGAGACAGAGTAAGTAGGAGTTAAAAAAACGTACCAAATCATAATGTCTGGGTCGATATAACCACTTCATGTTTCCAGGGTTTTACTGGTGTTGATGGAAATCCAGGAATACCAGGGCGACCGGGTTCTCCAGGAAACACAGGGCTTCCAGTAAGCTGAGAAAACACATTTAGAAATGTGTACATTTCAAAAACGAATAATGATTTGATGTGTCATGTAGGGTTCACAGGGTCAGCCTGGTGTCAGAGGAAGCTCTGTAAGTCAACCTCGCCTGAAGAGATGATGTCACTGCTGCAAAGCATCATTTTAAACTTCCTTCCTGTCACTTCAGGGCGGACCTGGCATATCAGGGTTGGATGGTGCAAAGGGAGATAAAGGTGAAAGGGTGAGCAGATTATTGGTCTTTCTCCTAATCTACGATGCTGTATTTTTTAGAATCATAAGTAAGGTTTCTGTTGGTTCATTGTACCTTCTTGTTGATGTTTCAGGGGGAGCCAGGCTCCGTAACAGGAGGAGTGTATCCAGGAAGGAAAGGAGAGCCAGGCACACCAGGAATACCTGTAAGAAGCACATAAAAACATTTTAATACAGTCATATATCATAAATGCTTTAATTACAGCTGGGGTGTTTATTTATCTAACCCGCAAAGATAACGGGCCGTTAATCGAAAGCAGGCGCTAATTGGACAGACGCTGTTATTTGCGAACTCTTAAAAACTCCTTAAACATGACCAGGAGTCGGAAAATTACTTTTAAAACGTAATTATAGTTAATACAGTGACTTTAGTAAAAAAAATTAGTAACGGAATTAATGATCATTAAATGTAATAAGTTACCAGTGAATGCCATACTAACCGTTTAAAGAGCTTGGATGTGAAGTAGTAGTGAAACAACCAAAGAATAAGTGCTTTGTATACTTTCACAGAAGTATAACTGGAACCACGTTACAGCAGAAAGGAACCAGCTAAGACTGGTGCAATGGATGCTGAGTAGATATGGTTAATAATGTGAGAGTCCAGTCCATAGTGGGGCCAGCCGGGGATCATCTTGCATGTAGACACGTCGGGGCGCCGAGACGTCACCAATTGATGCACAGAGGAGTGGTCCATCCTGGGTCCCGATGATTTTATGGTAAAAAACTGGCAGTTCAGTCACCAGAATTTTGCGGTAAAAATAACAGTGGTACTGTTTTTCTATTTAGTAATGCACTGTTAAAAAACATGGCCATAGATTTTACGGTAAAAAAACTTGCAGCTCAGTCACCAGAATTTCAACATAAAAACATTAGTGGTACAGTTTTTCAAATTACAGTAATTTGGTCTAAAAACTACTGTAAATTGTATGGTAAAGTTCTGTTTTTTTTTTTTATTGTAAAATATGTAGATTTTTAACTTGTTGCGTTTGAATTTGAGACCCCTGCTCTACGGTAAAGTTGTGACTATTTTACGCTCTATAGAAGAGTATAATATCGTTCGCCATGCTTCGCCCATGTCCTATAATTACACTTAGAAAAACTTTATTGATCCACACGGGAAATTGTTCCACACAGTAGTTCAGGTACAAAGGATGGAAAGGATAATGCAGGCATAAAGTAGACTTAAAATGTACCATAGTAGCAATATAAAATTTAACATATGTGTAATATTTAAATATTATATATACAGTATATAATATATACTGATATATTATTATATTATATTATATTTTTATATAATATATACAATATATAACAAACCCCAATTACCATGTACAATATTACAGTAGATGTAATGTAAATTTAGCATCCTCCTTATGTCTTATCTGTCCGGGTAAATTTTGAAAGCGATCAGATGAAATATCAAGGAGGAGTTGGTTACAGAACAACACCAGGAAATGGCAAAAATCTGCCAAATGTACATAAAAGTTGGATGTTAATTGAATTAGGCACGAGACTTATATTTATATATGGTGGTATGAGGCTACATTTCGCACTGGTGGTGCTGTTGCATGGTAAAACATCGCTGTCTGGCTCGCAGACCATTGGCACATTTTCACTGTGGCCCTTGGAGGCCAAATGTTTGGGCACCCCTGCTACAGACACTGTGAGCCATAGATATGAAATAATAGATACAGAACACCTCTTTGAGGTGCGTACTTACAGGGACCAAGAGCATGTTTGGGCATTTCATGGTTTTAGAAACAAGAAGGATACTTGCTCGCCACGGAGGCATGCCATGGCATATGTCAGCAGCCTAGGATGAGCTTTACGTACATATATATAATTTATTAAAGGTGCATCAATAATCGGATCATAGCCCCTGGATTGGAATCTAAACCTGAGGTTCCCAGAGAAAACCACCCCTACTGTTGAGGGACGTGTGACGTACGCAAAATATAGTTAGTTGTGGATTGATAGCGATAATAACATGCCACATTTCACTGTCAGTAACAGTAACGGCGTTGTGATGTTTGAAGTATCAATCAATCAATCAATCAAAGTTTACTTATATAGCCCTAAATCACGAGTGTCTCAAAGGGCTGCACAAGCCACAATGACATCCTTGGCTCAGATCCCACATCAGGGCAAGAAAAAACTCATTCCAATGGGATGACAATGAGAAACCTTGGAGGGGATCGCAGATGTGGGGACCCCCCCGGGCGACCGGTGCAATGGACGACGAGTGGATCTAGCATAATATTGTGAGAGGCCAGTCCATAGTGGATCTAACATAATATTTGGAGAGTCCAGTCCATAGTGGATCTAACATAATATTGTGAGAGTCCAGTCCATAGTGGATCTAGCATAGTAGTGTGAGAGTCCAGTCCATAGTGGATCTAGTAGTAGTGTATTAGATCGCACATTACTAGAAAAAGGATAGTTGTCTTTTGCCACAATGCGTTTCAAAGTTTACGACTTCATTCGTCCCAGATTTTTTTAAACACACTGTATGCTTCGTATTTTGTCCAAATATTAAGCATTTCCATGCATAAAAAAGGCTAAATGGACTAAAAATGTTAATATTACAGTAGTATTGGCCACATGAGACCAAATCAAACAGAGTGCGCGGTTCAGTATCGAGGTCACTGATTGGCTTAGCCTCAGGCAGCGTTACTACCATAGGCGCCGATCCATTGTCCGGGCCCCGAAGCACCCACGGACAATGCCGAGCAACCACGTGGGATTGATGGCAACTTTCAATCTTTAAAATATATTTTTTTAAATCAATCTTGTCGTAGTTAAAGTTGTGGCGAGTTTGGTCCGTTTTACAAAATAATAAAACCACAAATCATATGGGGTATTAACATCGCTGAACATCTTTTTTTTTTTTTTTTTTTTATACGCACACACCGTGCACCTACTGGCAGAAATGTAGATCGGCGCCTATGGTTACTACTATATTATATTGTGTTAAAGGAGCGTAAAGGTGGCTATGTGGGTGTTATTTCAGAGCGCTCATAATGTTAAAAAAAACATATTTGGAAGGTTTCTTTATGCTCTAGCTATGAAAATGTATTTACTGATTTAAAATGAATATTTCTTACTTTTCGAAATCAAATTTACCACTGTCAAGTGTGGAACTAGGTAACTGAGATAAAAGGGAGTTTATTGTATGTTGAAGAGCAACACAGTCACAAAGTAAGGAGTCTCCACGCGCCTTTTCTCACGCACGTTTCTTTCCTGTGAATTCAGGGGACGCACGGTCGGCCAGGAATTGACGGTATCAAAGGTACACCAGGGATTCCAGGTGCACCAGGGCAAGATGGTCGCCCAGGGATACCAGGAACGCCAGGACTGTCCATCAAGGTTTAGACCCTTTCTTTCTTTCCATGCTTTTGTACATTCATGTAACTGTATGATGTCTGTCATGCTCTTTACTAACTTACCTATGAATGTATACAAATAATGTAAATGTTCACCAGCTACTAGGGAAGTAACGGTATCAAAATCTCCCGGTACGATATCATCACAGTATTAAAGGGGAACTGCACTTTTTTGGGGAATTTTGCTGATCGTTTACAATCATTTTAAAAGACATGGCGATGGATGGATTTTTTTTTTTAATGCATTTAAAATATTAAATACATTCAATCAGAAGTCCGCTTACAATGGAGTCTATAGGAGCCGTTCAATTCTGCCTGTAGAGCCCTTAAAAAACATCCAAACACCCCTATTAGGGTTTTGTATACATGATGTTATGTTATGATATGTAATGTAGTAACGGGCACATTTATAATAACATTTAATATTTGCGTATTTTTATCATTTTAAGCATAGGCGGAGCATTAATTTAAAAAACGCATCACCGGGTTTTGCTTTTTTAACATAATAAAACATCACTTATCGTACAGTGTCTGCTGTCATTAGGATGCCGACTACTAGGATTTTCATATATCCCCATTTAGATGAAAAATGTCTCATAATCTTCGTAAAGAAACTGGGTGGATGTTATATTTTTGTAATGTTCTTTTATTTACGTTAATTTAATAGTTAGAATTATTTTTTTTTAAATCTATCCATTCTCATGTCTTTCATAATAATTGTGAACGATAGACAAAATTCCCCCCCAAAAAAGTGTAGTTCCCCTTTAAGACCACGGCATGATGTTATTGTGGTAGATGTCCCAAAAAAAAAGACTTAAAAATGTCAGTGTATAAAATTAAGTGGCAGTAACGTTTAGGATAAACATGTTTGAATCATATTTATTACTACAATCATGTGTTTTTAAGTTCAAATAATTGTGCAGGAACATCCACTGTTTCAAACAGCTATTACAAAAAAACTCACAGTTGGGTGTCTTTAAAGTGACAATGTAAACATCCAGTGTAAAACAATAATGTTCACTTTAGTGTCTTTCTTTACTTTCTGACAAGCAGTGTCCTCCACGATGGACAGGTTTGTTTCAGTCTGAAAAATGCTGTTTCTCAGAAAAGTTAACAAATTAACTTTTAATAATTTTAACACCTCATAAACTGATGTTTGGCTTCGCCGACTCAAAATATATTTTCTGGGTGACGGATCATGAGGTGGCAAGTTCACGTTCAAGGGACTTTATCTGTACCCGAAGGTAGATCTGTTTTGCAGTGTAAAATAAAATACAGGAGAATGGCATATGCATATATATTGAAAATAAACAAAGGTATTAACACAAAACAGATCACAACCTGACAAACATGACAAAGTGCTCAACAGGCTGCTTGGGACCAGGACCAGGAAAATAAGAAAGAAAAAGTCACTTGAAGAAAATAAAAAGAGGCAGAGTAAAAATGTATAAAAAGACAGTAAGATAAAACAATTATGGATTAATAAATAGATAAAAATAAATAAATATGTGCAATATAGCTATAGTTTTTTGAAAAGAATAGCTGCGGCTGTAGCAAATCTGTTCCTATACCGAGATGTTCTGCATGGGACGGGAGAAGCTGGAACTCACCATAAAGAGGGTGAGAGATTTCTGCTGTAATTGACTCTGCAATCTGCTGACTCCAAACTCAGCTGGGGCTCACCAATAAGTCTTTTTGTCCACTTGCTTATTTGGCTTAATCGGTTTCTGTCCTTCAGGGGTAGCCCTTCAAACCATGATACTAGACAAAAAGATAAAACTGTTTAAATAAAAGCAAGATTAAACAAAATCATGATTTACGTGGAAACGCTCAAGATCAAAGTGGTTCGCTTAGCTTTGCAGAAAGCAGACTTTCTGACCTCCGCCAAAGAGGTTATGTTTTTATCAGGGTTTGTTTGTGTGGTTTTTTTAGCAACATAACTCAAACAGTATTGGACTGATTTTAAAGAATTGTCCAAAAACATCTACTATGAACGCACTTCACTTCCTGCATTCCACAGCCCCACCTTGCCGGCAGAGGATTCTAAGAGATGTAGTTTATTTTCAGGCAAAAACACTAGCGCAGCAGAAAAAAACGACACACCAAGTGTTTGTTTGATACCGTCATGCGTCACAGCATTAATGGGAAGACTTTGTAACCAAAATACCGCGGTATCTACAAAACCGTTACACCCCTACCAGCTACTAATGCAAAATATGGCCTGGTATAGTATGTTGTATCCATAGCGGCTTTAATATTTGTCACAGACATTGAAAGACATTGATGTAAATGCAGACACATAATGCTGGGGGGGTTTCAGGATGATGTTCTACAATACCACACATGGTGGTAGCATTGAGCCACTATTTTTCTTCAGTTGCCCCTCTTAGGAGGTCATTTTCTATGTATTACTGAATAAATTATTCACAAATAATAGAGAGCTACTCTCACATTGCATATGTCATGAAAGTGAGGTGGCGTTTGTGTTCATAGAAACTTCAGCAAGCTCACAATTTGGAGCTATGGAAAGGTTTTTGTTGGCCCTATGAAGTTATTCTCAGTGCTGTTCCATATTTGATGTTAAAAAGCTATGTTCAGCAGGGCAGAGATAGTCGGTTATAAGCCATGTAAAGGAAACACATCCACCTTTAAAGCTTTCAGCCTGACAACAATGTTCAGCTTCCTCTCTCCCTTGCTTTCTCTCCGTAGGGAGACAGGGGCAGCCCTGGAGAGCGGGTGAGTCACACCATTGCCAGCTTGCCTTATGTTTGCAGAATTATCCCCAGGTACCTGAGAGCATAATGACTCTTGACTGTTATCTCTCCGTACTGTGCCAGGGACTTCCAGGAGTCGGCGGCGGGGGGGTCGTCACTGGCGAAAAGGGCTCCCCAGTAAGTGCAGTCAACCACCGTGCAATGTGTGGACAAATGAGTTCTGGGTGCAAGTGGGGGTTGGTATTTTGCATCCGCTAATTGCCTTTTTATCATCAGGGTTCTCCGGGACCTCCAGGAGTGCAAGGTCCTAGAGGGCTATCCGGATCACAGGGGGCCAAGGGAGACAAGGCAGGTCGATTTGCTGTATAAGTAGCAGAGGTGGAGGAAGTGCAGGAGAAAGTGAAAACTGAAATGAGCGACTGCATACGCCAGGGGTGTCAAACTAATTTTAGATCGGGGGCCACATGGAGGAAAATCTACTCCCAAGTGGGCCGGACTGGTAAAATCACGGCACGATAACTTCAAGCCCCCCCCCCCAGTTGCGCCTGATGCTGCGTCATCAGTGGGGGAATGTGGAAAGAGTGTCACAGCGCTTAGAGTACCTTGAGGGTTGAAAAGCGATATACAAGTATAATCCGTTTACCATTCCACTCTGACACATATAAGTCCTAACTAAATAAATAAACACTGTACAGTCATATGGACACACGCTCAAAGTTCTACAACATCTGTGAAAATACTGCAGCTTGTTCAATAATGAAGATGAGCTGCTGTGCAATACAGTAAAACAGGGGTTCTTAACCTTTTTGACCTCGGGGCCCAACTTTTCTACTACAGAGGGGCCCGGGACCCACTCAAATATTAACACTGAATTAGTAAACTTACCCTTTATTTTAATCATATTCATTAATTATATCTAATTTACTTACAGTGCATCCGAAAAGTATTTACAGCGCTTCACTTTCTTACATTTTATGCTGCAACCTTATTCCAAAATGGAATACATTCATTTTTGTCCTCAAAATGCTACACACAATACTCTATAATGATAATATGAAAAGGTGTTTTGAATTTTTTTTTGCTATTTTTATTTAGAAAAAAATCACATGTAAGTAAGTATTCACAGCATGTTCTCAATATGATGCACCTTTGGCAGCAATTACAGCCTAAAATATTTTTTAATATGATGCCACAAGCTTGGCACGCCTACAGTATCTTCGGGCAGTTTCGCCTATTCCTCTTTGCCCTATGATTAAGAAACCCTGCAGTAAGGTACATAGCAGATTTCTTTTTTTAAGTCATTTTTGGCAATTTTATGCTTGAAAAAAAAATAATTTAGGCCAAAAGTTTGTAAAATGTCCTTAAATATGCATATAGTTTAATAATACTAAGCCGTAGTCCAACGTGAAACAGCAAGGACGAGTGATCTGATTTTTATATATGTATTTTGAAAAACCGCGATAGAGTGAAACCACACAATTAAAAGTGGAAAGTGACAAGGAAAATATATTTAAATAAAAAAAAAATTAAAATATTTTTTATATTTTGTTCTTTCCAAACCAAAGTTCTATTCTCTCTCGCGCTCCTCTCTCTATATGTAAAAAATATGTACATTTATGTGTGTATATGTATATATACCTATATGTATGCATATATACATATTTATATATATATATATATATATATATATATATATATATATATATATATATATATATATATATATATATATATATATAGTACAGGCCAAAAGTTTGGACACACCTTCTCATTCAATGCGTTTTCTTTATTTTCATGACTATTTACATTGCAGATTGTCACTGAGGGCATCAAAACTATAAATGAACACATGTGGAGTTATGTACTTAACAAAAAAAGGTTAAATAGCTAAAAAACATGTTTTACATTCTAGTTTATATAATAAAAATATTTATATTCTGGTTTCTTCAAAATAGCCACCCTTTGCTCTGTTTACTGCTTTGCACACTCTTGGCATTCTCTCGGTGAGATTCAAGAGGTAGTCACCTGAAATGGTTTTCACTTTACAGGTGTGCCTTATCAGGGTTGGTTAGTGGAATTTCTTGCTTTATCAATGGGGTTGGGACCATCAGTTGTGTTGTGAATGAGAAGATGCGTCCAAACTTCTGGCCTGTACTGTATATACAGCCTGTATAGTTGTGTATATGTGTGTGTGTGTGTATGTATATATATATATATATATATATATATATAGTATATAGTATATACAGTATATATATATATAGGGACGGCGTGGCGTAGTGGAAGAATGGCCGTGCGCGACCCGAGGGTTCCTGGTTCAATCCCCACCTAGTACCAACCTCGTCATGTCCGTTGTGTCCTGAGCAAGACACTTCACCCTTGCTCCTGATGGGTGCTGGTTAGCGCCTTGCATGACAGCTCCCTCCATCAGTGTGTGAATGTGTGTGTGAATGGGTAAATGTGGAAGTAGTGTCAAAGCGCTTTGAGTACCTTGAAGGTAGAAAAGCGCTATACAAGTACAACCCATTTATTTATTTATCATTTATATATATATATATATATATATATATATATATATATATGTATACACACAGTATATATGTGTGTGTAATCAATAAAGTTTTTTTTTTTGCAATTATCAACTTTTTCAGGCAATTTCCTTGAGTCCTTAATTAATTAAGTTTCATTTTTCAGGGTGACAGTGCTGTTGGGCTGCCAGGACCAGCAGGCAGGCAGGGAGACCCTGGTGACAGGGTGGGTCACCCTCAATAACATGTATTGGCATCATGTGGACACATTTCCATTTCATAAGCACATTTCCTGCCTAACACACCAACAATAGTAATCCACCATGACTTGTACACATTAAGAGTCCCGTTATGCCCTTCAGGGTCCTCGCGGGCCTCCAGGAGAAATTGGCAGTAAGGTACGATAAAGGTATGAAAAATGAGACGTGCCCGTAACATTTAACTTGAAGATTGACTGTGTGTATTCTGATAGGGTGATCGAGGGCAGCCGGGTGAGCCTGGATCGCACGGAGACCGGGTGAGTGAAGGATTTAGCAGGAATCAATCCTACATGTACTTATTTATATTATGTTTTGATGTTCTTTGGCCATGTGAGCAGTCTATAGAGAGCTTTACATTTGGACAATCCCACTTAGCTGCAGAAGAAAATGAACTGAATGTAAAAATGAACATGTGATTGACTATCTCTTTGGGACAGATTATGACCCACGTAACTCAACTGTCTATTTTGTCACCTATCTGTGTGAAATTATATTCATAGCTGTCGGAACTTGCAGGAGAGCTGTGTGCGACAGGCAATTTAATTCTCTTTTGCATATGGAAAATGTAGATATTAAATGGAAATGGAACAATTTATATGCAACATGTACAGCTCCTCTCATTGCTGCAAATACTGGATTATATGTTTTCCTGACACAAAGCTGAAAAAATTAGAATTTGATACTAAATAGAGTAGTCAGTGTACATCAGGGCTACATAATGAAGAGGGCCGCAGTTGATCTCCTGCTGTCCCCACTATGGACTGGACTCTCACACTATTATGTTAGATCCACTATGGACTGGACTCTCACACTATTATGTTAGATCCACTATGGACTGGACTCTCACAATATTATGCTAGATCCACTCGACGATTATTGCACAGGTCGCCCAGAGGGGGTCCCCACATCTGCGGTCCCCACCAAGGTTTCTCATTGTCATCCCATTGGGTTGAGTTTTTTCTTGCTCTGATGTGGGATCAGAGCCGAGGATGTCGTTGTGGCTTGTGCAGCCCTTTGAGACACTCGTGATTTAGGGCTATATAAGTAAACTTTGATTGATTGAGTTTCAAGAGCCCAAGGTCTCAGTGGTTGGACATCAAAATGGGGATGTTTCTTTAGAAAGTGCCTCCGGAGGTTATATTGATTTGAGACTGTGGTTTCAAAGTAAACATATCAGCTTTCACACTGCACTGTCAATAAATTCATTAATCTGCTATCGCTACTCGTTTCCAACGTCTGCAGCTAGACCAGTGGTTCTTAACCTGGGTTCGATCGAACCCTAGGGATTCGGTGAGGCGGCCTCAGGGTTTCGGCGGAGCCTCCTCCGCTGAGGTCAAGACACACCCAACTCATCGTGTAAATAAAAACTTCTCCCCATCGGCGTATTATGGATACCACCAAACAATTTTCCCTCTAATTTTCCATCTGATTTGCAGGTGTGTAATTTGTTGTGAGTTCATGCACTGTGTTAGTGTTGTTCTTTGAACAAGGTGATGTTCATGCACGGTTCATTTTGTGCACCAGTAAAAAAAACATAACTTTGTCTTTAATTTGAAATTTATTTTTATTTTTATTTTTTCCACTAAAGAAGGGTTCGGTGAATGCGCATATGAAACTGGTAGGGTTCAATACCTCCAACAAGGTTAAGAACCAATGAGCTAGACAGATCGTTAACAGCATGAAGAAACCAAAGCTAAGTTTTGTTAAAGGTTGATGAATTATTTTTCTTCTTCAGTTGTATTTCTTTCCACAACTTGCTTTATTTAGGTTTGTAAGACTGAAAATGTAAACATTACAAAAATATAATGTCCATTGTGTATTTTACATAAATATTGTCCATTCAATCAATCAATCAATGAATGTTTATTTATATAGCCCTAAATCACAAGTGTCTCTAAGGGCTGCACAAGCCACAACGACATCCGCGGTACAGAGCCCACATAAGGGCAAGGAAAAACTCACAACCCCAATGGGACGTCGATGTGAATGACTATGAGAAACCTTGGACCGCATATGTGGGTGACCCCCCCCTCCTAGGGGAGACCGGATACAATGGACGCCGAGTGGGTCTGACATAATATTGTGAAAGTCCAGTTCATAGTGGATCTAACATAATAGTGAGAGTCCAGTCCATAGTAGATCTAACATAATAGTGAGAGTCCAGTCCATAGTGGGGCCAGCAGGAGACCATCTTGAGCGGAGACGGGTCAGCAGCGCAGAGATGTCCCCAACCGATGCACAGGCGAGCGGTCCACCCCGGGTCCCGACTCTAGACAGCCAGCACTTCATCCATGGCCACCAGACCTGTGTGTGTGTGTGTGTGTGTGTGTGTGTGTGTGTGTGTGTGTGTGTGTGTGTGTGTGTGTGTGTGTGTGTGTGTGTGTGTGTGTGTGTTACATGAATTAAACAGAAGGTTTAGTGTTCATACACACAACAAACATTGCACACATGTAGTTTAACACAATTAAACTGAAGGTGTAGCTTTATCGCCCTGTGCTGGTCAAATTCAGCGCTACATGTATTCAACCAGTTTTGATCACCAGAGTTAAACAGCCTAAAACAACACGACCACAAATAAAAAAGACATCACAAAGTCAGAAATTTCAATACATTCGTACTTTGCTGTCTAGTCGCTGTTATAAGTCTGATTTTCGCTATTTTATTTTATACATCAGAGCCCCCAGTGCATTGGGCTCCGGCTGAGGAAACGCTGGAAATGACTTTATTGATCTGAAATATACTAAGAGGGTCAAATAGATGAATACAATATTTTAATAAGATACAATACAAAAAGGCATAAATATTATATTAATATGTAGTTAAAAACAAAATAAAATTAATGTGGTAAATACAAGCTAATAAATACTAACACAGTTATAACGGTAATAAAAATGATAGGATGAATACGAATATTAATTAAACGTTAAGTTAAATAGGTGGGCCTTAAGCTTGTTTTTAAAAATCATAACATTCTCTGTAGCCCTGAGGGCCTCTGGCAGGCTGTTCCACAAATGGGGGGCGTAATATTGGAATGACGCCTCCCCGAGGGTATGTATCCAGACTTTTGGAATATTAAGGCATTTAATAAACAGTAAAATAATCTTAAAATCGATTCTGGAACACACAAGAATCCAATGCAGTGATTTTAAAACCACTGTAATATGGGCCCGCCCTCTGGTCCTGGTCAACACACGGGCGGCTGATGACAATGACCAAATGATCAATGTGTTCTTTGTTAGGGAGAAAGAGGACTACCTGGTGAAACAGGAGAGCGAGTAAGTTATATGCTTTGTTCCAGTTCATTATCCATCGACTCCTTATCGGTTTTTGTCTTTTATATATTCTTAATAATGTCTTCTTAGGGGGACCCGGGCAAACCAAGCTCCCCTGGACCACCAGGGCTGAGGGTGAGTGACTGGCCCGCCATGGAGCTTAAATGGCATCACAATTGTAGTCTTACACCGGCGTCTCATGACTAAACCTTTACATTTGTCCTCAGGGTCTCCCAGGGCCCAGTGGAGCGGCGGGAGAAAAGGTGAGGCTGATTCAATTAGGACTAATCATTCGAGACGTGCCAGGTCAGCGGGAACGTGAAACCCCTGCAGAACATTTCGTAATCGCGTGTAATAGGTATCCCGGCAAAAGATTAAAGAACTTGCATGTTTTTAGGGAAGCGAAGGCCCACGAGGGGATCCAGGCCGAAGTGTGAGTTGAAGGAAAATAATGATATAATAATTTTATTTCATAAATATCTTTGACTTAAGTGCGCTTTGAAATTGTCCAGATTCAAGGTCCTCCAGGGAAGAAAGGGGAACAGGTAAGAAATCAGGCTCTTATCATACAATTATTCATTTGACTAGCGTCCTCTGACACCTCTCCTTTGCTCACACAAGGGAGAGTTGGGTCTCAGCGGTCCTGAGGGGCCCAGGGGACCAAAGGGAGAAGATGGCCAGAGAGGAGAGAAAGTGAGTCACCATGCTAATGGATCCAAAAAGCAGTCGCAGTTCAGAGATCCGAGCTCGTATCCAAATGACACCTCTTTTGTTCTACCCCTAAAAGGGGTCTTCAGGGTCAGGTGCGGGCATGATTGGACCTAAAGGAGAGCGAGGCGAGCCAGTGAGTGAAAGCCAGCAAGTCATCATAAAACCTCCCTGGAGATTTCTGTTTCATCTCGTGGCATTAGCTAGTCCCCCTGCGTCACACTTACAGTGACTGTGAAATATTCCTGACAATATCCTCTAATAATTCATCTAGTCTTCCCTTGTGCTACAAACTAAGAATGCATAAAACATGTGCTCTTTCTCCCTCCCCATCCTCAGGGACTTCCAGGTATCAGTAGTAGGCCGGTTGCCAAGGTGAGGAGCATGTTGTGCTTCATTTGGCCTTTCCTGCTTTGTTTGTATTTATCTGCTTGCTAAATTTTTTTCCTGCAATTTCCCTCTTAGGGAGTCGCAGGTGAACCAGGAGAGAGAGGAGAGGACGGCCGGCCGGGAAGCCCAGGGAAGCCCGGCCCTGCGGGGAAGCAGGTGAGTCGTTCATAAGTGACGTGGTTTTGTCCTGGCATCCTTTCTGGGTCGTTCGGTGTTCTTTGGATTATCGTGTGGTTATGTTCCGGGCCCCACTGTGGTAGGGACGCGGTTTATTGTATGACTTTTATAAATATTATATGCATTTAAAGTCTTTATAAGGCCTCCACACAGCTTTCACATTCACGTATAAACACTTCCTATGCTCTTAAAGGGGAACAGCACCTTTTTTTAAATGTTGCCTATCATTCACAATCCATACATAAGACAAGCAAACATAGGTTTTTCTTTTTTTTATGCAGTCTAATGAGTAAATAAACACTAGCAAAACTCAGCTAACAGTGGAGGTAATGGAATTCAATTTATTCCGCCTATAAAGCGCTCTAAAAAACTTCCAAAAACCTCCAACGTTTAATACACATGCCGTAAGTTTATATGTACTGTAGTAACTGCCACATTCATAATAAGTTCTAATATTTATGTATTTTGGTCATTTTAGGCCTGCAGCGGCCCATTAATTTCACAGACGCATCACAACATTTGCTATTTCCTTTAAAAACAATTACTAATCATGACAGAACTCAAATGATGATCCAGAACCCTGTATATTTTTGAGCTTGAATATATGAAGGATGATCTACAAGTTTTCGAAGCAAGGTGATAATCAGATCCAGCAAGTAGCACTATTGCTAAGTGCTTAACAAGAAATACAAATTACTTTTATGAATAGTATATACATTTAAAGTCTTTATAAGGTCTTCACACAGCTTTCACACTCCTGTATATACACTTCCTATGCTCTTGAAGGGGAACTGCGCCTTTTTAAAAATGTTGCCTATCATTCACAATCCATATATTAGACAAGTACACATGTTTTTCTTTTTTTTTTTTTTATGTAGTTTAACGAGTAAATAAACACTAGCAAAAGTCAGCTAACAGTGGAGGTAATGGGATTCAATTTATTACGCCTATAAAGCGCTCTAAAAAACTTCCAAAAACCTCCAACGTTTAATACACATGCTGTAAGTTTATATGTACTGGAGTAACTGCCACATTCATAATAAGTTCTAATATTTATGTATTTTGGTAATTGTAAGCCTGCAGCGGCCCATTAATTTCACAGACGCATCACAACATTTGCTATTTCCTTTAAAAACAACTACTAATCATGACAGAACTCAAATGATGATCCAGAACCCTATATATTTTTGAGCTTGAATATATGAAGGATGATCTACAAGTTTTCGAAGCAAGGTGATAATCAGATCCAGCAAGTAGCACTATTGCTAAGTGCTTAACAAGAAATACAAATTACTTTTATAAATAGTATAAACATTTAAAGTCTTTATAAGGTTTTCACACAGCTTTCACACTCCTGTATTAACACTTCGTATGCTCTTGAAGGGGGAACTGCACTTTTTTTAAAATCTTGCCTATCATTCACAATCCATATATAAGACAAGCACACATATGTTTTTCTTTTTTTTTATGCAGTCTAACGAGTAAATCAACACGAGCAAAAGTCAGCTAACAGTGGAGGCAATGGAATTCAATTTATTACGCCTATAAGGCACTCTAAAAAACCTCCAAAACCCTCCAATTTAATATAAGTAAGTTTGTTTGTACCCTAGTAACTGCCACATTCATAATAAGTTCTAATATTTATGTATTTTGGTCATTTTAAGCACACAGCGGCGCATTAATTTCACAGATGCATCACAAAGTTTGCTATTTCCTTTAAAAACAACAACTACTAATCATGACAGAACTCAAATGATGATCCAGAACCCTTGTTCTACTTCGATGCCAATCATATTTGGATGATTACAATCCGAAAACTGTTAGTTGCGAACCAGTTGTAGTTCTACAGTATGTATTATGTGTGCTTCAAGCACACCTGTGAAGTGAAAACCATTTCAGGTGACGACCTCTTGAAGCTCATCGAGAGAATGTCCAGAGTGTGCAAAGCAGTAATCAGAGCAAAGGGTGGCTATTTTGAAGAAACTAGAATATAAAACATGTTTTCAGTTATTTCACTTTTTTTGTTAAGTACATAACTCCACATGTGTTCATTCATAGTTGTGATGCCTTCAGTGACAATCTACAATGTAAATAGTCATGAAAATAAAGTAAACGCTTTGAATGAGAAGGTGTGTCCAAACTTTTGGCCTGTACTATATATCAAACTAAGAGAAAAATAACAAAAGGTTGTCTTCAGGGGCAGACAGGTAGACTGCGCACAAAGTACAAAGAAAAACTCACAACTAGGGTTAAGCAGGAGGAAACGTAGCGGGATGACTCAAACAGGAGCTTGGAGTAGGCGATGCACTGGCCAAGACCCAACGTGGTGGAAGTACCGTGGAAAGATCCCGCGCTAACAGCTGTGAGTGATCAGACCAAATAGGGTGCGTTGATTACAAACAGCTGTGCTCAGTTGCCCCCGCTTTCCCTTGGGAACCATGGCAACTGTAAATAGAAAGAACAGGGGAGCAACATTGCCAGTAGGTGGCACACAAAAAACAGACATGTAACAACCGTTACACATTCAAATTATCGTAAAACCGGTATTAATAACTCTGATAAACACACAAACCGGTGTTTACTGGAGAATCAAGCTAACGCTGGCTAACTTAAATGCTAACATTAAAGCGAACCACATTAACGTGTTTTTCCAATTCGGAAACTACATAACCCAATCTAAACTTGTATAAACACATTGCTGTCTGAGCAACTAAGATATTTAATTGCGCAGGCGGTGCTCTCTTACAAAAAAGTGATCAATGTATACTCGAAGGAATGGCTGGGTTGCAGTCACGTGACCAAGAGGCACATTCGGGCACTTTTGGGTTTCAGGCGATGGTCTGGAGTCCCATTAGGCTACTGTTTATTTACCTGAAGTGCTGGCTGTCCAGAGTCGGGACCCGGGGTGGACCGCTCGCCTGTGCATCGGTTAGGGACATCTCTGCGCTGCTGACCCGTCTCCGCTCGAGATAGTCTCCTGCTGGCCCCACTATGGACTGGACTCCCACTATTATGTTAGATCTACAAACCCCGTTTCCATATGAGTTGGGAAATTGTGTTAGATGTAAATATAAACGGAATACAATGATTTGCAAATCATTTTCGACCCATATTCAATTGAATGCACTACAAAAACAAGATATTTGATGTTCAAACTCATAAACTTTTTTTTTTTTTTTGCAAATAATAATTAACTTAGAATTTTATGGCTGCAACACGTGCCAAAGTAGTTGGGAAAGGGCATGTTCACCACTGTGTTACATGGCCTTTCCTTTTAACAACACTCAGTAAGCGTTTGGGAACTGAGGAGACACATTTTCTAAGCTTCTCAGGTGGAATTCTTTCCCATTCTTGCTTGATGTACAGCTTGAGGTTGTTCAACAGTCCGGGGGTCTCCGTTGTGGTATTTTAGGCTTCATAATGCGCCACACATTTTCAATGGGAGACAGGTCTGGACTACAGGCAGGCCAGACTAGTACCCGCACTCTTTTACTATGAAGCCACGTTGATGTAGCACGTGGCTTGGCATTGTCTTGCTGAAATAAGCAGGGGCGTCCATGGTAACGTTGCTTGGATGGCAACATATGTTGCTCCAAAACCTGTATGTACCTTTCAGCATTAATGGCGCCTTCACAGATGTGTAAGTTACCCATGTCTTGGGCACTAATACACCCCCATACCATCACAGATGCTGGCTTTTACACTTTGCGCCTATAACAATCCGGATGGTTTTTTGCCTCTTTGGTCCGGAGGACACGACGTCGACAGTTTCCAAAAACAATTTGAAATGTGGACTCGTCAGACCACAGAACACTTTTCCACTTTGTATCAGTCCATCTTAGATGAGCTCAGGCCCAGCGAAGCCGACAGCGTTTCTGGGTGGGGGGGGTTTACCCACATCTGAGGTCCTCTCACCCATATCTGCGGTCCTCTCCAAGGTTTCTCATAGTCATTCACATCGACGTTCCATTGGGGTTGTGAGTTTTTCCTTGCCCTTATGTGGGCTCTGTACTGCGGATGTGGTTGTGGCTTGTGCAGCTCTTTGAGACACTTGTGATTTAGGGCTATATAAATAAACGATTGATTGATTGATAACTGAATCAGTGCAGATTCAGGCCTATTTTGAAAAGTTTAGGGGCAAATATATAAGCGATCATGAAAAAAATATTTAAAATGGGATGGAATGGATTTATACACTCTTAAAAAAAGATACATTTTTTCAATGATTTAAACCATTTATCATCACCAGGACGTTACTGCTCGCTACAACCTCACTTCACTTGACAATTAACGACATTTAGAGAAGAAAAGATTGGAGGCACATCATGTCTTTACATTTGAGGGGTCCACAAATTAAACAATAATCCGTGAAAGACAAAGTTGGACTTATTCGTGCATCGCTAAGTAACGTATTTGATTGACATAAGGAGTGTCGTGCTGCTGTGATCGTGACGCTAATGAGAAAAAGGATACATTTCTTTGCAGTTGATTTCCTTCTACGAATAGTAGTCTGTCTTTTACAATTCTTGTCTACATTTGTTTTTATGATGTGAAGTTGATATTTTGCTTAGCTATAAATGTCCCTGTTGTTCAGGGACATGACGTTAGTTTATTTGCACAAGCAGGTCTTCGTAGTTATATTTAGGAATAGCAACCACAAAAGAACACAAACTAATGTGATCTCTTGTCCTTTTCTCACGTTTAGTTCTGCTATCAAACACTACTAATATAGTAGAGAATAAACTCGATTGAAAGATTCTCAAACAAATCAAATGTTCACAAACATTTTACATAGTGATCTCTGCAGACACAAGCGGTCCGATTGTATTCCACAAGATGATGAAAATGAAAGTGATATTTTGAAGAGCCATTCTTTTTCCCTGACTTTATTACCTTTATGAACCACTTCTTTCTGGACTTTATGAAAGCTCTTTCCTATCTCTCTATTTGAACGATTGCAACACCCAAAAACAGAACAGCAATACGGCATTTTTTGCTCAAACTCTACAGTCACTCTCACATGTTTTAATGCTACGCTCAAGCTGCTTGACCATCGTGTGAATTAAGCCAGGAAAAAGAAAAACGGATGTGACGTCGACCCCCGTGCTATACTATAGGCTTCTAAGGTCTAAGCACACACCAGCACACAAGCTGCACATACGTAATAATAATTGAACAATATTGCAGTATAAAACAGCACATTTGTTATTATAAACAAGTATCAAATAATCATTGTTGCATATGACTTTCCCGACACATATAAAGTCTCCAAGGCAAAAGCATATTAGAAAGTATCCAATACCAAATGTGTCCGCATCTTAAGCTTACGACGTCATGAGCTTAACTTCATGAATTATTTTGGCAACTTAGCTCCTGATTTACTAAACGTTTGCGTGTACTAAAACATGTGCAAACCGGATAGCATGCGCAAAGCTGATCTACTAAACGTGGCCAAAGTGGATTGCGTCTGTTAAGTGAGCAGACTAAGGCGTGCGACCCATTTTGTATCACTGTCTTCACATACGCTGATCATCAAAACGCCCACAATATTGTGAGGAGAAGATGCAACTATAATTATTTAGCACGCACAATGTGAATTATCAACACGCATCACAGTTTTGCGAGCAATATTTAGCACGTGTTAAGGACGTGCAAACTAAATGTTCCGCACATGGCTTCGGAACCGAGAATCCTCCGTCCGATATGTGTGTCTACATTTTGGACGGTCGTAAATAAAAAACATTTGCCAGCAACATCATTTTATAATTTGATAGCTGTAAGAGTACCTAACTGGCTGATTGAAATTCAATTGAAGCGTTTTGGTGTCATTTAATATTTTTAATGACGTTTTTTGTCACATTATTATTAAAATATTTCTTATGTGAAAAAAACTTCCGTAAGTATGCAATTTTTTGCGTCTTGAGAGCAGTAAGTGCAGCCTCTACTCAATGCGCGCACCTTAGGGGGTAAAAAAAAAAAAAAGACAGAGAAAAGTGGTTTCATTGTCAATGCACCGCACGACTGCTTCTAAAATGCCCATAATACATAGTTGATGTCTCGTGCATGTATGAAAACATAGCAAAAGACCGCAGGTAGGAGCATGATAACATGAATGTGCAGTAAATGACAGTGTCTCCATGGTGATGCCCTGTATAGTACACGCAAAATCCTCATTTAAATAATGAGGGGATACTTATTGTAAAGTGGTTCCTGCACATGCAGTCTTAGTAAATTGCCCACAACACGCCCACTAATAGTACAAAATATTTTATAGATTGCACAAGCTGTTCCGTGCGTGCTATTCACATCTTAGTAAATCAGGCCACGAGGTGTCGCCAAAAAACTATTATTACTCCACTTCAACTTAAAGACAAGATGCGTCAATTCCAGACTGTTAATAATAAAAAGGTCAGTGTTTTTCACATGTACCATTGTTCTTTTTTTTTGACATATTTCATTTGATCAATCTTTTTCTAACATTCCACGCTACAAAATGATACAAGTATTTATGATTTGTGCAGAAATTACATTGGATCCATACCAGTATCAGCCAATACTCAAGGGTCCATTATCGATATGGGTCGGCATGGCTCGGTTGGCCACGCCAGCAAATTGTGGGTTCAATGTTCGATCCCCGCTACCGCCATCCCAGTCACTGTGTCCTTGGGCAAGACACCCACACTGGTTTAAATGTAGCTTAAAGATGTAGATAATGGGTTTCACTTTGTAAAGCACTTTGAGTTTCTAGAGAAAAGCGCTATGTAAATATAATTAACTTCACTTATTGTATCGGAAGTGAAAAAGTTTAATCGGGATATATTCTATATATTCTGAAGACAAGCAAATTGGTTGAACATAGAATGGGCCTGGTATGTAAAAAATACCTTAAAATATGTACGACTTTGATTTGAAATATTTCTTGCTTGGTTTTCGTGACTCCATCGGGATACTCCTCATTATTTACAAAGTATGGATTGCTATGATATGTAGTGATAGGCGTCATTTGTTGGGTTTTATTAAATCATTTCTTGGTAAATAAAAAAAAATCACCACAGTAATATTCCAAGCAACCTCTTATTTCTGAATGTTAGGAATTGTTTTCTTCTTTCCCCATGCATCTTTCTCAAAGGATACTGTCGGAGGTAAACTATAATACTGACGTAATATTAGTGTGAGTGCAACACACCTACATGTGTGTGTGTGGGGGGGGTTCTTGTATTTCTACCTTTTTTGAGACATCAACCAAGAAAAGTACCTTCCATATGAGGACCGGTGAACAAGTTAGGACCAAAATCATGGTCCCCAATACGGAAAACCATTGCATCTAATAGAGAATGTCTCATTTTCACCCCTGGTGGTTAAATCTATCAAAATTAGGGTGGTCCCAAAAAGGAGGGATTTTTCAAATTGACTGTGTCTGTTTTAAAAGTGCTCCCCCTCTGGTCATCATATGAAATAACAAGTGTGTGTAAAAATGTGAAATGCTCCCCCTCTGGCCAACAAATGTATTCACAAGTGTGTCTAAGAAATTGAAATGCGCCCCCTTTGGCCAAAATTTAAAAAAAATAAATAAATAAAAATAGGTATATAGAGACATACTTTAATAACTTGAAGTAAATAATAAAGGTAAAGATTCCATCTAATATACCGAAAAATATGGTCTGATAAGAAAATTTGAAAGAGTAGAGTAAATAATGAAGATTAAAAACCAATTACAAAAAAAAAAAATTAACTTAAAGTTTACCTTTTTTATAATTGAATAGTATGTGTTTATTATTAATGTTGTAAGTACAAATCTTTATATATCTAGAAAGGGTGGTCCTAAAGAGGGAGGCATTTTTCGGAGGTCTCAAGAACGTAAGAAATACAAGAATCTGTGTGTGCGTGTGCGTGTGCGTGTGCGTGTGCGTGTGCGTGTGTGTGTGTGTGTGTGTGTGTGTGTGTGTGTGCGTGTGTGTTTGTTTACTTTTGGCATTGTCGTTAACAAATCACACATGTCATGTTTTCCAGGGAGAAAGAGGGGAAAAAGGAGATGAAGGCACTCCTGTAAGTTGAATATGTCTTTGGCTTCTTGTTTATATCTGCTATCAATATCAAGTTTGCATTACCAGCCGTGTAAAGGGGTTTAAATTGAATGATGGTGATTCATTTGTGGATAAATTAAATTGTTTATTCACTGCACTTGTGTGTGGCATTAGCAGATTGAACTGAGGTAAACTTTTTGGGCGATCATTTCAAATGTACATGGAAGAAAACGTTACTACTCGTCAATTCCGTGTGTTTGTAACATGTCTTCCATCAGGGCGAGTCAGGACTTCCTGGGAAGCCTGGAGAACGAGGACTGAGGGTATGACTGATGTTAACTTTAGACCTAACATCCTAGCAGATTTTGCCCCGTAGGAAAGATCAGGGAGGACACGTTATGATTTGTGTTGTTTCACTCTCAGGGACTCGCAGGTCAGTCCGGTCGGCCTGGAGAGAAAGGAGACGCCGGAGAGCCAGGAGAGCTCGGGCGAAATGTGAGGCACGCGTTAATGTAGTTTCATACAGACAGCTTTCCAATATGTTGCCATGCCTTTGCACAGTAGAAATGTCAGCTGCTCAGTGCTCCTATTGATTCGTGTTTGATCACAGGGGAGCCCTGGATCTGCTGGGCCCAGAGGGGAGAAAGGACAACAGGTCCGTCCTCATAAACTCTAACTTTATGTGCATGTGTGAATTCTACTAGTGAATACAGAGTCACTTAGTCTGTTTCTTATAGGGACTTCAAGGACCTCCAGGGCCACCAGGGAAAGTGGTATGTTTGGCCATTTCCATAACTACATACTATATCTTGAACACTAAAAATATGTACATTTTTGGACAAAATTGGTTATTGTTTCTGTTTTTAACTACTGAATGATTCATTTTTACCGAACTCTGGTAACAAGAGAAGCATGTGATTTGAATTTTTTTATCCTCAATAGTCGGACATCCAAGGCCAGCTGAAAGGCGAGCGAGGTGAAAAGGTGTGTAAAAAGATCACATTTGCAATGCATGTTTTAACACTGCACACTATTTTAATCAGTTCAAAAATGTCACCACGTCGTGACTTTCAAAAAAGTTGTATCAAACAGAAACTGAACTTGCGGCATAAATGGGAAGGCTGAGGAGTTCGGCAGGGAAGTTGCTATGGTAACACTGTAAAGACTTACCTACCTGTACCTAACATTGCATTCATTCAAATATACATATATATTCAAGCACACCTGTGAAGTGAAAACCATTTCAGGTGACTACCTCTTGAAGCCCATTGAGAGAATGCCAAGAGTGTGCAAAGCAGTAATCAGAGCCAAGGGTGGCTATTTTGAAGAAAATAGAATATAAAACATGTTTTCAGTTATTTCACCTTTTTTTGTTAAGTACATAACTCCACATGTGTTCATTCATAGTTTTGATGCCTTCAGTGACAATCTATAATGTAAATAGTCATGCAAATAAAGAAAACGCATTGAATGAGAAGGTGTGTCCAAACTTTTAGCCTGTACTATATATACATATACATGTGTGTGTGTGTATATATATATATATATATATATATATATATATATATATATATATATATATATAAATGTGTGTGTATTTATATATATATAAATGTGTGTGTGTGTGTATGTATTGTCGTATGTATATATTTATATGTATGTGTATATATATATGTGTGTATGTATATATCTGTACATATAGATACATATATACATACAGTATTTGTATATATACATATGCATATACATATATACGTATACATTTATATCTATATACATATTTACTGTATATCAATATACATACAGTATATAAGTTTGTGTGTGTGTGTGTATATATATATATATATATATATATATATATATACTGCTATTTTAGAACAATATTAAAGACATATATTTAAATATACATACTGTATATAAGTGTGTATGTGTGTGTATATATACATATATAAATATATATATCTGTTGTATATATACTGCTATTTTTAAATACTAACTTTTAGAAGAATATTTTAAGATAAAGACAATAATATATATATATTTTTTTATAAATCCAATCATATTTAATTGATTATACTGTTTTTTACCAATTACATTTCTTATCTGTTTTACTCTACTTACTTGGTCACCGTTAACTTAAAATTAGCACAATTTCTCATTGTTGCGGCTGCATATCTGTTATTTACTAATTTGCTCAGCGTTTTGAGTCTATGGTGTCATGTCTGCAGCTCTCAAGAGGCCTCATGCGACTAGAGTTGTGTGGATTCCCCACTAAAAATGGCCGTACGTTCAAATCCAGAAAACTATGCACGCAAGTAAAAATTCAGATGTATTAAAGTATCCGTACACTGTAATGAAAGCACAATTCTTTTTTACATTGCAATTAACTTGAAATTGGCTTGGTACATGGTCGGGCAACTGGAAAAAAAGGTAAAGAAGAAGACGGATGGATGTACATCGCCAAAACAGAAAAGCGTTGGAAAAGATAGTGGCTGCAACTGTCCCCTTCAATCCTCCCGCACAAAATAAAATCTAATCTGAACTCTCAACAAAAAAAGCACATAATTATTTATTCTGTATGATTTTGCAATGCAACTCTGTGAGTGACTTGTGACGACAAACGGCCCCGACAGATAAAACCGTGTTCGTCAGCACTGTTCAATTATTGTTACTTCTGTCGAGATGCTTTAAAGAGGACAGGAATTCCATTGATCACTTTATTTGGCGTAACCACACCAAAAACATTAGTTAAAAAACGTTTATCTAGAAAAACTGGTAATTTTCTGCCATACAAACGAGGTTCAAACCAACTCTTTGTCAACTGTCATTACAACAGCAGCCACTCGCTCTTTCTCACTTGCACCAACACACACACATCAATGGCACTTAGCCACTGATGCGTTTAAGGCCACACAAAAAATCGGACAACTCCAAAACCACACAGTATAAATGCCAGGTGGTTACACCATGACTCCTCAATCAGATGTGTGCTTACTCTACTGTCATGTATTAGGAATGTTCATTCATGGATATTAATCATGAACTGATGTTACTAGATTACAGAAATGCTCATAAATATATATATTTTACAGACAGAAAGGTACAGGAATGTGCACTTTATCCCATGCTTACATCTCATTGTGCAACATGTGAATGTTTAAAGGGAACTGAATGAGATCTCTGAAAGGGCTACAAATGTTTTCTGAAGTAAATACTGGTACATAGCTCATGAAAAACAAGATTTTTGTTGTTTTCATTGTAAGTGGGCCAAATCACTTACCGTATATTAAAAATATTCTCATAAAAATGACTGCTGTCATTTGATTATTATAATAATACACAAAATTTGTTATTAAGTCAGGTTTGGGACAGGTGTGATGCTGGTATGGTCACAGTGTGCACGTCAGATGTTGCTCACATGTTCAGCTCCACTGAACGCTCAGGGAGTTTTAGCGTTTGCTCTCAAAAATGAGAGCAATCATTGCTTAGGAGTGCTCAGGCTTAAGCAGCCTTTTCATAATAATCGGTGGAAGGTGGATTCTTCTACCAAATGTCCACCTCGACCTGTAGCCATCATTTTGTGCAGATATGAAGCATGGAGAAAAGGATCTCGGAACTCCCTGAAATAAATCCAACCGATATCACACATTTCCATCTGGGCTGCTCTTGAAGCTGGAACGTAAAACATCAGCGCTGATGGTATTCTCTCTCGATTGTCAGGGTGAATCAGGCGACTCAGGAGCGAACGGCGGCAAAGGCCAAAAAGGTGAAGCCGGAACTCCTGGAGCCGTAGGCCTAAGAGTGAGTCTGCCTCCCACTTGCCACTTTAAAGATGCTTCCGTGATCTTCTGATGAGCGTTGGTGTATGCATCAGTATGCACACTGACCCCTTTCCATTTGGATTTGCTATGCATGACTGACAAACCTGTGTGACTTCTTCTTCCCTCCCTGCTGTCTGCGAAGGGTCCTGAGGGACAACGTGGGCTAGCAGGCTCCAGAGTGAGTCTGCTTTCTGCCACAGCCTCTGAAAGTACATAGATGTTGTTTTGTTTCGCTCATTAACCACCTGTACTTTTCAATTTTTTTCAGGGTGACACGGGAGAGAGGGGTAGCCCTGGAGACAAGGTTTGACATAAATCATTCATTCTCCATCATACCTCCCAACAACCCTCAGTTTCTCAAAGTGCACCTATGGATAATTAGTAGGGATGTAACGATATCAAAATCTCACGGTACAATATTATCATGATATTAAGGCCACAGTATGATATTATTGTGGTATATGTCTAGAAAAAAAGACTTAAAAATGTTACAGTGTGTAAAATCAAAAGTCAGGAATGTTTCGGATAAACACACTTACTGTAATTGAACACAAACATAATGCTCAAATGTTTTAATCATATTTATTACTACAAACTAGGGTTGTCCCGATACCAATATTTTGGTACCAGTACCAAAATTTATTTTGATACTTTTCGATACTTTCTAAAAAAAGAGGACCACAAAAAATGGCATTATTGGCTTTATTTTTAACAAAAAATGTTACGGTACATTAAACATGTTTCTTATTGTATTCGAAGAACAATTTTGGCTTTAAATAAAATAGTGAACATACGAGACAACTTGTCTTTTAGTAGTAAGTAAGCAAAACGAGGCTCCTAATTTGTTTGCTGACGTATACAGTAACATATTGTGTCATTTCTCGTTCTGTTATTTTGTCAAAATTATGAGGGACCAGCTGTAAAAAATGATTATTAATCTACTTATTCGTTTACTGTTAATATCTGCTTATTTTTTGTTTCAACATGTTCTATCTACACTTCTGTTCAAATGTAATAATACATTTTTCTTCTGTTGTTTGATACTTTACATTAGTTTTGGATGATACCACAAATTTAGGTATCGATCCGATACCAAGTAGTGACAGGATCATACATTTAAAATATTGACATATTTAAAATCCTCATGTGTTCAGGGACATATTTCCTGAGTGTATAAACGTAATATGAATTTTTTAAAAAGGAAAAAATATTTTGTGACGATATAAAATATTGATGTAATCATAGTAGTAAAGACTAGATACGCTATTGTACTTATTATCATTACAGTGGATGTTAGGTGGAGGTCCACCCATGGCATTTGTTTACATTCAGGAGCACTAGCTTTTGTTAGCGGTGACGCCAGTGAGCTATTATATCCTCCTACGGTGTGTAGTGAAGCATGTTTAGCCATTCGTCGTCCTGCAGGGATGATACTTGTAAGAAACTTACTTTATTTGTCGCCATGGAGGCGAGGATTAGTGATTTGGAAGTAGCTAAGACAGTGCCGACTGCGGATGGATTTTAGCTGCTAGCTAGCTAGCCATGTCTTAAAGCACCTCTTCCTGAGGGCGTTTCAGTGTTATAGCTTCACCTTTATCTTTAGTTTTTAGACCAAAATGCGTCCATTCTCCCTTTTCTGTCTACACACTGTGTCTGCTTGTACAGTAAGTACTCCGTGATTGTGCGTTGCTGAACATGCTCTTCTGCTCGTAAAATCAGCAATGTCATGACGTGACAATGTGCCGTCATGCCCGTTAAAAAAAGAAAAAGAAATTAATTAAATTGGGAACCGGTACTTTTCATACAGAGTATAGTACCGTTTTTGATTCATTAGTACCGCGATACCTACTACAACACTGTACTTTTAAGTGCAAAGAATAGTGCAGGAACATCCACTGTTTCAAGCAAATATCAAAACAACTTACAGAGAAGAGTGTCTTTAAAGTGACAATGTAAACATCCAGTGTAAAACAATAATGTTCACTTTAGTGTCTTTTAACTTTTACTTTAGGAGAAGCAGTGTCCTCCACAGTGGACATCTTTTTTTATATCAGTCTGGAAAATGCTGTTTCTCAGAAAAGTTAACTAACCATTTAACTTTTAATAATGTAAATAGCTCACAAATTGATGTTTAGCTTCGCTGGCTTCAAATATCTTTTCTGGGTGATGGTTTATGAGGTGGCCACTTGTCCAGGGTGTACCCTGCCTTCTGCCTGAGTGCAACATCGAGAGAGACCAGCGGTAATAAATGAATGGATGGATAAAGGATTTATCAAGTAGCTTTTCAGTTTACTCCTACTGTATTTCCCGTGACGTAAAATTTTTTGTGTGACTTCCCTTGACCAGCTCGCTCTGTGTTGCCTTGGAAACGCTCGAGAAGAAAATGGTGCGCTTCGCTTTGCAGAATGCAGACTTTCTTACCTCCGCTTAAGACGTTATGTTTTTGCCAGGGTTTGTTAGCAACTTTACTCAAACAGTTATGGATAGATTTTAATGACATTTCCAGGAAATGTCCAAAAAACAATTTCTCTCATCTACTGCGAACACACTTCACTTCCTGCTTACGGCCTTACATGCCCCCACCTTGCCGGACACACACTGTGCAGAGGATTCTGGGAGATGTGGTTTATTTCCACACCCTGCCAACGCTAAAGCGCCAGAAAAAAAATTACACACCAAGTTTTTGTATGATACCGTCACATGTCGCGGCATTATTGTGAATACTTTGAAACCACTATACCGCTGTATCTGTAATACCGTTACACCCCTAATAATTAGACATGGTAATATGCTCAGAAAGTAGAGAAACTCTGATCATCATTGGCTGCATGCTTGGTTTAAACCGCTCAAATGCGGCAATCATCATGAAGGATAAAGATGGTGTTCTTATGAAACGTACAGTGTAACTGTAAGTAAGCAGCGTAGTATCATCATCAATCAATCAATCTTTATTTATATAGCCCTAAATCACAAGTGTCTCAAAGGGCTGCACAAGCCACAACGACATCCTCGGTACAAAGCCCACATACGGGCAAGGAAAAACTCACCCCAGTAGTAGTCTCATTGTTGAGATTTCCTGCCCTCAAAATAAGCCTCACTGTCCTAAGGCCTGATTTGCCAAAGGTCTGCGTGTACTAAAACACGTGCAAACTTGATAGCTCACGCAAAGCAGCTCTACTAAACGTGTGCCAAGTGGATTGTGTCTGTTAGGTGAGCAGAATAAGGTGTACGATTAATTTTGCGTCTTTGTCTTAATTAATATGCAAAATATATGCTGATCATCAAATCGCCCACAATACTGGAAGGAGAAGATCTAAATATAATTGTTTAGCAAGGACAATATGATTTATCAACACTGTTAACCATTTTGCAAACAGTATTTTGTATTTTATATTATTAGCACGTGTGGTAAGGAGGCGCTAACTGAGTGTCCAAAATGTGTGTGTCAAGATTTTGGACAGTCAGAAATAAAAAAATGTAGACATATTCAGCAACATCATTTTATAATTGTATAGCTGCTAGAGGATTTAAGGGGCTGATTAAAACAAATTCAATTGATGTGTTTTGGTGTCCTTAAATGTTTTTTTTTTACATAGAATATTATCAAAATATTTCTTATATGATAAAAACTTCTTTAATTATGCATTTTTTTGAGTTTTGAGTGGAGTAAGTGCAGCCGCAATGAGCGCACCTTCGGCGGTAGAAAAAAGTGGTTTCAATGTAGATGCAATGCACGAGTGCTTCTGAAATGCCCATAAAAAGTGGTACAATCCACAAAACAATCGCACACAATACACCGCCACTAATAGTACATGCTATTTTATAGTTTGCGCACGGTATTTGGATCTCAGTAAATCAGGCTCTTTTTGTGCAAGGCAACATCAGGGATAAAAGTAAGAAGTTTGTTTCTTTTTTGTTGCATTTTATGTATTGTGTTTAATCGTTGTATTTATATTCAGTGTTAATTTAAGTAAATGTCCTCACTCAACACTCAAACTGGACTCACATGTCCATCGTAGGAAAGGAACTCACACGTAGACCAAGGACTAACTTTATATACATTTGATTGACCTACTCACATACAGTATGTATTTTCATACCTTGTTTTAAAATGTGATCAGGGAGAAAGAGGAGCCTCCGGGTTGGACGGTCGTCCTGGTGTGGATGGTAAACCAGGTGTTGCCGGACCACCTGGTCAAAGGGTACTGGCTCGCCACACCCAACAAACATGCAGTATAGATACCATTAAACATAGTAGAACACATGCTAAATCATTCTGTCTTTGTGTTGTCATCTTTGTATTGCAGGGTGATTCTGGGAAAATTGGAGATGCTGGAAGAGATGTGAGTATACTGTGGAAACCTAAAGTAGACATAAGAAACATAGAAAAATTATTTTACGAGAGTATCCTCGTCGGTTTACCGGTCAGAAGGTTCGTAGATGGTTTCCAAAAGCTTTTCTTGAAGAATGCGTTGGCAAACTTTTTTTTGCTTTAGGCTAATAACATAACATACTGAAAATTCAAAGTATGCGGGGGACATTTCTTTTTCTATGTTGTAAAGAGAAATACATATATGTACATATGCATGTGTATGCATATATATATGTATGTACAAAACCAGTGAAGTTGGCACGTTGTGTAATTCGTAAATAAAAACAGAATACAATGATTTGCAAATCCTTTTGAACTTATATTCAATTGAATAGACTGCAAAGACAAGATATTTAATGTTCAAACTGAGAAACTTAATTTTTTTGTGCAAATAATCATTAACTTAGAATTTAATGGCAGCAACACATTGCAAAAAAGTTGTCACGGGCATTTTTACGACTGTGTTGTATGGCCTTTCCGTTTAACAACACTCAGTAAACGTTTGGGAACTGAGGAGACCAATTTTTGAAGCCAGTCTAGTACCCGCACGCTTTTACTATGAAGCCATGCTGAAATAAGCAGGGGCGTCCATTAAAAAGACGTTGCTTGGATGGCAACATATGTTGCTCCAAAACCTGTATGTACCTTTAAGCATTAATGGTGCCTTCACAGATGTGTAAGTTACCCATGTCTTGGTCACTAATACACCCCCATACCATCACAGATGCTGGCTTTTGAACTTTTCCTCTTTGTTCCGGAGGACACGACGCCCACAGTTTCCAAAAACATGAAATGTGGACTCGTCAAATCACAGAACACTTTTCCACTTTGCATAAGTTCATCTTAGATGAGCTCGGGCCCAGCAAAGCCAGCGGCGTTTTTGGGTGTTGTTAATAATTGGCTTTTGCTTTGCATAGTAGAGTCTTAACTTGCACTTACAGATGTAACGACGAACTATAGTAACTGACAGTGATTTTCTGAAGTGTTCCTGAGCCCATGTGGTGATATCCTTTACACACTGTAAGCACTTTGGACACCACTGCATGAGTGTATTGATTGTTTTCATCCTGCAGAGAACACTGTGGAGGGATTGGCAGCAGCAATTCACTTTTTAGTGTTCTGCTGACAAAGGGAAAAAAAAGATATCTCGGTCAGTTTACTTTCATGAGAGACTGCCACGTTAAAATGGCCGTTATAATCGCTCTTTAAGTGCATATCTGCTCAGCTCTCAGTTATGCTTAATGATTAAATGGTGTCAAAGAATCGCTGCATGCAAGCAAAATGAAACTTAAATGTTCTTCGGCGTTCTCATGCAACTTTAGTTTAACTGGACATAAGATAAAACTAAAAGATGTAATCAGTCAGTTTTTCCTGCTACTTGCTTTGAAATGTAACACCGACCAAGCACACTATTTGACACTTAATACCAGGAGCTATTGTTCGTTTATTACTTTTGTAGTTGTAGTTTGCATCATATTGAGAAGAGTCTATACTGTATGCTCCATAAAATTAAACATTGAGTTCATACTGGTTAACATTGCATGACATTCAGGGTTTACCCAAGATTGCTGACATACCTGTGGTGGTGGGGGCATGGCTAGGAGTCTGATGGGACGTGGTTAATAGGACAGTGGCATATGATTGGCATCATCTGCAATTATGCATATATTTTCTTAAAAAAGGCTTAAAAAATGTTAAACATACATTTAAAAACTTAAAAATCCATGCTATTCTTAATTAGTATTAACATATATTTTTCTTATAACGTTTTGCTCTATTTTTCAATTGCTGCTCCTTATTGTGCAAATGTACTTTGATGAACATTTCTCAAGATTCTTGAGACTTCTCCGATTTTTTTGGTGTTATTTGAGACATATCGTACTTTCCGGAATATAGAGCTCACCGGGATATAAGCACACTAAGTTTTAGAAGAAAAAAAAAAGGTTCTATATATTAGCGGCACCGGACTATAAGTGAAATTAGTTATTTAGACAAAAAGATTCTGTAAATGTTTATTCACATACCTTAATTGTTTCCAAATGGCGCCTGTAACACGGCAGTAAAACATCTGTTTAAACAAAACAGAAGTCATCATCATGGACCCATGAGCTGTGGAAGCTAGCTCTCCACTCAGCTAAACAGACTCAATAACTCTACGGTGATTATTTTGGTGAGTTTACTGAGGAATTTGTGAAACTGAAACAATACAAAAAGAATGCCGTTGTAAGTTAATAATACTAACACAGACACTCGCAAACGTGTTAGCATATTAGCTAATGCTAACAACGCTAGCATCATTACATTAGGCTAGCACGTACAAATATGCATTAAAACACTCCTACAAACATCACACATGGGACTGTTTAATATTTATAAACAGTTTTAGTTATATTGTAAAACTTACAAACGTTACTTAGAGTTATGAATGAAGAATCCATACGAATAGAACACTATGGATGACTAGAAGACTAAACGATGCTTCGGTTATGAAAAAAAAAAACTTCTGCTAAATGGAAGGACACTGCAGTACCTGCAGTGAGCGAACTCATCCAAAAAATGGCGCCATAGCACAAACACTAAAACAACCCTCTTAAGTGTTTTTGCTTGTTTTTGTTTTTTTTAAGGAAATTATTTTTATTAGAGCTGCCGGCGGAGAAAAATGCATAAAGTAGCCGCAGGGTTCAAAGTGTGGGAAAAAGGTAGCGGTTTATAGTCCGAAATGTTGTTGCTCCAGGTGGTTCTCTCTTTAAAAGCCGCCACATTTTGCACATTTTGTAGATGGCTGTCCGTGAGTGTATCTCGAATATATTAAAGTACATCCACATCACAGACAGGCTGCCTCCGCACCAGACAAACGCGAGTATTGCTTATGTCATCATAACATCCGGTTTCGGTGATCAAAGTCTTTTTTCACTGGTCAGATTTTCGGTGCATCACTAGTCAATAGTGCACAAATAATAGACAGTATATATACATTGATGCATTATATTACTTTAATTTGTTCTAACTAGGGATGTACGGTTATGGCTTTTTTGCTGATATTCGATATTCCGATATTGTCCAACTCTTAATTACGATACCGATTTCAACCGATACCGATATATACAGTCGTGGAATTAACACATTATTATGCTTAATTTGGACAACCAGGTATGGTGAAGATAAGGTCCTTTCTTAAAATATTAATTAAATTAAATAAGATAATAAATTAAAAACATTTTCTTGACTAAAAAAGAAAATAAAACAGTATAAAAACAGTTACATAGAAACTAGTAATGAATGAAAATGAGTAAAATTAACTGTTAAAGGTTAGTACTATTAGTGGACCAGCAGTACGCACATTCATGTGTGCTTACGGTCTGTATCCCTTGCAAACTGTATTGATATATATTGATATATAATGTAGGAACCAGAATATTAATAACAGAAAGAAACAACCCTTTTGTGTGAATGAGTGGGAGGGAGGTTTTTTGGGTTGGTGCACTAATTGTCAGTGTATCTTGTGTTTTTTATGTTGATTTAATAAAATTTTTTTTAAAAACGATACCGATAATAAAAAATAAAAAAACAATACCGATAATTTCCGATATTACATTTTAAAGCATTTATCGGCCGATAATATCGGCAGGCCAATATTATCAGACATCTCTAGTTGTAATGTAAAAAAAAAACCTCTAATTTTAAGGTGTGGTGGCTTTTATTTTGCCTTGGTGGATCGCCACGAGCAATTACATCTAGGGGAAACCCTGACATTAAAAGAGTGTGCCTAAAACATTGCATCAGCTAAGTTTGGGGTATGTGCATTCTCCCAGGGTTTACCAGGACTTAGAGGTGAGCAGGGTCCCACTGGGCCTACGGGACCTCCAGGCACTCCAGGGACACCTGTGAGTACAAATCCGTACGTTGTGCCAAACATTCCTATATTGTATCGGTGTTTAACTACATGGTGCTTTGTGCTGTTTCAGGGTAAAGCAGGTGAAGATGGCAAACTTGGGCTTCCTGGCAAAATGGTAATAAATAGAATTCTACCTTGCTAATACATGTAGGATATTGATGCTGCTAAGTGTTAGAAAATAGTATTAAAGAAGAATAAAATACGCTATTTCTCGAGAAGGAAACGGCACAGGTTTTTTTTTTCAAGCTTGACTGCATAATGGCCGTGGTGAACGAGTCTGTAAAGTGGTGGCACTAAATTATCTGAGTGCTCCCACTGCAAAACTGGCCATTATTCAGTTTCTTCCTGGAGAGTCGGTAATGCAGTTTGTTTTTGATTACACAGGGCGAAGATGGTGTGCCAGGGGAAGATGGGAGAAAGGTTTGTGATTCTTTCGTCTTTACCCGTGTTAGAAACAGGTTCCTGAAAGGAAAATTAACATTTTGAATAGAAAATCATGATGGAATTTAATTTTGCAAGACAAGATGCTCGCAAATATATTAAACATAACGCTGTTATTAGTGTTGGGTAAATTATGCCTCACTCCATAGCTAAATTGACACTGTACTGATACTGTGTTGGTGTTTTATAATGGCGCCATTTGCTGGATTAAGATAGTAACTACATTTCACTACTCTCATTTAAAATTCTGAATTAGCAGGTATTACTTTTTTCTGCTGTGATGAGGTGGCGACTTGTCCAGGGTGTACCCCGCCTTCCGCCCGAATGCAGCTGAGATAGGCTCCAGCACCCCCCGCGACCCCAAAAGGGACCAGCGGTAGAAAATGGATGGATGGATGGACTTTTTTCTGTAGAAGGGAATATGAAAAGTGCAACTGTAGACAATCAACCAAATAGTAAACCGTAAAAGAGCATTTGCCTTATTTTTTCTATTTTTAAATTGTTTTTAATTAATCAATCCAACAAAATAATACCCAATAATACCATAACAATACAACTCAAATTCCAAAACCAACCGACATCCAGAACAGCAATCAACAGAGCAATTGAGAGGACACACAAACATGACACAAAACAATCCAAAAGTAGTCAAACAAAAATGAATAATATCAACAACAGTATCAATATTAATAAGAATTCCAACATAGCAGTGATTAGAAATCCCTCATTGACATTATCATCACAGCCATTTAAAAAAATAAAAACATTTAACAAAATGAACAATAGTGCTTACACTTGCATCGCATCTCATAAGCTTGACAACACATTGTGTCCAATATGTTCCACAAAAATAAAAGAAGTCCTATTTTAGGTTCATTTAATAGATAAAACAAATTTAAATAATGGATCCCATATTCCAATATATGACTCATTATTATCGAAGCTAAATGCAGTTTTTTCTACTGATATCATCTCCATAGCTTGTGTATACCAGTCAGTATGAGTTGGACTATCAACATCTATCCATTTTTATAGTATTACCCTTTTTGTTATGATGCATAATGAAAGAAATGCATTTTTACTCTTTGATGACATGTTACTAATTTGATGCAGATCACCAAGAATACAAGTTTTCAGCGTCTTTGGGATGTTTATATTTAGGAATGTGATTGTTTCTTTTGTTGTTTTCAACCGTAACTCTTTTCGCATTTACCTTATTTGACACAATTAGATAAAAAAATTATCTCCACACTTTGGAATTTTTTCTGTCTGATTAGTTTGCATTTGAGCCACTCCTCTGACTTAGTATAGTACGAGCTGTCACTCGTGAGCTGAAAGACGCGCTTTTCGATAAACAGAGTTTAGCGCTTCACAGTCGAATGACGCAGCAGCTGCATCCGTCTTATGTATTTATTTATTTTTTATTTATTTATTTACAGACAGACATAGTTTTGTATTTCATTATTGTTTCTTTTGTTAATATCAGAATCCGTTCTGCAAAAAGGTCATCCCTAGAAGTACACAGTTTATGGACAGGGACCCACAGTTAAAATATACATCATCATACAATACATTTCAGAATCTACCCACCAAATACCCATTTACAATTTCATTTATCAATAAAAAAAGGAATCTTTGTATCCACAAATCAGTCTCAATATCCTATTATTCAAATGTAATTAAAAGGTTGCATCTTGAAGATCGGCGATAATCTACTCATACATACAGAGGTCAAGACCAAAATTATGCGACGAATGAGAATTCCTCAACCATAAGAGGTGTGCTAAATGTACTAAGCATAACGTCGCAATAAATTTAGCTTAAAACACTTTTTAAAAATGTTTAAAGAATGTGATTCTTTTATAGAGCTATCAATCTCATTCCAGATCATCGGGCCTCTACAGGCTATACTAAAGCTTTTCCACTTTAGATGACAATTTTCCCCTCTTAATAAAGGTTTACTTCTAGTGTTATGTCTATGAGAAGTAGCGGTCACTGGAATGAGCTGGCAGAGTCTAGAATTTAATCCATATTCTACCTTATACATAATACAAGCACTGTGGAATCTGTTGCACTCCGTAAGCTTCAGAAGATTGTACCCATAAAAAAGAGGATTGTGTATTTTGCTTAAAGTCACACATACATCGATGTGTCGAGGGATACATTATTACTCCTTGTGTTTCATAATGCATCTCTGCCCCTGTATCATTTGCCTTACCACTTATTATTATTATTAATGATCTAATGTTTGTGTCAAAATGCTGATGTTGTTAGCGTTGTGCAACCTTTCAATTTATTCATCCATCCAAGTCGCCGGACAAGATGTGCGAAATACATAATTGACACTTTTATTTAGTACAACCCCCCACGTTTACTGAATATTCTGAATGTGTGGTTTTTACAAATGCTGACACTGCTTTTTTTCATCCGCAGGGCGATAGAGGAGACGGCGGAGCGGCTGGACGAGATGTCAGTTTTGCCAAATCCCTTTTCAATCATCCTTCTCAAGTGTTTTTGCTGTCGTTTTGTTTTGACATCGTGTCCATTCTTGGTAGTAGCGTCATGTTTGTTGCGCAGTCTCAGATCATTTCTTGAGGCTGTCTGCTATTTAACATTAGCTTAGCCATTAGAGACGTAATTACAGCGGACATCATGTTCAACAGAGCTAGGTTGTGGACTTGTAAGGAGCCGTAGATGCCTTGTTTTGGTGTGACGTCTTAGGTCAACCGGAAAAGCTAAACATTTATCCGTACTAAAAGGAAATGAGCGCCCCCCAGTGTACGGAGGGCACATGGCGTACGACCATTAGTCGCATTAGAGCAGCGGTGTCAAATGTACGGTGTCAAAACCTGTTCGGCCCGCGGAATGAGTTTGCTAAGTATAAAGTGAGACGAAATTTTTAAATGAAAGAAACTGCTGTTCTAAATGTGTCCACTAGATGTCGCAATAGCAATTCTTTGTATCTTTGTAGATTATGCTACATCTGTAAAAATAAAAATAAACCACATGATGTTAGTGCGCTGGTTGAGGAAAAGGAGCAAACTACATAAATAACATCCTGTAATTTGATTTTGATATTATTATATTTTATCTTAACACCAATGAGTTGAGATGAACATTATCACATAATTTATCCAGAAAGTATACATAACGACAAATAAAGATAAAATACTATTAATTGCAACTTGTAAGTGTAAAAAAAAACAACAACATTATGATTTGTACAATTTCAGAATGTGCGTGTTCTATTTTCAAACAAAGAAAACAATCTGAAGTTGTCTTTATTTTTAAGTTATCGTGCTGGGATTTTACCAATCCGGCCCATTTGGGAGTAGATTTTTCTCCATGTGGCCCCCAATCTAAAATTAGTTTGACACCCCTGCATTAGAGAGTGTGCATGGACACTAGGACTTCACATGCAGGTGTGAAAATAAAAAGAGCCAAACTTTTTGAGAAATCAGACTAATTTAGTGCATGGAAACGTAGTCATTGAGACAACTCTTGCTCACTGCTGCTTCAATTGGTCTCCCTGTATCAGCTCATCCTATCCTCTACTGATCAAACTTAGCCTCTAAGAGGGAGACACTTCTGAGAGGACCCCAGATCAGATGCCAAATGTCAGACTTCTGTTTCATGTGCAAATTCCTTTAATTATCTGGGAACTTCAGTGGAACCATAGCTTTGATGCTATAGTTCAGTCTCCCCTACAGCCTGGGGAGGAAGTGAGCCTGTGTGGAGAGGTTCAGTTGTGTCATCTTTTTATATTTTTTCAGGGCCGGGACGGACAAAAAGGAGAGCGGGGCTCGGCTGGGACTCCAGGCCCCACTGGACCTTCGGGGCTACCTGGTGTGCCTGGCAGCATCGGCCCCCCTGGACAGGTGGAAGTGACATAAGACCATATTAGACTGATAGTGATATTGTTCACATTTTGCCTCATTGTGCTAATGTTGAGAGTCAAGCAGTCGTCTGCAATGAGAATGCCGAAGACCTGTAATAGCGTCACACATTCTGCAATCAAATCAAATTGAACTTTGTCGAAGAACACAGTGTCGATCTTGTTTTGGGACCGGTGAGCTATTAATTCGCTCGAGCCAAACATTGAATGGATCTGAAATAAATATTGGCATTTTGTGGACAAAATGGATTAAAAAAAAGCAAAATGATTACACTGGTCCACGTTTAACGTATCAGACTTTTTCGTAGTTACCAATTAACACGGTTATAAGCAGCATCACTTCATTACACAACACGGCATTATTTGAAATTCCCTGATTATTGTGTTTGAATTACTGGTTGTTGTTTTTTTTACTAAGCAACTGTAACGCGTGTGAAGGCCTGGTCCACATACCTCCACGGGTTGGAAGTAGGGCTGCAACTAACGACTATTTTGATTTTGACGTTAACGATCAGTTGACTAATCGGTTTATGAAGCACACGCCTACTGAGTGGCTCTTTGAGATATTTTTAGGCATGTGCTAACAAACAATGAAGACGACTACGTCATTTAGAAATATTTATTTAAGAACTGTGCTGCTTATTAGGCTGCTAAAAAATTAAAAATTGCTTTTAAACTTGGGTGTCCTGATACAACTTTTTCACTTCTGAAACAATACTGATATCGGAGCCTTGTGAATTGGCCAGCACCGAATAGCCGCATACGATATCAGCACGAATCATAGTACCGTATTTGTTTTTATTTGTAGCGGGAAGTGACGGAAAAGGCTTAATGAAGTGAATTTAGTCAAACTGAACAATGATGGGCATGAAAAACAGTAACATATTTGTTGACTGGAATGGACTGATGTTGTGTTGAAGTGAAGTGGTAATTGTTGACATCAAGTAATGACAAAAAAACATTAAGTTTAGCTAAGGATGGTGTAAGTTACTGGATACTTTCTAATACTCTTCTGCCTTGGAGGCTTTGTATGTGTAAGTAAAATGCAACTATAAATATTCAATACTTTTTTAATTTGACAAATGTGCTGTTTTACTCAAGTACAAGTATTAAGTTAAGTTAAAGTTATAGTACCCATGATTGTCCCACACACACTAGGTGTGGCGAAATTATTCTCTGCATTTGACCCATCACCCTTGATCACCCCCTGGGAGGTGAGGGGAGCAGTGAGCAGCATCGGTATGTCTAGCTTGTGTGCGATTGTGCGCTTAGCTGTTGTGTAGCTGCTGGCTAATAGTAGCCCATAGCCTGCCATGTTTACATATTTGTAATCCATCCATCCATTTACTACCGCTTATTCCCTTTGGGGTTGCGGGGGGTGCTGGAGCCTATCTCAGCTACAATCGGGCGGAAGGCGGGGTACACCCTGGACAAGTCGCCAACTCATCGCAGGGCCAACACAGATAGACAGACAACATTCACACTCACATTCACACACTAGGGCCAATTTAGTGTTGCCAATCAATCGACTTGACTAAAATTCAAGAAAAGAGCAACCTGGTGTGCTTGTTGGAGGCCATTTCAATGTTAACTGTCTGTCCAGCTTTGCACAAGTAAACAAGCTGCAAGACTGCTCGTATCGTAAATAATATTGGAGATTTTAGATGCAGGCGGATATCATTTGATACTTGCTTATTTTGCTGATATCAAACCGATTATAATATTGAATCGGGACACCCGTACTCCAGATGTCCGACATACCTCTGCTTAAAATGATCTCACATTAAGAAACGTATTGCGATAAAAAGTGATATTGTTGTTGAGCAAGTATTTGTGATTTGGATGTGTTTAGGGTGAAATGTCGATGTTTTAGCACGCTGTGTTGCAGTGGTCGCAGCCATTTTTCTCTTCCATTGGCTTGCCAATCATAGGTCGCGCTGACTCGCACCAGGGAAGACGTGATTATCGACAAATAAACTTATCTGTGACAATTTTTATTAGCGAGTTTTGTCGACTACTCATAATACACCTAGTTAAAAGTTACGTCCATCAGTGCGAGCGTAAGAGCTAAAAGCCACAGGCTGTCACCTCATTGTCCAGCACAGCTCTTAAGGTGTTGGAGAGTGAGGTTTACACAACGTACTCACACAGCCACACTCATCGTTACACAACGTGGTAGGTGGGACAATCACGTTGATTGACATGCCGTGTCCGAGCATTTATGCTTAAACAGGGCTACCTCGCTGAAATGCTGTGGCACTCACCCGAGTCCAACAGCGGGTTTAAGGTGTCAATCATGTCCAAACCCAGCAGGCACAAGATATTAAAACAACGTTGAGAACTGGTTGAATTAGGTCCTGACGTTGAGCAACTCAAACATAACGTTGAAACAACATGCTTTTTGACGACGTGTAATCAATGTTGGGTTCTGACGTTTTGACCATTGAATTTGGTTATTTCCCAACCAATATTCTACAACACAAATACAACGTTGAAACAACATGCTTTTTGACCACGTTTATTCAATGTCAGCTTGTGACGTTGATTTGACCATTGAAATTTGGTAATTTCCCAACCAACATTGTGGATCCAACGTTAGACACCAATGTTGTCTCAATTTACAAATACAACTGTTTTGCGACATTGTTTCGAAGTCAGTTTTAAAGGAGATGTGTGTATAATCGACGTTGTATAAATGTCTTGTGCCTGCTGGGACAGCAGTACAAACTCTTCGTTGTCTCTCAGCATTTGCACGCAGCTTTCAAAGAGAATTGCCATTTTGTGATGATGTAATTGCTAATTTACACACCGCATGTGTCGGTTAGGTGGTGTACTTCAAAGGAGGTGAAGCAGCACCAATCCCAGGCCCGCAGGGTCCCGCAGGAACACCTGTGAGTTTGCATGATCTTAATATTCTTTTCAAATGCATATGACGAATTTTACATGCCGCACTGCTCCTTCTGCAGTGTGGTGTGCAAGGAATAATATGGAGTCATTAAAAGTCCTTAACAGTCATTCTCACTTTTATTTGAGCCTTCATCTTGTAAGAGGCATTCATCCTTAAATAAGTATTATATGTATTATACATCCAGGAAGTGTTCAGTGTTAACATTTTTTTTTTGTTACTTATTCCAAATTGTAATAAATTCATTTTCTTTCCACAAAATTCTACGGGCAACACCCTATAATGACAATGTGAAAAGGTTGTTGTTTTTTATTTAGTAAAACAAAACAGCAAATAAAGTACATATATATACACATATACATACCCCTGTACAGTCATGGTCAAAAGTTTACATACACTTGTAAACAACATTATGTCATGGCTGTCTTGAGTTTCCAATAATTTCTACAACTCCTATTTTATTGTGATAGAGTGATTGGAGCACATACTTGTTGGTCACAAAAAACATTCATGAAGTTTGGTTCTTTTATGAATTTATTATGGGTCTACTGAAAATGTGAGCAAATCTGCTGGGTCAAATGTTAATATTTGGTTACATGTCCCTTGGCAAGTTTCACTGCAATAAGGCGCTTTTGGTAGCCATCCACAAGCTTTTGGTTGAATTTTTGACCACTCCTCTTGACAAAATTGGTGCAGTTCAGCTAAATGTGTTGGTTTTCTGACATGGACTTGTTTCTTCAGCATTGTCCACACGTTTAAGTCAGGACTTTGGGAAGGCCATTCTAAAACCTTCATTCTAGCCTGATTTAGCCATTCCTTTACCACTTTTGACGTGTGTTTGGGGTCATTGTCCTGTTGGAACACCCAACTGCGCCCAAGACCCAACCTCCGGGCTGATGATTTTAGGTTGTCCTGAAGAATTTGGAGATAATCCTCCTTTTTCATTGTCCAATCTAATCTCTGTAAAGCACCAGTTCCATTGGCAGCAAAACAGGTCCAGAGCATAATACTACCACCACCATGCTTGACGGTATTGACGGTAGGAATCGTGTTCCTGGGATTAAAGGCCTCACCTTTTCTCCTCTAAACATATTGCTGGGTATTGTGGCCAAACAGCTACATTTTTGTTTCATCTGACATCACATGGACAAAGATAAGACCTTCTAGAGGAAAGTTCTGTAAGTTTTGTAGAAATTAGTGGAAACTCAAGACAGCCATGACATTATGTTCTTTACAAGTGTATGTAGACTTTTGACCACAACTGTTTATATATAAACCATTCATTTATAGCCGAGGTTACTGTGGTTTATCCGTTAGAAAGTGCTCAATAACGGGGTAGAGCGGAATATTGGTTAGGTCAGGAAAAAACACAGAGGCTATTTCATCCCTACAAGCCTGTTTCGCAGGTTTATAAATGTGTGAAATAAAATCCCCTGAACAGCAGGGAAACCTGCGAAACAGGTTTGTAGGGATGAAATAGCCTCCGTGTTTTTTCCTGACCTTATTAATAAACCATACACTTATATATGTATATATTTGTGTATGTATCTATATGTGTATGTATATATGCATATATATATGAATATTTGTATATATACAAACATATGTATATATTGTATTTTAACATATGTATTATATGTATATATTGTATTTTAACATATGTATTATGTGTGTGTATATGTATATATATATATATATATATATATATAGTGTCTAGAAAAGTTATATATAAATCTAATCCATTATAAATTTACATAGTATACACACACATACTGTATGTATATATATATTCTGTATTAGGACTGTCAAAATTAACGAGTTAACTAATGTAATTAATAACAAAAAAATGGTGCATTAATCATGAACGCACTTAGATTAATCATAAACTTTTATTTTGACAGTACAAGCTGTTTTACCTTAACCACTGTATGGTCAGTGATCAGATTAATGCATACGTCAGTACAAAATTAGTGAGGATACTCTGACTGGGGTGCTCGCTGGCAAAAATACAGTCTGAAAGAACCTAAGATAAAACTGTTGCAAAGATTTGTGAAATTAAATGGCTTGCAAAAAATGTTTATTATGTAAGCAAGTAATCGCCTGTGATTAATTATGACCAATCTAAATTTCAAAATGTGAATACCGTATTTTTTGGACTATAAGTCGCAGTTTTTTTCATAGTTTGGCCGGGCTCCAGTGCGACTTATAAATGTTTTTTTTCCTTTTTTATTATGCATTTTCGGCAGGTGCGATTTATACTCCGGTGCGATTTATACTCCGAAAAATACGGTAATCTGATTTAAAAAAATAACCATCCCAGCCCTATAAACAGGCATGATACGTGCAGGTTTGTGTGAGCGTCTCTCTCCTCTAGATTCTTGTGTGCCGTGTTATCCCCAGCAGCATGGCCCTCCCACATGTAGCCTCAGTGATGTGTCTTTTATCTAATCTGGCTCCTTCCCACAGTTTTATCTGCTCATGTTCTTTTGCCTGCGCACAAGAGACAGCCATGGCCAGAGGCATTATTATTATGTTGCATTTTGGGCCATTCTCAAGAAACACCTCCCTATAATTTTTGCGTAAATGTTCACTTTTTTTTTCTCGCAAGGGCAAACAGTTTAGATGTAGCGATTTAAAAAGTCACTTTGACCTCACTTCCTATCTTTCCTTGTGGAATATATTTAATTAAATCTGGCACAATATCCACTTCAGCTAATTAGAATTAGGTGGTCAAAGATCACTTTGACCTCGTAATCATTTTGGCTGTAATTCAAAAGAATTAATCCCCTGATTATGACGACACTTCCCATAAATGTGTAACACGGTCAAATGAGATGTTTTACTGTGGTGGCTCGGACTTCAGTTTTAATTGGATCCAAAAGGTCAGATGAATAGTACAAATCTTCCTATAAGAAATTATGCAAATCCAATGACTCTGTTCCAGACACCCAAAATATGAACACAAAACACTCTTTATAGTGATTAATGATAGATTTGCAAAATACATAGTGGATGAATGAACATGTAACCTCACATTTACCTTAATCGGAGACTCGTTAGCGAAGATGGAGATGAAGGGAGGCAAAAGACACAAGGGCGCTCCCTTGGTAATTTGCTGGGACTTCTTTTCTGAATTCAGTTGTGTTACTTAACTTCTTTATCAAAGGGCTGGCATTCACAACTTTCTTTGGCCCCTTGGTGGCTTATTTTGCAGCCGTACCCCATAAAAAAAAGCAAAGAGACCGAGTCGTCGTTTGCTTGGGATTATTATTGAGGCGCTCGATTTTCTGAATTTTGGAAAGACGGGCTAGTTTTTTTTACGCAATCGGGAATGGTTATCGTTTTAATTTTAATGCTGCCAAAACTGTACATATTGTACATAGACGGCTGCGTTGACCCTGGATCTCAGGAAACAGAGTGGACCGACACCAGCTGGACTGCTGCTGAGTGGTCCAAAGTCATGTTTTCTGACGAAAGCAAATTTTGCATTTCCTTTGGAAATCGAGGTCCCAGAGTCTGGAGGAAGACAGGAGAGGCACAGGATCCACGTTGCCTGAAGTCTAGTGTAAAGTTTCCACCATCAGTGATGGTTTGGGGTGCCATGTCATCTGCTGGTGTCGGTCCACTCTGTTTCCTGAGATCCAGGGTCAACGCAGCCGTCTACCAGCAAGTTTTAGAGCACTTCATGCTTCCTGCTGCTGACCTGCTCTATGGAGATGGAGATTTCAAGTTCCAACAGGACTTGGCGCCTGCACACAGCGCAAAATCTACCCGTGCCTGGTTTACGGACCATGGTATTTCTGTTCTAAATTGGCCCGCCAACTCCCCTGACCTTAGCCCCATAGAAAATCTGTGGGGTATTGTGAAAAGGAAGATGCAGAATGCCAGACCCAAAAACGCAGAAGAGTTGAAGGCCACTATCAGAGCAACCTGGGCTCTCATAACACCTGAGCAGTGCCAGAAACTCATCGACTCCATGCCACGCCGCATTAACGCAGTAATTGAGGCAAAAGGAGCTCCAACCAAGTATTGAGTATTGTACATGCTCATATTTTTCATTTTCATACTTTTCAGTTGGCCAACATTTCTAAAAATCCCTTTTTTGTATTAGCCTTAAGTAATATTCTAATTTTGTGACACACGGAATTTTGGATTTTCATTTGTTGCCACTTCAAATCATCAAAATTAAATGAAATAAACATTTGAATGCATCAGTCTGTGTGCAATGAATAAATATAATGTACAAGTTACACCTTTTGAATGCAATTACTGAAATAAATCAAGTTTTTCAAAATATTCTAATTTACTGGCTTTTACCTGTATATATACAGCCCGGCCCCCGGCCAAATTTTTTTAACCCAATGCGGCCCCCCGAGTCAAAATGTTTGGGCACCCCCGGTTTAGAGCCTTAGTGAATCAGGCCCAATAACGCTACTGGGCCGACGTTTTACTAAAACAATTATGTTAAAAAACCCCAACTTAAAGTGTTGTACAGCTGTTTACTGATGTATACTATATTTATACTGTTAATATTTACGTAACTTTTACTGCAAATGCATATCGGCTCCAAATAGCGGTTATAGGTCTCCTTGACTAATAATCGGCACGGGTATTGGCCCTGAAAAAAGTAATCTGTCGGTCTCGAATACTCACCTAATTTTTTTTCCATTTCGACCTGTGCCATTATGATGAAAGCGAACACTTTCATCAAAAAGTGGGGCATACAGAACCCAAGGTACCACTGTACATCCAACAGTCATTGGTCAAATGACATCATGATTTCAATGTATTTGGTCGTTCTTTGTAAAAGCGTTTAGGCCATCATTCACTGTAACATCCCAGGCTGGGGCACAGGGTGCAAACTCAGAGTTGATTTAAAATGACTTATTCATAGTCAGCTCATATTTTACCAAGCCCAGGCTGACATGCAGCATAATTCACGCTCTCCTTGTCCTTCAGGGTGTACCAGGGATTCCTGGAGCTCTGGGTTCTCGAGTAAGTCGTCTACACTCTCAAATAAGTAGCCTCTTATGTCTGCTTTTGACCCTTGAACTTTTCTTGTTCCAGGGTGAGAGAGGTCCTCCGGGTCTAAAAGGGGAAACTGTGAGTTCAGCGTCTTCTCATGCGATATATATATTTTAAAAAATGTGGTGTCAGTTGCATTGGGGCTTGTTTTTTCTCTTTTCTTTTAGGGAGATCCAGGAGAGGATGGAGCACCTGGCAAACCTGGAAGTGCCGTGGTAATACATATATTTAATTTACCTTCAGGGCCATCCTTAGCTAACAATATCCCCCTGATTTATGCGTCTGTGTGTTCCACTGAGCAGGACGTACAGAAGGCTCTGGCCAGCCTCGGGATTCAGGTATGTTTTTTCACCCAATAATCAATATATATTCCTTAAAAGTGTTTTCAGAGATTGTAACGGCATCCCTTAAAGGGGAAGTGCACTTTTTTTTTAAATTTTGCCTATCGTTCACAATCATTACGAAAGACAAGACGACGGATGTTTTTTTTTTAATTTTAAATAAACGTAAATATACTGTAAGTCCACTTACGCTGAAGCCAGTGGGATGTCCTCTATTCTGCCCATAAAATCTAAAAAAATAACCATTCAAAAAGGGCCAAAAATACTATATATACTAATAATTGAATATTAACCAAGTATTAGTCAGTGGTGTGCCATCAGAGCCAGCAAGGCCTTCTCTGCTGGCCTAACATAAATCATTAATTAGTCAAAGTTAATTTTATTTTTAATTGACTTTCTGTAAATATATACAAGTATTCATCATATTCTCTTCATGTCATCTTAGGCTCCAGTGTTGCTCTTTTAAGTTAGAGCTTTTATCCAATCAGAATTCAGCTAGCTCGTTGCCAGCACCGTATGAATTTTGCCGGAGGACCTTCTGACCCAACATTAGCGGGGGGCTGTGCAATTTAATGAGCGGAGGACATTCAGTTAACAGACCGTTGCGATCAGATCACAAGTTGTTGACAGTAGCCTTACGTTGAACGTGACTGTGATTGGATACTCACTTGTCACTCCCAGGTATCCAATCACAAGTTGTGATTTACAAAAGCAGATAGTGGCAAAGGAGCCATACCCGGCCAGCTGAGAAATCAGCGGTACTCATTTTTTTAACCATCAAAGTAGCAGAGCAAAACGTTGATTAGGTGGCAGATTATGTGCCTGCCACTTCCACTCAAATCAACCAACTTCGAGTTCAAATATATTTTTTCACATTCAACATGTTTTTTTACAATTATTTTTGTTTTGACAGTACAACGTCCGATGCAGGTTTATTGATTTTTTAATGTGCCAAAAAAATAACCCTTTTTGTACACAAGTGACACATTGAGTTGATTCAATGCACAGTAGTGCACAAGTGTGTTTCTGTGTGGTATTTTACAAGCCGTGGTCATGTGGCGACATAAATGATTGTGTTTTGAGAGGTATTTATTGAAGTCGGACTAAGTAGGACATCACTGAAGGCCTCGGTGGGAAACGCACAGCCCACCACTGGTATTAGTGATATTGTTATTAAAAGCGCTAAAGCAGACAAACTATTTATAGCGGCGCTGTGATAACGAGCTTGTGTACAATTTCGACATGATCGACTGGCGAGGTGTTTCCTTGCTCCCTGGAAGTTTATTTTAGTTCATAAATTATGCATCTCCCCTTGAAAGTACAGGGCTGAGAACGTACTCCGACAAGTCGGTACACTATGACAGCTGTTTAGTACCCAAAAATAGGCAAAGACGAGACGAAAAGACACTTGGTCCCCCCTACCCCGTTTCTTCGTGAGGATTATGAATCATTCTTCACCTAAACGGGAATATATAATCATCCCAGTAGTCGGTAGGGATGTCCCGATCCGATATTGATATCGGAAATCAGTCCGATATTAGCCAAAAAAGTGAATATCGGATTTTATCGGACTGAATCTAAAAACTCCGATATAAGCTGTCCATTTACCGCTGCAGCACGTCTATAATAGGTGACTCTGGTTTGATCACACTCCAACACAGTAGGTGGCGGCAATGCCCCTTAATTAACGTTGGTGCCGGCCGCGGAAGAAGAGCGTCTCTGATCCAGCATGCACAGCCCACGTGATCACAACAACGACAACGCGTGTGCTTGCAGCAAAGTGTAGTGATGTTGGCTGTGTGGAAGTATTTTAACCTAAACTCGGACAAAGACGTTGCCGCTAAATGCAACATTTGTCAGGCGCAAGTGTCCCGTGGAGGGACAGAACCGGGAAGGTTCAATACTACACGAGTGTGGAGAGTGAAAGGCTCTTCAGCACAGCGTCAATTATCATTGCGGAGCACAGGAGCAGGCTGACAGCACAGCATGCCGAAATGCTTATCTTCTTAAAAAAAAATCTCCACATTATGCTCGGACTGCAGAAAGTGGAGAAGGAGGAGGAGGAGTAGTAAGGGTAGTCAGCACTGACTGATTATTATTTGTTTTATGCTCTTGTTATTAGAGTGATATGTTTATTTTGTTTACACTATTCTTCAGTGAAGACTAAGAGTAATTACTTCATTGTTTTGGGCACAGTCAGTCAGTGAAACTGGAGCTGTGAACTCTTAACCAGAGGTGGGTAGAGTAGCCAGAAATTGTACTCAAGTAAGAGTACTGTTACTTTAGAGATTTATTACTCAAGTAAAAGTAAGGAGTAGTCACCCAAATGTTTACTTGAGTAAAAGTAAAAAGTATGTTGTGAAAAAACTGCTCAAGTACTGAGTAACTGATGAGTAACATACACACTCATATATATATAAATATATATGTATATATATATATATATATATATATATATATATATATATATATATATATATATATATATATATATATATATACATACATATACATTGATATATACAGTATATAATGTATATGTATTTATTTAGCTGTTTTTGTTTACATGTTAAAGGTGTTTTAATGAATATACATGCATGTTTAACATATAGATTCCTTTCTTTCATGAAGACTAGAATATAAGTTGGTGTATTACCTGATTCTGATAACTTGCGTTGATTGTAATCAGACAGTTGTGATGATAACGTCCACGTTTTCAAATGGAGGAGAAGAAAAGTTCCTCCTTTCTGTCTAATACCACATGAAAGTGGTGGGTTTTTGGCATCTTATTTGTCCAGCTTCCATATTCGTTTTTATACACTTTACAAGAAATATATTGGCGTCAAACTCCGTAGCTTGCTAGCTTGTTTGCGCTGGCTTTCGGAGACTCTTGTTTTGAAAGCGCAGGCGCGATGGAGCGGCACTTTTATTGTGAAGACAGGAACGTCCTCATGTGCGGTCAGTCTTTAGGCTTTTGACGGGATGTACGGTTGAAATAAAAAAGTATCTTTTTTCCTTCACACTTTTTATTGATTGATTGGAACTTTTATTATTAGATTGCACAGTACAGTACACATTCCGTACAATTGACCACTAAATGGTAACACCCCAATAAGTTTTTCAACTTGTTTAAGTCAGGTCATGTGACCACCTGGCTCTGTTTGATTGGTCCAACGTCACCAGTGACTGCATCTGATTGGTGGAACGAAGTGAAACGTCACCAGTAAGGCAGGCACTTTGAAGGTCTGTCTGACAGACCAAAACAAACAAAGCGTGCATTAACAGATCGATAAAAATTAGTAGCGAGTAGCGAGCTGAATGTAGATAAAAGTAGCGGAGTAAAAGTAGCGTTCCTTCTCTATAAATATACTTAAGTAAAAGTAAAAGTATGTTGCATTAAAACTACTCTTAGAAGTACAATTTATCCCAAAAGTTACTCAAGTAGATGTAACGGAGTAAATGTAGCGCGTTACTACCCACCTCTGCTCTTAACTTAGAGCAGTTGGACAGTGGACAATATTTTGTTGTTTTGGTTGTTTTTGTCCCTGCCCACAGTTGTTTCCAACATATGCTGACAGTAAAAAAATAACTGAAGTGAACTTGAATTGTTTGCACTTTAAAACGTTTATTTTTTTTAAAATTTGATTTATTTAGGTTATTTTTCAGGGTCTTCTAATTTATTTTTAATTTATTCTATTCAATTGTATAATTATGTTGGTATTAGTGGTTATTTTGCACTTTAAATAAAACATTTTGTTTTTATTGGATTTGTTGAGGTAATACTCTTATGTTGAAGGTTAAAATTTATGTAACCAATTGGTTAATAATAAATGGGTCAGTTTTTCCTATACCTACTCTTGCTGACTATTGTTTTCTGTTTTAACACTACAACATCAGTAACAGTAACATTACTTTATCAAGCCTTTTCTAACATTCCACACAACAAAATAAGGAATAAATATATGTATGATTCGTGCCTATATCGTATCGTATTGATATCGGTATCGGCCAATACTCAAGGCTACAATATCGGTATCGTATCGGAAGTGAAAAAGTTGTATCGGGACATCCCTAGTAGTCGGCATCCTAATGACAGCAGACATTGCACAGTAGGTGATGTTTTATTATGTTTGTTGGCTCGCATGAAATCTGCAGTGAGTAATAATCAGTGATGTTGTTAAAAAAAAAAGCAAATGTTGTGGTGCTTTTTTTTTTATTAATACGCTGCGTATGCTTAAAATGATCAAAATACGGTACATATTAAATGTTATTATAAATGTGCTCGTTACTACATTACATATATACGTACATCATGTACAGTACAGGCCAAAAGTTTGAACACACCTTTGCGTTTTCTTTATTTTCATGACTATTTACATTGTAGATTGTCACTGCAGGCATCAAAACTATGAATGAACACATGTGGAGTTTTGTACTTAACAAAAAGAGGTGAAATAACTGAAAACATGTTTTATATTCTAGTGTCTTCAAAATAGCCACCCTTTGCTCTAATTACTGCTTTGCACATTCTTGGCATTCTCTCGATGAGCTTCAAGAGGTAGTCACCTGAAATGGTTTATACTTCACAGGTGTGCCTTATCAGGATTGATTAGTGGAATTTCTTGCTTTATCAATGGGGTTCGGACCATCAGTTGTGTTGTGAATGAGAAGGTGTGTCCAAACATTTGGCCTGTACTGTATATAAAACCTTAATGAAGGTGTTTGGATGTTTTTTTAAGGTTGTATAGGCAGAATTGAACAGCTCCCATACGCTCCATTGTAGCAGACTTTTTATCAGATTTATTTAATATTAAAAATTACATCTATCGTATCTTTATTAATGATTGTGAACAATAAGCAAAATTCCCAAAAAAGTTCAGTTCCCCTCATCCCTTAAGTTAACGTTTATTTTGGGGACAGTCAAGGGAACTCGATGCAAAACATAAAACTGCTTTAATCATTTATTTTGTAATAAAACATAAGTACTGTTAGCTGCTAGCAGGCAATTCTTTAATAAGAAATAATACCAATATGACACAGTAGGTCTATATTATATCATAATTAGGGATGAGTACCATTAACATTTGAACCAATATGACATGGTACCAATTAGGGGTGTGAAAAAAAAAAAGATTTTCAAATGAATCGCGACTCTTATTTTTAAGAGTCGCGATTATTTTTAAAATCGATTTTTCAAATATATTTTTTTAAATACATATATCTGCTGTACAGATTTATTTTAGAAAAGAGAAGTGTATAATACTTCTTTTGTTGCCTTATTTGTATTTGACATTATTAAATGTTTGAGTAGATGTTTTCTTTAAAATATCAATAAAACATTTTCAAGATATATTGTTTATCTTTTTATGGAGGAATGTAGTTAATCATAGAACTGACACAAACAAGCGTCTTGCGTGTCTTTCTTTCCATTTCCGGGTCCAAGTTGAATGTCAAAGTTGACCAACTTATATCAATATATACAGTCGTGGAATTAACACATTATTATGCCTAATTTGGACAACCAGGCATGGTGAAGATAAGGTCATTTTTAAAAGAAAGTTATTAAATAAAATAAGATAAATAAATTAAAAACATTTTCTTGAATAAAAAAGAAAGTAAAACAATATAAAAACAGTTACATCGAAACTAGTAATGAATGAAAATGAGTAAAATACACTGTTAAAGGTTAGTGCTATTAGTGGACCAGCAGCACGCACAATCATGTGTGCTTACGGACTGTATCCCTTGCAGACTGTATTGATATATAATGTAGGAACCAGAATATTAATAACAGAAAGAAACAACCCTTTTGTGTGAATGAGTGTTAACGGGGGAGGGAGGTTTTTTGGGTTGGTGCACTAATTGTAAGTGTATCTTGTGTTTTTGATGTTGATTTAATTTTAAAAAAAAACGATACCGATAACAAAAAAAACGATACCGATAATTTCCGATATTACATTTTAAAGCATTTATCGGCCGATAATATCTCTAATTGTGAATGATGAGCATAATTCTTCAAAAATGGCAGTTCCCCATTAAAGTTTGTTATAATGGCTGTTAAGGCTATAGCACTGTATTGGATCAGACTGGCTCTTGTTTTTTTGCATATTTGAAATAAAAATATATCAAATCAAATCAAAAAGTGCGCACATGATTGCAGTATATTGTTGCCTTAGATCCCAAAGTGATCTTTGATTAGCGTCTTTGCGATAACGTCTCTTTGAGTGAACTGTGCTCCTCCTCCACATAAAGCATGGCATCTATCTTCCAGTAAAATGGTGATGTTTCAGTGGTTCTGCCCGAATGCTCTTTAAAAATGAGCTTTCAAACCACTCAGCCGTCTTCAATTGTTACTGAACTCTGCAGCATAAAAGTTGCACAAAGGAGACTGATTACCAGACATTTTCAAGCGGCCCGGATGGAATCTCAATGACTGCTTGAAGTTGTTTCACAGCCCAGCACCTGTAGCTGCAACTTTTAACGGCCGGTCGTTCTGCTGTTGACACAGGTGTCTGACCTGAAGGTGGTTGTGGACAAGAAGGACACCCTTTCGGCTCCAGTGCAGAAGGCGCAAAGAGGCGAAAAGGGAGACTTGGGTGAACCTGGTCCGAGGGGACCAGCTGGTGCAGATGTAAGTGACGCTTCTGATGATCAAGACCCCAGTCAGATTGTAGCAACTTTGTCTTCTCCCGCCCCAACCTGTCGGGGCACCAGGGGACACGTGGCTTTGCAGGGGACAGAGGGTCAAAGGGGGACCACGGAGAGCGAGGTCCTGCGGGAACACCTGGGCCTCCCGGAAGAGCCATTGGGGAGCGTGGACCCATGGGACCCTCGGGGCCAGCAGGGGAGCCAGGAAAGCCAGGAATACCAGGAGTGCCTGGGAGAGCCGGGGAAATCGGAGAGGTTGGAAGACCAGGGGAGAAGGTAAAGAAGGACGTTGGGTATCATATCGGCAGTGTGGTGAAAGAAGAGTTTCTTCTCCTTATTTACTGTTTTACTCCCAATATTGCTTTAAGGGGTTGTTTGCAACATTTATGTGGGTAACAATCTAACTTTCCAATGTGTCTTTAGGCATAATATTCCGCCCTCCTATTGCTTTTAGCACATAATGATGTAACTACACTCCATGCGCACATGTATTAGCTCTGTGTGTTGTTTGCTAAAGCTAAGCGCTTTAACTAGCTTATGTTAGCTATCATTAAACACATATTTTATCATAACAAAATTACAGAATTTTTTTTTTGCTTGTCTGCGACTGCTTTTGTTTACAGTATGTGCAGGCGCTCCGTGTGTGTGAGCGTGGATGAGACAGCCTGAGCGCCGGACTTATTTTTTATTCAAAGTATTCAACTTAATTATTCATTGTAAAATATATAGACATTCTAAATACTTGTATGTTCTGTTAAACTACTAACGGTAACATAAGCTAGCTGGTGATGTTATTGTAATATGTTTTGGGTTTAAAATGCACAAAGTTGCCCAAAAAAACGTGTTATTGTCAACTCAATGTTGCCCGTCAGTGTGAATGCACTGCCGGTGGATCAATAGAAAAATATTGATGCCACCCATACCGAGTGTTTTCCATACATAGCAAGTTTTACAAGTTATTACGTAGGGGTGTAACGGTACACAAAAATGTCGGTTCGGTTTAGAGGTCACGGTTCGGTTCATTTTCGGTACAGTAAGAAAACAACAAAATATACATTTTTTGATTATTTATTCACCAAATTTGTAAACAATGGCATAACATACATATACACACAGGGTCCATTGCCAGGGTTAATGTGGTCAACATATATAAAATAAAAACTAAATAAGATAAGGCTCAGAATGGTTTCTTAACAAAACCTTTCTACATATAAAGTGTTTTTTTTGATTGATTGATTGAGACTTTTATTAGTAGATTGCACAGTACAGTACATATTTCGTACAATTGACCACTAAATGGTAACACCCCAATAAGTTTTTCAACTTGTTTAAGTCGGGGTCCACGTTAATCAACATTAAACTGCCTCAAGTTGTTGCTCAGATTAAATAAAATGACAAAACTTTTCTTCTACATATAAAAAGTGCAACATTAAACAGTTTCAAGTCAACTCAGCCTCAGATTAACTTTTCTTCCCCTCCCCAGCCTGGCTAACTTGGCAGTAAGAGGATATATGGGCTTATTGTTCTTCCACCATAGAAGTGAGTCAAAATCTAGTTTCTAATGCAATATCTTAAATCTGCTGCTACAAAAACATTTGTTATTGCTTTAGCCCTGCCTGACTCGCTGAGGAGAGGCTGCTTGAATGCGGTGGTGACGCTTCAAATGGGTTAGCATGTGTTATGAGAGTAGCATACTGTATGTGTGGGTGTGGCCCTTTAATATGTGACAGCATCTGAGGTGAGTGTGTGGGCGAGCGAGGTGAGGGAGCGGTAGCGTGAGTGCGGGGAGTGGCTAGTGTTTTGTTGGATTGGCTGTGTGCAAGACCTCAATAAAGCCACGATCTAATCGCCGGACTCGTCATTTACCCTGGAGTCCGGAGCTGTGGAGACCCACTGCCGGGTAGAGTGAAGGGTGTTGCCCCCGAGAATACATCGGCCCTGGAAGAGTGTCTCCCCTGCGCTCCTCGACTACGGTCTGGGAGCCGGAAGCAGGAAAGGTGCAACACATGTTTGACGCGTTGTCAGAAGCAGCTGCTGAACAATGTAGGCAAACCTCCGCCCTCCATTGTTGTATCGCGCAGCCAAAGTGTTCCCAAACGGGAGATCTTAACAAGGCAGGAGGGTCTTCCAACTCTGGATTTTACATGTTGTCCTAGCCCGGTCGCTGCTAGCATGTGTACTCGTTTGGTACACCTCCGAACCGAACCCCCATACCAAAACAGTTCAATACAAATACACGTACCGTTACACCCCTATTATTACGTGACAATGTTTCATTTTAGCTATGTTGTGTCGATAAGACATCAAATTTAAATGATATTGTGTTAGCAGGAACTACTTTTTCTTCCGCCTCTTATTGTAAGTATATGTATTTTAGTGCTTTAGTGTTTAGTTGACACACTTTTCAGATGATAGCAACCTGTGTGTCTGTCTTGTTGTCAGCATGGCAATTGAAACAAGTATAAAAGAATGAAGAGTTAGGAAACAATGCAAGATAAAGTCCAAATACAATTTAATACGTCCGTACATGTATAAAGAGTATGTGACATATACTGTACGTGACTGTGCTCATTTTGTTTACATCTGTGCTTCAGGGTGATAGAGGAGAAAAGGGAGACAGAGGAGAAGCTGTAAGTGGAGCAAATTGATGGAATCATATCTCACTATCTCAGTAATATGATGCAATGTTTTTGTCTGTAACAGGGTAAACTCGGGCTTACTGGGCCGTCTGGTCCACCGGGTGAAAAGGTGAACAAATGATCTGTGTAATTTACACTTTAATTCAGCGTTAAACTAAATAGTTATGTTTTTCCACAAAAGGGGGAATCTGCTGACTCAGTACTCAGCGGTGCACCTGGAACCAGAGGCCCCCCTGGACTGGCAGGACCCAAAGGAGAGCCCGGTGCTCCTGGGCCGCAGGGGTCTAAAGGTGACCGGGTAAGATTTACACATAAAAGAGTGAAATACCCTGTCAGTCTGTGCCTTGTGTCTAAATGCTGGGCCTCACAGGGATTTGAAGGACAACGCGGTGATAAAGGAGACCGGGGCGAGTCTGGAGAGAAGGGACGTGATGGCTCACAGGTAAGCTGCCTCACACCTTGAATTATTGAGAAAGATTGAAGTCAGAAATTCAACATGTAGTCTTCTTATTGTTTATTGGGTCAGTTTGTAAATATGATGAAAGATTATTTTGTTTTCATTGTAGGGAATACCGGGGGATCCTGGTAAACCTGGTCAGGATGGGAAACCGGTAAGTAGTGTTTACTCAAGCGAGAACAGAAATCCTTCTTCACAATTGTTCTCCCTCTCATGTTGGAGCAGGGTCCATCAGGGCCTGCCGGTCCTCGAGGCCAAGTGGTGAGTAAACCCAGTAAAGGGTCTTGATCTGCTTACTTGAAGGACTGGCTCTACTCTAAATGCCTTGCCACTAGACCTCTTCTTTTCCCTCCTTGGGCTGAAGCTTCCTGTTCCTTCTTCTTTTGTGTTTCTGAGCTCAGCCAGTTTCCTCTTGATGTAGAGTTTGCCTGTCCTCTGACCTTTCTGTGTTGTCATGCTCTCCAAGGTCGGCCTGGGTTGCCTTGGAGAGCATGATATATATTAATGTATATGTATATACGCTATATATATCGTTAATTATGTAATTATTTATATATGTATAAATAAATGGATTTATTATATTCGAAGTATAAGTCGCTCTGGAGTATAAGTCGCACCGGCCAAAAATGGAATGTACTTTTATACCCAATCATGGCACTCACCTGTTCCCAATTTGCCTGTTCACCTGTGGGATGTTTCAAATAAATGTTTGATGAGCATTCCTCAACTTTATCAGTATTTATTGCCACCTTTCCCAACTTCTTTGTCACGTGTTGCTGGCATCAAATTCTAAAGTTAATGATTACTTGCAAAAAAAAAAATGTTTATCAGTTTGAACATCAAATATGTTGTCTTTGTAGCATATTCAACTGAATATGGGTTGAAAATGATTTGCAAATCATTGTATTCCGTTTATATTTACATCCAACACAATTTCCCAACTCATATGGAAACGGGGTTTGTACATGAAGAGGACACGTTCATCAACGCAATGTAGCATCGTCGATAGCGAGCTAGCTAATGTTCCTCCACAGTGCGAAGCTGCTTCTAACTCACCAAATTGTCTCCATGGCGACAGATAAACTACGCTTAAAACAAGTAGCTCTATCACTGGAGCACTACGGGACGAGGAACAGCTAAACATGCTACACCACACACACTGTAAAGGGATACATGAAGCCATGCTAATCGCTACGATAAGGCTCTCAAATGTAAACGGCTGGGCAATTTGAGTGTTTGCAGTTGTGGGAACTCTCTACCCCTGCAAATTAAAACTGATACAGCTATTTATCTTATTAATACATTCATTGGTTGATTTTTGGAGAATTTTTTCAACCTAACTTACATTGCTTATTATGGGCATCTACATCAACAATATGATTTGCCTGAGGAGCTGGACAGAACAAAAGAAAATAACAAAAAATACAAATAAAGGTGTTTTATTAATATACCTTGACCTTCACCTATGGACAGGAATGATACCAAGTATAGTACCAGTATATTGACGATACTACGGTGATGTATATTTTTATTAAAAAAATGTTGTCGTTTTTGCTGTCTGCAAACAAGGAATGAAGTCCCCGTACACAGGAGGACTTTAAAGGCAAAAACAAACGGATTTAAATCACAGCCAATAGTATATTTTTTGTTTATGTTTAGTTATTTTGCATTATGACTTTATTTTACTCAAAATGTTATACCTAATAAAAAGGAAAAAGAAAATAATTTAATTGATTTTGGTTATGACGTCATTCTTTGTTCTTGTCTGAATATGATCGTGATGATCAACGATGTAATCATTCAATGATCTTGAAAATGTTAAATATCAGTACCAGCATTGGTAATACTACCTCTGTAACTACTTGGTATTGGATTGATACCTAAATGATGGTCAGAGTTATTAATCAAATATCCCTTGTTATCCACCATTTTTTTCCCCTGATACTGAAAATGTGATTTAAAATGTAAATTAATTTTGTCTTGTCATTTTTTTCCCCCAAAAAGATTCTTTAAAAATATTAGTGCAGTGTATTTATAGTTACACACCACAGAAGGCAGGGTGCCAATGCAATTTCCAGCGACTTTAGAGTTGGTTTACCTCTTTCTTACATTTAATGCCATTTTTACCACTTGCATGATTGGGTGCAAATGAGTCGCTGGATTTTTCCATCTGAAATGTGACTTTGTAGCCTCCCTAGGCAATCTAGACACGGTTATTAGTGCGCCGTGCACATCATGTTCCTCGCAGACAGATTTCACCACTTTAATCTTTTCATTTGTATTGGAAGCAGCTCAGGAAGTGACAGGTTCCTCTTGAAATATTCATGAGGACCACCGGTGCCCCCGAGGTATTTGTGTGCAACGCCACTGTTTTGAAGTTGACTTTTTTTTGTGGTGTTTGTCGTCGTTGTTGTTTTTTTAGCTATATGTAAAAATGGCAGCATTAGAAGAGATGAAAGGAAGCCAAGACCTGGACAACTGTGGGCAGGATTCAGTGTGTTTTGGGGGGCTTGGGGGAAAGGAGGGTATGTGAATGTGGATAGTGCTGTTCTGATTTGGCCCAGCGGATTGTGCATGCAGCTGAGCTTGCTCTTGGCTTTCCCCTGTCGCAGCACTGCAAAGTTTATCATACCGATGTCTCTGTGTTGACACCGTTTGTCTCCTGTGTTCACCCTCACTGTCTAATATTTGTGTTTGTACACCTGTGCACTATTCATGCATACAACAGCATTATCTACTGTACAGGGCTATGAAGCTATCATGGGATCAACCACAAAATACCGTATTTTTCGGAGTATAAGTCGCTTCGGAGTATAAGTCGCACCGGCCGGAAATGCATAAAAAAGAAGGAAAAAAACATATATAAGTCGCACTGGAGTATAAGTCGCATTTTTGGGGGAAATGTATTTGATAAAAGCCAACACCAAGAATAGACATTTGAAAGGCAATTTAAAATAAATAAAGAATAGTGAACAACAGGCTGAATAAGTGTACGTTATATGACGCATAAATAACCAACTGAGAACGTGCCTGGTATGTTAACGTAACATATTATGGTAAGAGTTATTTAAATAACTATAACATTTAGAACATACAATACGTTTACCAAACAATCTGTCACTCCTAATTGCTAAATCCCATGAAATCTTATACGTCTAGTCCAGGGGTCGGCAACCCGCGGCTCCAGAGCCGCATGCGGCTCTTTGATCACTCTGATGTGGCTCAGCTGCATACTTGCCGACCCCCCGATTTTCCCGGATTTCAGTGCCTCTCACAGAAAACTCCCGGGATTAATATACTCAGATTTGCACCCTTACAATAATAATAAGGGTGTGCCGTGATGGTACAGCATTTAATGCCCACTACAATATGTATAAACAACGTGCCAGTCGAGCCTCTTATTATATGCATCTTCTGCTTGCATACGTAAGTGACAGCAAAGCATACTTGGTCAACAGCCACACAGGTTACACTGACGGTGACCATATAAAACAGCTTTAACACTCTTACTAATAATGCGCCACACTTTGAACTAAAACCAAACAAGAATGACAAACACATTTCGAGAGAACATCTGCACCTTAACACAACATAAACACAACAGAACAAATACCCAGAATCCCATGCAGCCCTGACTCTTCCGGGCTACATTATACACCCCTGCTACCACTAAACCCCGCCCCCACCCCAACCCTGCTCCCCCCCCCCCTGTGCGTCGGTTGAGGTGGGCGGGGTTTGGTAGCGGGGGTGTATAATGTAGCCCGGAAGAGTTAGGGCTGCATGGGATTCTGGGTATTTGTTCTGTTGTGTTTATGTTGTGTTACGGTGCAGATGTTCTCCCGAAATGTGTTTGTCATTCTTGTTTGGTGTGGGTTCACAGTGTGGCGCATTATTAGTAAGAGTGTTAAAGTTGTTTTATACCGCCACCGTCAGTGTAATCTGTGTGGTTGTTGAACAAGTATGCATTGCGGTCGTGAGCAAGCAGAAGCCCCATACAACGTATGACCGGGCCGGCACCCTGGTTGTAGTGGGCGCTCAATGCAGTCACATCACGGCACGTTCGAGAGAATATTTGCCCTGATATTCGTAGTCTCCCGGAAAAATTGGGAGGGTTGGCGAGTATGACGCTGTCAAGCGGCAATTATATAAAACCTGCGGGCCGCAGTAACATTCAATTTTCATATTAAGATGTGGGCCGTGTGTCTGAGACCCCTGGTTTATACATAGCACAATGCAAAAAAAAAACTTTGAATGCAGTGTTATTTCATTTTAAATTTCAAAAAGATGATTGTGGCTCCCATTGTTTTCTTTAATTTGTGAAACTGGTCAAAATGGCTCTTTGACTGGTAAAGGTTGCCGACCCCTGGTCTAGTCTCTTACGTGAATGAGATAAATAATATTATTTGATATTTTACGCTAATGTGTTAATCATTTCACACATAAGTCGCTCCTGAGTATAAGTCGCACCCCCGGCCAAACTATGAAAAAAAAACTGCGACTTATAGTCCGAAAAATACGGCATTTCTTCTTGGATTTCAGTTTTTGGAATGCATGACTTTGTTTTTCATTCACAGGGAAACCCAGGAGAGCCTGGCATCAGGGGACTATCGGTAAGAATGACAAACAAAAGCGATCCAACAAGCAGACACCACCAGGACTTCATATTGTTTGTTTTTCTCAGGGCTCTTTGGGTCCAAATGGACTTCCTGGTCCACCAGGTGTGAAGGTTAGATGGCTACTTTTTTTTTGTATTAATATGCCGCTCTATAGCCCATAATGTTTGTGTTCTGAAATGATATTTCTTTTATTACCCACTGTGTAAAGTCATGAAGTGAAATGTGTTTCACAGGGGACTCAAGGGGAGCCAGGGGTTGGTGTTCAGGTAAGGCACCGGTGATTATATCGATTTTATGTGCTTTTACTGGTGTTTCAGTATCCCGGACATGTAACCAGTCAACCTTTTGAGTGTGCAAGGTTTGTCTACTTCCTTGCAGGGTCCTCCTGGTGCCCAAGGCAGCACAGGTCTGCCAGGAAACCAGGGTCCTCCAGGAGCTGTGGTAAGTGTCACACCAAAGCAAAAAAAAAAAATTATTTCATGTTTCCTGGTGAAATTCATTGAAATTCTCCTGGTGTTACTGTGTTTTGTCATACTACTGTATGTATTACCTCATGCAGGGTCCACAGGGGCCTCCAGGCTTGTCCGGGCAGGTGGTAAGTATGCAGCGCTGATGAAAAATACTTTTACCTGAATGAAAAATAATGAGAAATACCGTACTGTATATACAAGCAGTCAAGTGTTTAACTTAAAGTTAAAGTTTAATTTGCCAGAAAATCTCACCGCATGACTTTTTATTACTTCTCATTTTCAATATTAACCACCGCAGCTTAGTTTAACTGCTACATTGATGAATGTTAGGTATGTAAATGGTCAAACTCTCTTTAGGGAGAAGCTGGAAAGCCAGGGATCCCTGGTAGAGATGGAGTGTCTGGAAAAGATGGATTACCTGGCTTGCCAGGGAAGCAGGTTTGTGTGTGTCTCTTACAGTATGTACGTGTGTAGCATTTCTTAGTTCTTCATGTCCCGTAACGTGTCTGTTACAGTATGTCCGTGTGTACCGGTAACATTTCTATAGTTCTTGATGTCCTTCAACGTGTCTCTTACAGTATGTATTCGTGTTACATTTCTGTAGTTCTAAATGTCCTGTAATGTGTCTCCTACAGTATGTACGTGTGTAACAATCCTGTTGGACATGTGTCTGTTACAGTATGTACGTGTGTGACATTTCTGTAGTACTTGATGTCCTGTAACGTGTCTGTTACAGTATGTATGTGTGTAACGGTAATGTAATTCTTAATGTCCTGTAACATGTCTGTTACAGTATGCATGTGTGTAACAATAATGTAGTTCTTAATGTCCTGTAGCGTGTCTCTTACAGTTTGTACGTATATAACAATTCTGTTGGACATGTGTCTGTTACAGTATGTACGTGTGTAACGGTAATGTAGTTCTTAATGTCCTGTAACATGTCTGTTACAGTATGCATGTGTGTAACAATAATGTAGTTCTTAATGTCCTGTAGCGTGTCTCTTACAGTTTGTACATATATAACAATTCTGTTGGACATGTGTCTGTTACAGTATGTACGTGTGTAACAATGTTGTTGTTCTTAATGTCATGTAACGTGTCTGTTACAGTATGTACGTGTAACATTTCCGTATTTCTATATGTCCTCTTATGTGTCCGTTACAGTATATACGTGTGTAACATTTCTGTAATTCTTGATGTCCTTCAACGTGTCTGTTTCAGTATGTATGTGTGTAAAATTCATGTAGTTCTTGATGTCCTTCAACATGTCTGTTACAGTATGTACGTGTGTAGCATTTCTTAGTTCTTAATGTCCTGTAATGTGTGTGTTACAGTATGTACGTGTGTAACATTTATGTAGTTCTTGATGTCCTTCAACATGTCTGTTACAGTATGTACGTGTGTAGCATTTCTTAGTTCTTAATGTCCTGTAATGTGTCTGTTACAGTATGTACGTCTGTAACATTTATGTACTTCTTGATGTCCTTCAATGTGTCTGTTACAGTATGTACGTGTGTAAAATTCATGTAGTTCTTGATGTCCTTCAACGTGTCTGTTACAGTATGTACGTGTGTAACACTTCTGTAGTTATAAATGTCCTGTAACGTGTGTGTTACAGTATATACGTGTGTAACATTTCTGTTGTTCTTGATGTCCTTCAACGTGTCTGTTTCAGTATGTATGTGTGTAACATTTATGTAGTTCTAAATGTCCTGTAACGCGTGTGTTACAGTATATACGTGTGTAACATTTCTGTTGTTCTTGATGTCCTTCAACGTGTCTGTTACAGTATGTATGTGTGTAGCATTTCTTAGTTCTTAATGTCCTGTAACGTGTCTGTTACAGTATGTACGTGTGTAACATTTCTGTATTTTAAATGTCCTGTAACGTGTCTGTTACAGTATGTACGTGTGTAACATTTCTGTATTTTAAATGTCCTGTAACGTGTCTGTTACAGTATGTACGTGTGTAGCATTTCTTAGTTCTTATTTTCCTGTAAAGTGTCTATTACAGTATGTATGTGTGTAACATTTCTGTCGCTCTAAACGTCCTGTGACATGTTTTTCAGGGCATTGTTGGGCCTCCGGGCCAGCCGGGCTTAAAGGGGGAGCTAGGAGACAGTGGTCCTCCAGGGAAGGTGAGAAAATATTGCGGTAGTTTGTAGCGCTACATGTTTTATTGGGCGCGATCCAAGCGACGTGATGATTTACTGCCGCGAGCCATAAAATAGCATCTCTGTGGTGCTATTATTAGGATCCTGTGGAGATAGTTTTGATTTGATGCACAGCTCTACGTGGTCTTCCTTCAGGGGGCCATCGGCCTGGCTGCCACTGTTTGTCCAATTGGGAGGATGATGAGTCACCTCTCTGTATTCTGTAAGAGTTCCTCAGGTTGGCCAGGAGCCCAACAGTCAGTAAACTACAGTATGCAGTTCTCTGCAGAAAGGCTTATGTCCTAAAATGAAAGTGTCATCAAATGATGCATTCCAATCAACTAATTGGTATGTAGTTTACTAGTACTTTGCACATTGATATGAATGATACCGCATTAAACCAAATATAAGACAACCCAGGATGTAATAAGACTCCTAAGGACTGACGACTAATATTCTGCAAATTGATATGCATGATACCTTATTGACCCAAATATAAGATGACCTGGCATGTCTGAATGACGACAGATATTCTGTGTATTACTGTGTATGATACTGTATTGACCCAAATATAAGACAACCACTAATGACGACTAATATTCGGAACATTGATGGACATGATACCATACTGACCCAAATAAAGTGACAACCCAGATGTTAAGACAACGCTTAAGGATTGACGACTAATGTTCTGCACATTGATGTACATTATATCCTGTTGACCCAAATATAAGACAACTCAGAATGTAAGACGACCCCTAACTACTACCGAATAGTATTCTGCACATTGGTGTACATTACTCCCTATCAGTGTTGGGTTAGTTACTGAAAAGCAGTAACTAGTTACAGTTACTAGTTACTTCATTTCAAAAGTAACTCAGTTACTAACTCAGTTACTTACACCAAAAAGTAATGCGTTACTGTGAAAAGTAACTATTTAGTTACTTCTTTTTGTCTTTTTTTTTTTTTTAAAGCTCCCATTAATGCCCTTTTAGCCTTCATTTCAGTACTGTTATTGCACTGGAGAATAATACAATCTGTTGATCAACTTGACATGCATTTGCATTACTGAACTCTGCTAAGCAATGTGGTCTACATACAACACACAAAGACAAAGATATGTTACAAAGACCCATTTGTTTCTGGCCAGAACAAATTGACAAAACTATTTTAAATAGCTGCAACATAACGTACATACGTAACAAACAGCATAATAACAGCATAGATGTAAACCAAGAAAGGCACACACTACATACACAAAGCCTAACCAGGCATTTTCTTCCTCAAGTAATTCTGATACAAAATCATGTCTGAAGCCCAGAAGACTCTCCACATTTCCCCAGTTTTAGTTTAGAGATAAGGAAAAATTGGCCTGGCCCACTAGGATCCCTCTTTATGTTTGTGAACTTTATAGTCTATACATTTAGAGTGATGTGATAATCAAACACTCTAGAAGTCTAGAATGAAAGAGTATATAAGAGAATTGACAGCAACGTTCCCTCTCAGGAGCGCGCCTGTGCAATTGTGCACTGCTCAAGCGTCCTCTGCGCACGGCAAATCTATGCCACGCACAAAATCAAATAAAAAAATAAGCGCATAACAATTTTCGACACGACAGAGAAAACCGTTTTCGTCATCATTGTTCAAATATTGTAACGTCTGTCGAGACGCTTTGAGGACATGAATTCCATCCATCACTTTACTGAGCAAAACTCTTTATTGTCGGCCATAAACACATCACCAAAACATTAGTAAAAAAAATGATATCTAGCAAAAGTGGTCATTTTCTGCAGTACAAACCATACCAAAAGTAACTTTGTTTTATCAACAGCTGCCGCTCGCTCTTTCTCACGTGCGCCAACACTTGCACATATGGCACTGAGCCAGTGATGCGTTTACAGCCACACAAAAAGTCGGACAACTCCAACACCACACATAAAGTGTAATTCCAGGTCGTTACACTATGATTTACCAATCAAATGTGTGCTTATTCTAGTGTCATTTATTAGGAATCTTAATTTATAAATATTAATCATTAAAAGCTGTTAGTATATTAAATAAATACAAATAAAAATAAAAATTTTTACAAACAGGAAGTTGCAGGAATGTACACATGATCCCCTGCTTACATCTCATTGTGCAACATGTGAATGTTTTAATGGGAACTAAATGCAATGTCTGAAAGGGGTACCAATTATTTCCAAAGCAGGACCTCCACCCAGACAAACAATACAAGTACACAGTTCATGAAAAACAATATTTGTTGTTATTGTCATTGTAAGTGGGCCTAAACACTTATATTAGAAATGGAAATGACTGCTGTTATTTGATTATAATAATAAGAGAATGTTGTCTGTCTATCTGTGTTGGCCCTGTGATGAGGTGGGGACTTGTCCAGGGTGTACCCTGCCTTCCGCCCGAATGCAGCTGAGATAGGCTCCAGCGACCCCGAAAGGGACAAGCGGTAGAAAATGGATGGATGGATGGAGATTGAACTTGTTATTTATTCAGGTTTGGGACAGGTGTGCTGCTGGTGTAGCCACAGTGTGCACGTCTAAAGTTGCTCACATGGGCTCCACTCAATGCTCAGGGACTTTTTGCGTTTGCTCACACACATGAACAATTAGAGGGAACATTGATTGACAGAGTGTGTGTACCTTCAGCGGTGAATGATGAGAAGAGGCAGAGTTAATCCTTAAGTGGTGGAGGTGAAGTGGCATCAGAATCTCTATCTCTCTTTACTAGCTTCGTCGAAGCATGTTGCTTATGTAGCTTGTTTCAGCAGATTTGAATTGCTGTTTTGGGCAGTAGATGGGATCTTTGATACAAAGCACAATTTACATTTAACTAAAATGTTCTTTTCTTTGTGCTCGACAAAAGAAAAGTAGTGAAAATATCTCCATGTTAGCAAACTCGACTTCTGGCTCCGCCATGATCAGACACGCCCCCCCCCCCCTCTCCACACTCACACGCACACACACCCACACAGAGCGCATGTCTCTCTCTCTTCTCCGGCTTGACACAAGAAGAATCAGAACGATGACAGAGCAGCGCTCCGATAAAACACACTTTATACTACATAAAAAGTAACGTAAAATAACGCAGTAACGCATCATGTAGTAACGGTAACTGAGTTACTGAAAATAAAAAATAACGCGTTAGATTACTAGTTACCGCCGAAACTAACGGCGTTACAGTAACGCGTTACTTTGTAACGCGTTAGTCCCAACACTGCTCCCTATTGACCCAAATATAAGACAACTCTGAATGTAAGACCACCTCTAACTACTGATGACTAATATTCTTCATATTACCCTTAATAAAATATGCACGCTAACAACAACCATCGACTACTAATAAAGTTAAAGTTCCCATGATTGTCACACACACACACTGGGTGTTGTGAAATGTGTCATGTGCATTTGACCCATCCCCATGTTTACCCCCTGGGAGGTGAGGGGAGCAGTGAGCAGCATTTGATTTAACCCCCAATTCCAACCCTTGATGTTGAGTGCCAAGCATGGAGGCAATGGGTCCCATTTTTTGTAGTCTTTGGTATGACTCGGCCGGGCTTTAAACTCACAACCTCCCAGTCTCAGGGCGGACGCTCTAACCACAAGGCCACTGAGCTGGTTAATATTCTGCACATTGATGTGCATGATACCCTATTGACCCAAATATAAGATGACCATTAATATTTGACAAGCCTAAAGACTAATAACGACGGATATTCTGTGTATTGATGTGCATGATAATGTATTGACCCAAATATAAAGCACCCCCTAATGATGCCTAATATTCTGAACATTGATGGACTTGATGCCATACTGACCCAAGTACAGTATAAGACAACCTCGAATGTAAGACGACCCTAAGGACTAACGATTAATATTCTGCACATTGATGTACATGATACTCTATTGATCCAAATATACGACAACCCTGAATAAAGGATGCACGCTAACAACAACCATAGACAACTAATATTCTGCACATTGATGTGCATAATAACCTATTGACCCAAATATAATATGACTGTTAATATTTGACAAGCCTTAATGACGAATGACGACAGATATTCTGTCTATTGTTGTGCACAATGCTGTATTGACCCAAATATAAGATAACCCCCAATAACCACTAATATTTTGAACATTGATGGACATAATAGTGTATTGACCCAAAAATAAAAGACAACTTTGAATGTAAGACGACCCCTAAGGACTAATGGCGATTGACACATTAATGTGCCAGATACCCCACTGACCAAAATATAAGATGACTCTGAATGTAAGACGAGCACTAATCACTGACCAATATTCTGCACACTGATAGACATGATACCCAATATACCGTATTTTTCAGAGTATAAGTCGCTCCGGAGTACAAGTCGCACCGGCTGAAAATGCATAACAAAGAAGGAAAAAAACATATATAAGTCGCACTGGAGTATAAGTTGCATTTTTTGGGGAAATTTATTTGATAAAAGCCAACTTCAAGAATAGACATTTGAAAGGCAATTTAAAATAAATAAAGAATAGTGAACAACAGGCTGAATAAGTGTACGTTATATGAGGCATAAATAACCAACTGAGAACGTGCCTGGTATGTTAACGTAACATATTATGGTAAGAGTCATTCAAATAACTATAACATATAGAACATGCTATATGTTTACCAAACAATCTGTCACTCCTAATCGCTAAATCCCATGAAATCTTATACGTCTAGTCTCTTACGTGAATGAGCTAAATAATATTATTTGATATTTTACGGTAATGTGTTAATAATTTCACACATAAGTCGCTCCTGAGTATAAGTCGCACCCCAGGCCAAACTATGAAAAAAATTGCGTCTTATAGTCCGAAAAATACAGTAAATATATAAGTACAACCCTGGAAGTAGAAAAACCTCAAGCAACTAATGACAAATAAAATTCTACGCGTTGATGTGCATGATATCGTATAATCGCAAATATAAGACGACTCTTTTTTCATGTAAATCTTTATTTTTTCAATATAAGTGAAAATAGTGGTAGATTGCAATGAAAACGGATATAATTGTTATTTGATGAGTCATTAAACATTTTTCTTTTAATTAGTTTATATAGCGCCTAGGGCTGGGCGATATGGCCTTTTATTAATATCTCAATATTTTTAGGCCATGTCACAATACACGATATATGTCTCGATAGTTTGCCTTAGCCTTGAATTAACACTTAATGCATATAATCACACCAGTATGAAGATTCTATGTGTCTACATTAATACATTCTTGTTCATACTGCTTTAATATATGCTCATTTTAAACTTTCATGCAGAGAGGGAAATCACAGCTAAGTCAATTTACCAAAAGTGTATTTATTAAACAGTTATTAAGCAGTGGCACAAGCATTCATGTCATTTCAAAACAAAAAGTGCAAGATTGTCAGAGACATTTTAAAACAAGCTATGAGTGTACTTTTGTGCATGATGTCACTAGGATGACATATCAAAACAACACTAAATTAAAGTGCACTTTTTGTACAGAATGCCACTACAATAGTTTAAAACAAATAAAGTGCACTTTTGTGCATGATGTCACACAAAATATTTCAATAACTGTCAAATAGAAATGAGCTGCATAATAGGAACTCAAATAGTGTATGTCCTTCGCTATGTGGTAGGTTCCTGCGGATGTTATCTCCTCTTTTTTCTTTCCATACGGTGTTGATCTGGAAATTGTTATTCCAGATAACCATTTCTTTATTCAAGTGGGAAGATGTTTGTTCAACATCTTCCCACTTGAAGCCAAACCACCACCAGACGATGGACTCCCTGCTGTTTTTCTTGGGAATTCATTCTTCTTCCTTCATTTGTTACCAGATTCGCACCTTCTCTCTCTCTCTTATTACCACTCGCACCGCTCCGCTTACACCACCTGCCCCAGCTAACGTTACCCATGCTGCTACTTGTCTGCTCGGCGAGAGCGTGTGACGTTGCACGCGTGACAGTATGTGACGTATGTAAGAAGGTGCGCTTGTTTTACGTCTCCGTGAGAAGGAGAGTGAGAAGAGCCTGTAGTGTAATGCCCGCAGCTAAAAGCAACTGCGTGAGAACGTATACTCAAATATCACGATATAATCATTTTCTATATCACACAGAGACAAACCCGCGATATATCGAGTATATTCCATGCCCGCAGCTAAAAGCAACTGCGTGAGAACGTATACTCAAATATCACGATATAATCATTTTCTATATCACACAGAGACAAACCCGCGATATATCGAGTATATTCCATATATCGCCCAGCCCTAATAGCGCCTCTGTAGTTTGCTAACTTCCTAACAAACGTTGAGACCTTTTGTATTTTTCCTTGTTTTCACTGGTTTGTGTGCCACGCATCCTTCAATTTTTCATTCTGTGTTTTCATGATTTTATATGCTGTAAATGTTCGTTATTTACAGTTAAACAAGTTAATATTTTGGATTTAGTGCCAATAAAGACCTACTTTATTGTCAACATTAAATGAGGCTGCACCTTTGGCCAGTATATTTATTCACGCAGTCAAATGATGCTAGGGTGCAATTGCACACCACTGCGGGCACATTCCCATTAGTGTCCGCTGTGATGTGTTACCTCGATAAACATTGCATTCGTGTTGGGGTCCACGCTTGTCCTGCCTCCTGCTGTCCACAAACGGCACACATTTGGAGTATGAGTTACAAGTGTGAAATAAAAGTTTGTCGTAAACAGAAGAATTTCCCAGCAGGATGTTTGCATATGTAAACTAGGAAATTGCTTTAGAGCAGAAACAACCCTCCCAAGCATATTGCATTGTGGATTCAGCGCCGTGGTTTTGTTTGTTTTTCATTTGTTTGCTGAACCCAAATATAACACATGAGCCTTCATAGATAATTTCTGCTACTAATGAGGGTTTTCTAGACGGCCCAAAACCTGCATTGTTGGCTATGTCAGAGGCTGCCTTGCATTATTATGCCAACACACATCTTAGAATTTCCTCTTGAAATAACAAGTAAAATATTCCTGTCAATCTCACTATGTACACTTTGGCTATTCACTTAACCCGCAAGCGCATTACACGCCACCTAACCCTGTGTTGTGATTCTTCGCACTGTTCCACCTCGCAAATTGAAATCAGACTCTGGGGAATGGCCGCCTTGCTCCGCTTTTGACGGCTGCATTTAAATGGCTGCGGTCTTCTGGGAGATTGGCCTGTTCTGATTCGGTCATTCAGCTACTAAGTAACAGTGAAGGCCCCAGACTTTGAAACGTAGGGTATTTGTTTCCAGTATGCTTAACAAGTTACATTAAGGACCATCACTAATTACATTTGCATAGTTCAACCTTTCCAAAAAAAGAGTAGGAAGAATTTAATCCCGACCCTCTTTACATAACCCACCTACTATTGATGTTTTCAATCAATCAATCATCAATCAAAGTTTATTTATATAAACCTAAATCACAAGTGTCTCAAAGGGCTGCACAAGCCACAACAACATCCTCGGCTCAGATCCCACATCAGGGCAAGAAAAAACTCAACCCAATGGGATACAATGAGAAACCTTGGAGGGGACTGCAGATGTGGGGAACTAGTTAATAGTGTGAGAGTCCGGTGGGGCCAGCAGGGGGTCATCTTGAGTGGAGACAAGTCAGTAGCGCAGAGACGTCCCCAACTGATGCACAGATGAGTGGTCCACCCTGGGTCCTGACTTTGAACAGCTAGCGATTCATCTGTGGTCACTTAATAACCTCTCCACGCAGGAGAGTGGGGCAGAGCAGAAAAGAGACTGCAGATCAACTGGTCTAAAAGGGGGGTCTATTTAAAGGCTGGCATATACAAATGAGTTTTAAGATGGGGCTTAAATGCTTCTACTGAGGTAGCATCTCTAACTGTTACCGAGAGGGCATTCCAAGAAGTTTTGATCACTTCCTGTTTCTAACTATTACCATTTTCTAATAGGACAAGGAAATAATCCAGGATGTGTAACAATTAGGGCTGTCGAAAATAACGAGTTATCTTGTGTGATTAATCACAAAAATTAGTATATACGCAGATTAATCACCCCCTTTATTTTAAACAATCATGCTCTATTACTTTAGCAGTGGGTGGTTACCTAAAAGGCAACATGGGTTTTTATACAGTCAGTGATCAGATCAATGCATAAAACAGTGCAAATATGAGTGAGGAAGTTCCAACTGTTGTGCTCACTGGCCAATTTCCCTTCAAAATACACCCTGATTGGAATATAGATAAAACTGTTACCAAATCTTGAACAAATAAATGTGGTGTATTCAAGTAACTCATTGAAAAATTTTTCATGTATGACATTCTGACATTAAACTAGTTGAAACAATTCCTAAAAGAATTGCGTGTGAATGCTCCAATACTGAAGTTGAACTGAAATCCTGGAATTTTTTTTAGAATTGTTGAAGTAGAGCACACAATTCCCAAACAGGCTGAATATTGTAAAGTTGGAACAGTTTGAATCAGATGAAAAATGTGAGAGTTGTGGAACTTTGAAGAATTCCCAACAATTTGGGATTTCCGGGAAAAGCGGGATTCTTTTTTAAAATGGTGAAAAAAACTTGAAAAATGGTTAGTGTTGGTGTTGGAATTTTTCAAATCGGTCTAGAAATTTTGAAGGAGTAACATGTTGAACTTGAGAAATGGCATTCCAGAATTTCTGGAAGACCGGGAATTTTCCTGGTTCAAAAAAAACTTTGTTTTTTGTCCTGATTAAGAGGAATGTTTTGATGGTAGAATGGTTGAAATGCGTTGAAAAATGTGGGAGGTGTAGTCGCCAGAAAAAGGGTGGAAATAGCCGAATAGGCTGAACAGTTTCAATTTGGAACGGTTTGAATCGGGAGAAAAATGTGGAAGGTAGAGCGTGCCAAAATCTGGAAAAAAGTTTAATAGTTTTAGATTTAGTTTAGTTTAGATTAATTTTGGTGTAGAAAACCATATGTGTGAATGCTTTGGAGCATTCACACAATTATGCAAGCAAGTAAAAACCTGTGAATAATCATGATTAATCCATATTCAAAAGTCATTGAAAAGAATAATCATTTGACAGCACTTGTAACAATCGATCGTTATGCAGTGATGAAGGGAGAGAAGTCTTGATCATTTCTCCAATAACTGTGTAATAATCATGTATTTCTCATATGATGTGTCAAAGATGTGAACCCCTGGTTACAAAATGACTCATACCGAAGGACTACACAGTCATCGTTTTTCTCAAAAGGCTGGTGCCATTGATTCCTCTCCATGTGAGCCACAAGCCATCAAACTTGTGAGCCTGCAGCACTGCCTCCGACACGGGCCAACTTGAGAGAGCACTCTGGCAGACTTTGTGATGCATGCAGTGAGCACTCAACTGATGTTAATTCGCAACTGCAAAGTTGGCTGAGGTGTTCAAGAAGAATCCGGTCACTTGATTGCCTACCTAAACTCCATATCCCCTTAATGCTACACAGTCAGCCGCAATAATGCTAGGTACATTTGCTCAACTATTATGCGCAGAGGTGTTTCTAATAATGTGGACAGAGTCAAATACGCTGCAGCGTTCAAAGGCTTCAAACACAGAAATGATCCAAAACCAAAAACACACGCAACAGGAATATGCTGCAAAAAACAAACAAACAGTGCTGCAGTCACATGAATTTTGCAGGATAAAAAAAACAAGTGCAAAAGAAAAATGCACCAAACGTCAAAAAACAGACACAAATCACAAAAAGTATCCAATGACTATCGCTGGCTGGCAGAGGCTTCATTTAATTTTATCTTAAAGGACCTATGACGAATTACTTATCTTTAAACGTATAAATGTTGTTACAATCTTGGATACTTGTGTTAAACAATGCCAAAGCGTCAAATCGTAAGGTTCGTGCATTTTGGAGTGAGCTTGCACACAGGTGCCTTTGTTTGCGGGGTTTTGCAGTCGATGTGCAACATGCAGCTAATAGTATCTTTTTGAATGCAACCTCTGAATTGTGCATTTGTACCTACAGTAATATTGTGACCAGGGTACTGTGCATGAAGCCGTGACGACTTCACAATATACATACAGTACAGGCCAAAGGTTAGGACTCACCTTCTCATTCACAACAGAACTGATGGTCTAACCCTGTTGATAATGCAACAAATTCCAAATTGAATTGAAAACCATTTCAGGTGACTACCTCTTGAAGCTCATCGAGAGAATGCCAAGAGTGTGCAAAGCAGTAATCAGAGCAAAGGGTGGCTATTTTGAAGAAACCATGAATTGATTTACGTGGACCCCGACTTAAACAAGTTATTCGGGTGTTACCATTTAGTGGTCAATTGTACGGAATATGTACTGAACTGTGCAATCTACTAATAAAAGTTCCAATCAATCAATCAATCAAAACTAGAATATAAAACATGTCTTCAGTTATTTCACCTTTTTTTGTTAAGTACATAACTCCACATGTGTTCATTCATAGTTTTGATGCCTTCAGTGACAATCTACAATGTAAATAGTTATGAAAATAAAGAAAACGCATTGAATGAGAAGGTGTGTCCAAACTTTTGGCCTGTACTGTATATTTAAAGGGGAACTGAACTTGTTTGGAAGTTTGCATATCGTTTACCATCCTTCTATTAAACAAGAACTCAGGGCTCTGGGAATCACTAATAAGCCAGAGTTCTTTGAACGCACATTTCTTGCCGGGACATATGGTACAATGCAAAATATGGTACAAAACTATTGAAATAATAAAAAGAGTGGTTGCTTAAAGACTTTTGCATAGCACTGTACATGATCTCATAATGATAGAGTGCAAGCCTACACCATAATACACACACAAAACTACCCAATAATAGACATATTGTTAGATGAATAGCTGACAGTGTCAGCTCCAGAGCCCTTACCTTACCTTTCCAGGTTGCGCACATTTGTCATGGTGTATATTAGTATGTCATATTTAACATAGCATCGGTCATTCCGGTTTATTGTGGCGCTGACATGACCCGTGACGAGCAGCGTGACCGTGTTGAGCAGCCTCCTCACAGCTGACCGCCTTGGGCTCAGCACCTTGGATTGAGCCACTGTGACGCTGTAAGGCAGTTCAACAGTTTGACAAATCACCAGCGACACCCGTTCCGCTGTTGTGTACCTCCACTTCATTCCCCCCGTAACACACGGCGGACAGTATTTAGAGCACCTACAGCTGCATGTTTGTGCTCCTACGTTTGCAATGTAGAATTTCCACCTCTCTGTTATTCATATATGAGAGGCAAAGCTTAGCAGCAAGACACACGAAAATAACAACCTGTTCCCTATGAGTATGCCACATTATGTACCCATAGTCCTATTATTGAGACGTTACTCAACTGGCTGCTATTTTAATACTTGAAACTCCAGAGTAGGAAGAGAAGAAAGGTCTTGATTATCAAGTAGCGTCAAGTGACCAAAAATAACTAGAATACATAAAAATGGCATTAAATCCTACAGAGGAACACTTCTGTCTACGGACGATCATTCCACAAAGTTTAGGTCAGGGGTGTCAAACGTACGGCCCGCGGGATGAGTTTGCTAAGAATGAAAATTAACCTGAAATTTTTGAATGAAAGAAACGGCTGTTCTTAATGTGTCCACTGGATGTCGCAATAGCAATTCTTTGTATCTTTGTAGATGATGCTACATACGTACAAAGTAAACCACATGATGTTAGTGCACCAGTCGAGGAAAATTATCAAACCACATAAAGAACATCCTGTAATTAGTTTTGATAATATTTTTTTTATCTTGATAGATTGAAAATTAACACCAATGAGTTGACTGATGAACATTATCACATAATTTATTCAGAAAATATAAATAATGACAAATAGATGCTTAACCACAACATGTTAAGTGTAAAAAAAAAAAAAAACTAACAACATTAAGATTTGTTAGGGGTGTAACGGTACACAAAAATTTCGGTTCGGTACGTACCTCAGTTAAGAGGTCACGGTTCGGTTAATTTTCGGTACAGTAAGAAAACAACAAAATATACATTTTAAGGTTATTTATTTACCAAATTTGTAAACAATGGCATAACATACATATACACACAGGGTCCATTGCCAGGGTTAATGTGGTCAACATATATACAATAAAAACTAAATAAGATAAGGCTCAGAATTGATTTCTTAACAAAACCTTTCTACATATAAAGTGCTTTTTCTGATTGATTGATTGAGACTTTTATTAGTAGATTGCACAATACAGTACATATTCCATACAATTGACCACTAAATGGTAACACCCGAATAAGTTTTTCAACTTGTTTAAGTCGGGGTCCACGTTAATCAACATTAAACTGCCTCAAGTTGTTGCTCAGATTAAATAAAATGACAAAACTTTTCTTCTACATATAGAAAGTGCAACATTAAACAGTTTCAAGTCAACTCAGCCTCAGATTAACTTTTCTCTCCCCCCCCCCCCCCCCCCCCAGCCTGGCTAACTTGGCAGTAAGAGGAAATATGGGCTTATTGTTCTTCCACCATAGAAGTGGGTCAAAATCTAGTTTTTAATGCAATATGGTTTTAAATCTGCTGCTATAAAAACATGTTATTGCTTTAGCCCTGCCTGACTCGCCGAGGAGAGGCTGCTTGAATGCGGTGGTGACGCTTCAAATGGGTTAGCATGTTTGACGTGTTGGCAGAAGCATACCTGCCCGGTCGCTGCTAGCATGCCGTGTGTTGTGCCTCGGTGTGCATTGTTTACACAACGTCCGTTACGCTACTTAATATGTCCGTGTGGAAACTCGTTCGGTACACCGCCGAACCAAACCGAAACCCCCGTACCGAAATGGTTCAATACAAATACACGTACCGTTACACCCCTATGATTTGTACATTTGTGCTTGTTCTATTTTGAAACAAAAAAAACTATCTGAAGTTGTCTTTATTTTTAAGTTATCATGCCTTGATTTTACCAGTCCGGCCCACTTTGGAGTAGATTTTTGTAGTTTGACACCCCTGGTTTAGGTTATTTTGGTCTTTTTGCATAAAAGTCATGGTCTTTCGAAAATATGCTTCAAATGTGCTCTGCGGCGTAGGAAACAAACTGGACACGTGCGTCGCGCAAAAGTGTCATTTTCTCAAAACTTAAAAATTACGATTTTGCACAGTGCCATACTTTCTTAAACTTTGGAATCCAGTCAAAAGTTCTGCTTTTTGATGGCGCGTAATGCCTTCGTCACTTTCTCCGAAGATTTGCTTTGCTTTGCAGTATATGATTCGTTGGAGAAATAGGCCTCTATTAAAAATATCCTTTCATTGTTTGACCAAGTCATGTCAGGGAAGACTACTGTTCCAATAGTTCACAAAAAAAAGAAAAGTTATAATTAACAAATTTAATCAAAGATTTGTGGGTTCTGTTTTTTTTTCGTGGTCACCCTGTTTTTGTTAGAAAAATGCACAAAATGTTGCTTCTTAGATTGGCATGGTATGGTTTCCACCATTTACTTTTCTATTTTCTCCCCCAGGCTGTAGCAGGACCCCCTGGTGTGAAAGGCGAGCGGGTGAGTCAGTGTTGCTCGTTGGCTTTAACATTCTTTGTACCCTTAAATCGTCTGAATTGATTGATGTGGCGTTCTACAAGAATCGGTCCTAGGACCAATGCTGTTTCTCATGTCAATGATATTACTATGGTTTCCAAACTTTTAACGTGTATTTTATTTGAGGACGACACAACCTTATTTTATTCAGTACAAAATATCTAAGATGTGTTAGAGGTAGTTGAAAACAAATTTATCAAAATTAAAATATAGTTTGATGTTATTAGATTGTCCTTTAATGCTGGTAAAACTAAAATAATGACTTTTTGTAGGAGTAGGAAAAGTATGAATGCCTAATTATGTGTCGAAGGAGTTGAGATTCAAAGAACAAAGGAGATCCGGTTTTTGGGTGTTAAAGATTAATGAAAATTTGTCATGAAAATCATATATAAATGATACAAAGTTTAAAATATATATATATATTTTTTTTTTTTTTTTTATGTGTTTATTTGACAGGGACAGTACAATTAAACAATGCTACACACAGGTAACCGATGCCAAAGTACATAAGACTTATAGCCACAGGCTAGTTTGCAACCCTTGTCCCTGGTTAGGCTTTCAAAAAAAAGTTGAGAAAAGTGTAAAACACATACAAAAGGATTAAGACAAGTACAAAAATAAAAACACATTGAAAATAATTGGCCCCATTTGTCCACACTACATCCAGTTCTAGCGCTCACAATCTAAAACATCTAAAATTATCGCTATTTTATTATTGAACTGTATTCAAATTGAAGAAATTGCTAAATTTAGTAGTTGTACCATATTTGACATACTGTGTCAGGTACTACAGGGTAGTGCCTGTAAAACATATTTAAATCCAATCCTCCTTTTACAGAAGAGAGCGATAAGAATACTTACTGGAAATGCATACAGGGAACCCATTAACCAAATATTCAAACAGTAAACAAATTTAAATTTCATGAATTGGTAGAGTATAATATCTTAAAAATCATGTACAAAGCACATACAAAAATTTCACCAAACAACATTCAAAAAAGATTTAAAAAACGAGAAAGTCTTTATAATCTTTAATAAATTGAGATTTAGAATAGTGATAATGGAAAGAAGCATTTTAGTCAATGGTGTAAGTTTATGGAACAAACTGGACAGTGGAACAAAATACATTTAATGTATTTCTGTATTAAGATACAATTAAAAATCATAAGGATGAAAAAATATGTTTAGGAGAAAATTATTGTTTATTTTGTTGTGCGTTATGAAATATATATATTTCCATAATACGTTTTCTGAGTTGAGTGACTAGGGGGCAGATATTTCTGCTCCTTTTCATTTATGAATAATTTAAATATTATGTTGATTGTTTTTTTGCTTTGACCTCTATTGAATGAAATAAAAACAAAAATGGAAATGGATGTTCATTAAAAATTGAGAGTCGTTGCACTTTTGCCTCAACGGAGCAATATGTTGAAATTGCAGGGTCTTCCAGGACTAACGTTACCAGGCATGCCAGGAGAGCAAGGTCAGCCTGGTGAAAAGGTGAGTGAGTGCATCGTCGGTCAAACAAACAAAAACACAATAATTTCCTAAATTGGTGACTGGTGTCATTCAGGGTGCCCGAGGGGACAAAGGGGCTGCTGGTATCAAAGGCGAGCGAGTAAGTAAGATCCCATTCAGCGTATACAAATATAAATAGTTGAATGGTTCACTGGGATGACTGCAAAATATTTTTGTCATCATTAGGGTGAGGTTGGTGAGGCAGGAGATCCTGGAGAAGATGTAAGTAACCTTCATACTTAAGATGAGGGGTGGACAAACTTTTTGACTCGGTGGCCGCATTTGGACATATATATATATATTTTTATATACAGTATATATATATATATATATATATGTATATAAAACACAGAGGCTATTTCATCCCTACAGGCCTGTTGCGAGGGGAGTTTATGTATGTATATATATATATATATATATATATATATATATATATATATATATATGTGTGTGTGTGTGTGTGTGTGTGTGTGTGTGTGTGTGTGTGTGTATGTATTATGCATATATATATATGTACAGTCCATGTATGTGTGTATTATGTGTGCATTTTATATTAATATAGTGGCTATACTAATGGATTTATAATCAATATAATCGGATATTAACAATATGTGAAAGTGCCACTCCTACCTTGTTTACTTCTGTGACGACCTCCATTAAGTTTTGTAATCAATCAGAAATATCAAGCAGCTAAAAGGCGCCAAACATTGATAAGTGCAGAGAGAGTGTTTAACATTTTCCCATTATGCATTTTACTGGATTTAAATGGGTGTAATTTTGAATTTTTTATGGTGCATGGACATTTTTTATAATATCCACAAAGTTCAGTGAGCAGGTTGTATTATGTGTGTTGAGCATGTGTGTTGACTTTTGTGTTGGTTGCATTTTTTTTTTTTTACACACGCCATGACTAGGGAAGGTTGTCTGGATTGGGTCATACAGTATATGAAATGCTGTGCTGGGCTCATTTAAATGTGCAATTCATGGTCGGACCTGAATTACTTATGTTGTCGACAAGATGGCACCAAAATAGCAGCTATAAGATTGACGGATATTTAAAATTGATTGGAAAACAGCCCGCTGGCCAGATTCCTTATTAAACTTGTGATGTCTCGCGGGCCAAAATAAAAACCTTGAAGGCCAAATTACTGATGCTGGCGGGCAACACTTGGCCCGCGGATCGTAGTTTGGACACCCCTGCTCTGAGCACTATTAAAATTGATAGTGTGGCAAAATGGAAATTAAACACACTGATTCGACAGATTACAGTGTTGGGGAACTGTTCCAGACAGTTAAATAGATCACATTTATTATCATTTATCATTTATAAATAAAGTTGATTTGATTTGATTTGATCATAATAGTTCACGTCAATCCAACAGCAGGCCTCATGTTTGACAAATATGCTGTTTCACAGTGCAGGCAACAAAACAGGTGGCTGGCATTCATGGCATCTGTCTCCCTCTACATGCACTTCAAAATGTTGGCGCCGCACTGTTGTTGACAATAAACTCTTATTGCTTTTTACAACAATGGTTTGATGCTGTGTTGTGCAGGATACTTCAAATCCATTGACAGCGGTACCTCGGGACACAAGTGCCTCAACCTATGAGTTTTTTGGCATACAAACTGTCGGTTCAATTATATGCTTTAGGTTGCAAGCAAGAATTCAGGTTACAAGCTCCCTATACTGCAAAAAGTCAGTGTTCAAAAACAAGAAGAAAAAAAAAAAATTAGGGGTATTTTATTTGAACTAAGCAAAATTATCTGCCAATAGAACAAGAAAATTCGGCTTGTCAAGACTTTCCAAAACAAGTAAAATTAGCTAACCTCAATGAACCCAAAGATACCTTAAAATAAGTATATTCTCACTAATAACATGTGCACTTTTCTTGGTAGAAAATAAGAGACCTTTTAGCTCAATATGTTGAAAAATATTCTTAAATTAAGTAAATGCTAGTGCCATTATCTTGACATAATGATATGCATACATCATGATTTTTTTTTCATGCTTGAAGTAAGAAATTATTACTTTAAAAAGGTAGTTTTATACTTGTAAATGTTGATCACACAGCTTTTTTGCAACAGTTGATATTCTAGTTTCAAGCATGTTTTACTCAATATAGGTCATCAAATCTCAGCAACAAGCTGTAATATCTTACTGAGATCATTTAGGACCAAAACCCTTAAAACAAGTAAAACACTCTAACATAAAATCTGCTTAGTGAGAAGAATGATCTTATCAGACAGAAAATAAGCAAATATCACCCTTATTTGAGATATTTAATCTTACTTAGATTTCAGTTTTTGCAGTGTACCACTCGTCATAGCAAATGGATCCGACCAAAACATCTGGTCTTACTCGCTAGCATTGGCTCATGGTTAAAGATCGACACAACACTGTTTTTCCAACCATGGGAAGGGAAAGGGAGTGTAATAAACAGTGCTGAGCAAAAGAAGTGAACTACATTAATTGAATTAAAGAAATAAGTTATCAAAACCCATGACAGAGCAGGTAGCAGGCTTGGTGAAGCAGTGTGAGCCAAACACTGCTCGTCTGCACCATACTGAAGCAGAACTAAGGACAACAACGTTAAAATATTATAATTTTATCCATGGAAATACGGAGAAATTGCTGATGGTGTGTTTGACGGAGAAGAAGTTGGATGGAGATACTGTAGAAATCCACTCTCCATGGTAAATGCTGTACATGATTGCTACATTACTTCATAAAACTACCGTACATGTTTGTAGTACCTTCTATTGTATTGTGTTTAATACAATATTTCTTCTCTAAAAGTTTTATTTTCTTATCAAAAGGCATGTTACATGTAAAAGTGTGGGTTTTTTGGGGGGGGGGGAAACACTGATTACAATGGCAGCATTGTTTTGCAATATACTGTAACTTTATTAAGGTACGAGCTGCGTCACAGAAGCAAATAAACGTACAATATATAGGGCACTGTATTGGAATATACCTTAAATCATTATTATTAATAATAATGACAATGAATACATTATTGTACTTTTAATATTAAATGTAAAAAATAGTATTTAAGTTAAGTCAACCTGTTATATACAATAAGTAAATGATGACTTACAATTATTTGGGAAAGAAACTCCCTTGACTGTAAATTAGCGTTAATACATTGTATATGAAGGATGCTTCAGTGTACCACAGTATGTTTTGTACTGTAAAAAACTGGGGCGATTGACAATAAACATGCAAGTTATGTGAATGTTTTCTTTCCAAATACTGATTCTTGCGGAATACTAGCTCACATTGTTTGTTTTGTGTCTCACTCAGGGAGCGAAAGGACCTTTTGGGCCAAAAGGAGATAAGGTAAGCTTATCATTTTTTCAATTTCATTCAATCCAAATGGAAGTAGTGACGAGGTTTGTGTCGCAGGGAGAGAGAGGCATAGGAATGGCCGGTCCTGCGGGTCGGGATGGTCCTCAAGGTTTAAAGGTGTGTAAACACAGGAGGACTTCACTCCAAACATATGAATCCATTTAGTTTAGGTGGTCACCAGTTTCCCTGGTCATTATTTTAAGGGTGATCCGGGCCTCCCTGGTCTATCTGGTCCTCCAGGGCCACAGGGAAAGTCTGGTGAAGTTGGTGCTCCTGGTCTGAGAGGGGAAAATGGGAACCCGGGACCTCCTGGGCCACCTGGAGAAAGGGTATGTTACACGGTACTGAAGTAGATCAGGGTGGTGGCAATAAAAACGTAACAAACAGTTCGCTCTTCCCCCTCCAAACCCTCCTGCTAGCCTGTTTGTGGTTAACATTTGCAATACAGGTGACTGCTGTAATTTTTCGATTAGCTTCCCTACAAAAACACTCGTTGGCTCGCATTAAAGAAAGCTAACTAGTTGAGCGCATGGAGGTGCAATCCAAACGCTCAACATGCCTTACAAACCTAAAAGGGCCCTATCATGCAAAACCAACTTTTTTACTTGATGGTCCCTGCTTATGTCTATTTGAAATCTGCATAAGTCCCGAAAATGTTTCATCAAACTGTGGGACATTGCAGAGATATTTATAAAACAGTCTTGCCTTCCTTCCTCCAAACGGTGCGTTTGGAATTTGGTTCATGTTTGACGATTTGTTCAAATGTGACGTCAGTGGATTATCCATATATGGTCAGCCAATTTGGATGTATGTAAAACCGACTGTGTTACTGTACAACATCATGTCGACGATGAAATTCAATGAAGAAAATGCTCTGCTGTTTGGCTTTAATCAGCGCAAGTCATTACACAAACTTTCAGCCTCATCTGAAGTAAAAAGTGCTTTACTTTTAACTTTTATGATTCGTGGCAATGTCAACTGTGAAGAAGTCGCTTCGAGTGTGCAACGATTAGTGCTGCTTCAACCACAGACCTTCACAAAAAGATGGATATTCCGAAAAAAAACAACTATTTTTAATGGCGGTCTTGGTGACTACTATTCATGGTAATGGAGGAGAGCTGAAATTGTAAGTAATAACAGTACGTTAGAAATTTGGGAATGGTGCGTTAGCAATGTTAGCTCAAGTTGTTGTGTAGCTAGCTTAGCTTTCTAATGACACAAAAGCATCACCATCCACCAGCAAAATAAAGAATGATCGTCCTAAAAACTACTTTTAATTAGATCAGTGCCTACTGGCAATTAGTTTGGCAATTAACCAGTTAGCGATATAATCCGTTATTACGATCGCAAACCATTATGAAGCCTGTCGCATAGCTAACTGTATTAGCTGGCTCAGGCCTGTATTGTTTACAAGGATTTGTAGCAGCAGTGCAGTGGAAGTACCGTATTTTTCGGACTATAAGTCGAAGTTTTTTTCATAGTTTGGCCGGGGGTGCGACTTATACTCAGGAGCGACTTATGTGTGAAATTATTAACACATTACCGTAAAATATCAAATAATATTATTTATCTCATTCACGTAAGAGACTAGACGTATAAGATTTCATGGGATTTAGCGATTAGGAGTGACAGATTGTTTGGTAAACGTATAGCATGTTCTATATGTTATAGTTATTTGAATGACTCTTAACCTAATATGTTACGTTAACAAACCAGGCACGTTCTCAGTTGGTTATTTATGCGTCATATAACGTACACTTATTCAGCCTGTTGTTCACTATTCTTTATTTATTACAAATTGCCTTTCAAATGTCTATTCTTGGTGTTGGCTTTTATCAAATACATTTCCACAAAAAATGCGACTCATACTCCAGTGCGACTTATATATGTTTTTTTCCTTCTTTATTATGCATTTTCGGCCGGTGCGACTTATACTCCGGAGCGACTTATAGTCCGAAAAATACGGTATTAACATGATATAGAATAGAAAACCATTTTATTGTCAATAGACCCATGCATACGTCCAGGATCTGGCATTGGAGAGATATGACTCGGTAGAAGTTTAACCTTAGCCAGCGTTTCGTACCAGAAATTTCCGACCCGGCTTCCTTACTTTGTGTCCGCTGCGTCGTCTCCTCATTCAGCCGACAGAAAAACCATGGCTAGCCGCATGGTTTCGCTATATCATCCAGGATGTTGTGTTGTGGTGAAAGTCAAGTAAAAATTTAGATGTGTGGTGGCGACCACCAGTGTCAATATTCTAGACGGTTTTAGCAAAACAAAACAAAATCAACTTCTAAACAAAGCTCGTCAGTATCAAAACCAACAGTTTTTGAAGGAAGCCAAAAATTGTCGTAAAGATAGGTCTTAACAGCAAAATCTCTGCAATATGTTAAACAAAGAACCATCACTACGTGTCATACAGACCAACATGAAATGTTTCAAAAATAGAAATAAAAGCAAGATATGACCCCTTTAAATATTATTAAATGTATAGTTACTAACCACTAATGAATGCTAATGAGAAATGATTGGTAGAACAGATTGAATCAGTCACAGTTTAGCCTTTAGCCTCGTTGTCATCTTCCCCTGAAGTAGCTAGTGGTGATAGCAGCCATACGTCATTCGTAGAGCTACCCACTGCAATGTCTCCATGCCTCGCCATGCCCTTACGATACCCACCTCCAGGACAGTCTCTGCCGGCAGAACATTTATCCATACTGCAGTTCAACATCTCATCCTTCAAGAGCAGAGTGAACAGGCATCTTATCTCACTTGCATGGTGCTCTTGAACCCATCACTCCAGATGCGCCTAGGCTGCTGTGAACCACTGATTGGGCCATGTGGTTTATTTATAGTGCCCTTGTGTCTATATTAGTTTTGGACTTCTTTGGTCTATTCTCATGAGCTATTTGTTCACTTCAGCATGTTATAAAAAAAAAAAAAAAAAGGAGGCTCTGCCCTGGCCAGCTGTTAGGGATGTCAAAAAAATAGATTTTTGAGTGAATTACCATTTTTATTAGTAATGAAAATCGATTTAAAAAAATGAGCAATTATTATTATTATTTTAAATCTTTCCTGTCCAGCCACTCAGGCAATCATATTGTCAATGTAGATGCCCATATCAGCTGTAAATATTTACTTTTGAAAAGAGAAGTGTGGAATACCGTATTTTTCGGAGTATAAGTCGCTCCAGAGTATAAGACGCACCGGCCAAAAATGCATAATAAAGAAGGAAAAAAAACATATATAAGTCGCACTGGAGTATAAGTCACATTTTTAGGGGAAATTTATTTGATAAAAGCCAACACCAAGAATAGACATTTGAAAGGCAATTTAAAATAAATAAAGAATAGTGAACAACAGGCTGAATAAGTGTATGTGATATGAGGCATAAATAACCAACTGAGAAGGTGCCTGGTATGTTAACGTAACATATTATGGTAAGAGTCATTCAAATAACTATAACATACAGAACATGCTATACGTTTACCAAACAATCTGTCACTTCTAATCGCTAAATCCCATGAAATCTTATACGTCTAGTCTCTTATGTGAATGAGCTAAATAATATTATTTGATATTTTACGGTAAAGTGTTAATAATTTCACACATAAGTCGATCCTGAGTATAAGTCACACCCCCGGCCAAACTATGAAAAAAACTGCGACTTATAGTCTGAAAAATACGGTACTTATTTTGCTGTCTTGTCTGTATTTGACTCTATTAATTGTTTGGGAAGCATTTTATTTAAAAAAAAATGTTTTACGTAATATAGAAATGTATTAGAGCTGTTAATCTATTTTTATGGAGGAATGTAATTAATCATAGAACTGGTACCCAATGTTATTAAAAAGTATGGATTTTGAATCAAGAATTGTTTTGAATCGAGAATTGATTCTGAATCTAATCGTTACCCCAAGAATTGAATCGAATCAAATTGTGCGGTGACCGAAGATTCACAGCCCTGCGAGCTGTCGGAGAATGCATTTCTCCAATGCCCCGTCAACATTATCCACACTGCTTGCCCATTTCACACTGATGTGTCGTCCGTTCTTAGTACATATATCCTCTATTGTTCTACATCATTACGGATTGAGGGTGAATGAGATGTTCTCTGTGGAAAAAAAACAGCTGCCTGTTTATTCTTTGATTAAATCTCTTTGGTATCTCGTTGAACGAGCAACTTCTAATTTGAAGGGCCTCCAAGGATTTGTGGGCCGGGCAGGAAATTCTGGACCTCCAGGTCCTTCTGGACCTCCTGGAGAGGCTGTGAGTTTAGATTCTGTTTTGAAATATTTGTGTTTTTAAAAAAAAAAAATGTCCAAGCTTTATAAATGTATTTTCTAGGGTTCTCCCGGTACCAATGGGGTCAAAGGAGACAAGGTAAGCACTAAGGGTATTTGTATTATGTGCTATTGTGTTTTCTAAGAAAATTATTTATTTGACCAGGGCGAGACAGGACTCGGTGTCACAGGACCAAGAGGAGAGAGGGGAGAGTCAGGAGTCAGAGTAAGCTCTGCGATGTAAACTAAAAATGACTTCACAGCGGCACACTCATTTGATTTGTCGGTCATGTTTTAGGGCGAGGAGGGTCGTCCTGGATCGGATGGGGAGCGGGGGCTAACAGTAAGTATCAGTTTCTGTTCATAATCATGTAGGGAAATGACAATCACAGCTTTTAAGGTGGTGATGTGATGTATTTACAGTGCCGCTTTACGTTGGTGTTAGGGATCACAGTTAATTGTTATATATTAGCTTTAACTTGCAGTGCTGTATCATCCTGTATCAACCTGCAGAGTAAAAGCTATCTGTCTGGTCTCACTCATAAGTTATAAATTGTGAGTGTGTGCAAGAATTACTTATATAGCAACCTTCAGTTTACTATTTAGTAAAGTAGGCGAGTATAGAAAAAGTTAACATTTTTAATGTGCCTAGGTATTCTATCACCTAGGTATTCTTACGCCAAGGTGTTCTTTCACCGAGGTGTTTTTTTCAGATAGGTGTTCTTTGGTCTAGGTCTTCCTACGCCTGGGTGTTCTTTTGCTTAGGTGTTTTTTCGCCTTGGTATTCTTTTGCCTTTGTCTTCTTCCACGTGTGTGTTTTCCGCCTGGGTGTTCTTTCACCTAGGTCTTCTTCCGCCAAGGTCTTCTTCCGCCTAGGTCTTCTTCCGCCTAGGTCTTCTTTTTTGTAGGTGTCCTTCCGCCTGGGTGTTCTTTCACCTGGGTATACATTTGCTTCGGTCTTCTTTCGCCTATGTTTTCTTCTCCTAGGTTTTCTTTTTTTCAAATATTTTTATTGAATTTTGCAGACAGTACAGTATGATGGATCATGGCAACAGCAAGTTGAGGCATCTGCACATTTTACAATATGTAACATAGTAAACCCTACCCCTTACAGTACCCACCCACTTTAATTCCCAAGGTAATTGTCACCTAGTGCCCACAACAAATATAGACACACATGAATATATGCAAACTTAGATTCAATCAAACAAATATATTAAAGATAAACAAAAAATAAATAAGGTAAATAAATAAATAAATACTACATAAGATGTGCAAAAAAATAAAAATAATAATAATAATATAACGTAAAAGTAAATAAACACAGGGAGTGAGGGTCGGGGGGGGGGGGGCTTCAGCGGTCAGCTCTGTCTAAGTTGTGTTACTCGAATCGCTTGGGGTGATGTCAAGCTTGTCTCTAATAAGGTCTAGGAGGGGGCCCCAAGTTTTATGGAAAGATGACACAGATCCTTTCTGAGAGAACCGAAGCTTCTCTAACTGGAGACACCACAAGACATCTTGTATCCAACTGTTATGGCTCGGCGGAGACGCAAGCTTCCATTTAAAAAGAATTGTACGCCTAGCCAGCAGAGTCGTTAACGCAATGACATGACGAGCGGTTGCAGGTAAACCGTCCACCTGGGGAACGCCAAAAAGGGCAGTCAGCGGGCTGGGTGTTATTGTTCTATCGAGGGCCTGCCCAACAGTGTCGAAAATAGCCGACCAAAAACTTGAGAGTTTTGGGCACGTCCAGAACATATGCAAATGGTCAGCTGGGGATTGCCTACAGCGGTTACAAGTGTCGCTGTGGTTGGGGTATATTTTAGCCAGTCTAGCATTGGTGAAATGTGCTTTATGTAATACCTTACATTGTATTAGGCCATGCCTAGCGCATATGGACGATGAATGTACCAGCCTCAAAGCCTCTCTCCACCTCCCGTCAGGTATAGGTGCTCCAAGGTCATGCTCCCATGATTCTCTGACAGGTGAAGTATTAAGTGGATTCAGAAGGCCGATTTCATTATATATGACAGATATTAAACGTCGTTGGTCAGAGTCAAAGGAGAGAAACCGATCAATTTCTGCTTCTGGGGGGCGGTTGGGAAAATGAGGAAATTGTTTTTTAATAAAATGCCTTGTTTGGAGGTATCGAAAGAAATGAGTATTAGGCAGATTGTATCTTGTTGACAGAGAAGCGAAGGAAGAGAACACTCCATCGTGGTACAGGTCATTGAGAATTTTAAGGCCGTTAGTCGACCAAGTTCGAAACGCAGAATCAGAGCAGGCAGGGAGAAAGGCAGGATTGTTCAAAATCGGAGCACCGCTGGAAGCCTTGTGCAAGCCGTGATGTTTCCTAAATTGAGTCCAAATTTTAATGGTATTTTTAACAACTGGGTTTAGGGAGGTCCCCAATGAACATAATGGTAGCTGTGAGCAAATCACCGCGTGCAGGGAACCATTAGACGATGCCATCTCTATGTGAGCCCAAGGTGGACAGGCGGCTGGGGAGTCGCAATGGACCCAGTACAGAAGTTTACTAATATTGCAGGCCCAGAAATAATTTCTAAAGTTTGGAAGTGCTAGACCACCCTCCGCCTTAGGGAGCTGTAGAGTGGCTTTCCCAAGGCGGGCTGGCCTGTTTTGCCAAATGAAAGCAAGAAGTTGTTGATCAAGGCCAACAAAAAATGATTTGTTGAGACATATAGGGATGTGCTGAAAGAGATATAAAAACTTCGGAAGTAAAATCATTTTTATGAGGTTAATGCGGCCAACTAGGGATAGGGGGAGGGCAGCCCACCTGGACAAGTCCGATCTACATTTGTCCAACAGTGCTTGAAAGTTTTTACGGAACAGCTCTGTGGGAGAATTCGAGACGAACACACCCAGATATTTAAATCCTTCCTCCGAGATCTTAAAGGGGAATTGTGAGCGTGGGAGTGACCTTGCCAAATTATTCACAAAAAATAGTTCGCTTTTCTGAATATTCAGTTTGTACCCTGACAAACGACCGAACTGATCCAGAATCGATAGTATATGGGGAAGCGAGGATGAGGGGTCTGAAACGAACAACAGAAGATCGTCGGCATATAGGGAGAGCTTATGAACCCGACCGAAACGAGTGATACCCTTAAATTCCTCCCAATTCTTAAGCCAAATAGCAAGCGGTTCAATGGCTATATTAAACAGCAAGGGTGAAAGTGGACATTCCTGCCGGGTCCCACGCTGGAGAGGGAAGTACGCTGAACGGATGCCGTTAGTATGTACGGAGGCAAGTGGAGTCTCGTACAGCACTCTAACCCAAGAAATAAATTTAGAATCAAAACCAAATTTCTCCATAATAAAAAATAAGTAGCCCCACTCCACCCTATCGAACGCCTTCTCTGCATCCAGCGCCACCACAACCTCCGGAGTATCAGATGGTGGAGAGAGAACTATATTCAACAATCTTCTGGTATTGAAGAATGGATGCCTCCCCAGCGTGAAACCTGTCTGATCAGCCGAAATTATTGAGGGCATCACGGCTTGAAGACGTATAGAGAGAACTTTCGCCAGAATCTTGCAGTCCACGTTCAAAAGTGAGATCGGTCTGTAGCTACCACAAGAGGTAGCATCTCTGTCTTTCTTAAGAAGTAGTGAAATGGAAGCCTCTGACAAGGTCCTTGGTAAGCGGCCGGCGTTGAAGGAATCATTAAACATTCTTGCTAAAATGGGGGATAACAATAATGAGTAAGCCTTGTAAAATTCAACTGTGAAGCCATCAGGGCCGGGCGACTTTCCATTTTGCATAGATCGGATTGCCTCCTGTATCTCTGACGAGGAGATAGGTCTACCCAGCTCCCTGGCAATGTTTATATCAATGCAAGGATATGTTAATGAATCGAGGGGGTTGGGGCAAATCGCGGAGACAGGAGAGCATTCAGGAGTGTATAATTTAGTGTAAAATTCGGAAAAACACCTATTAATATCCACTGGATCGGAAGTATAACTACCATCGGGTAGTTTAATTTTGGGGATTGACCGCGATGCGCAAGCAGCCCTGGCCCGTTGAGCTAAAAGTCGGCCGGCCTTGTCTCCGTGTTCATAGAAGCATTGTTTGGATTGTCGCAGTTGTCTCTCTACTATGTGCGTCATAAGCAGGTCATGTTCTGAATGTAGCAGAATACGCTTTTTATACGGTTTTTTTGCGGTCCTCTCCAAGGTTTCTCATAGTCATTCACATCGACGTCCCACTGGGGTGAGTTTTTCCTTGCCCGTATGTGGGCTTTGTACCGAGGATGTCGTTGTGGCTTGTGCAGCCCTTTGAGACACTTGTGATTTAGGGCTATATAAATAAAGATTGATTGATTGATTGATTGATACAGGGTTGGAGATGGACAAACAGCGTATACATTGTCGAGGTCGAGGAGTTCTTTAGCAATTTCCGTCAACCTAGCCCTCTCAGTCCTCCTCATCCTGGAAATATAAGATATCACCTGTCCTCGGATAGTAGCCTTAAGTGCTTCCCACAAAGTGCTGTTTCCGATATCAGGGGTGTCATTAAACTCAATATAGGTACGAATTTCTGTTTCAATAAAATCTTTGAACTTAATGTCTGAGAGCAAGTGTGAGCTGAACCTCCACATTGTGCGGCCGGTTACACCTTGCGGAAATTTAATGTCGACTGAGATTGGCGCGTGGTCAGAGACGGCTATCGGGTGGTAGTCGCATGCATTAATACAATGCAAGAGATTGTTATCTATTAAAAAGAAATCAATACGGTAAAACGAATGGTGAACGTGCGAGAAAAATGAAAATGCCTTCCCATGTGGGTTCCTGAATCTCCAGGGATCCGAAAGTCCCACTTGGTTTGCATAAGTTGACACAGCCTCTGCTGCTTTGGATAGTGTATTTCGGGTATGGGAGGATCGATCAAGAATCGCATCCTGGACTAAGTTAAAATCCCCGCCTACGATTATGCGATGGTTGTCAACGTTGGGGATCCTAGCAAAAAGTCTTGTGAAAAAAGTGTCGTCATCCCAGTTAGGTGCATACACAGAGACTAAAATTACCGGTGTATTCTGTAACATGCCCGAAACCACAACATAGCGACCCTCTTTATCTTCTATAACGTCTGCTGGCTCAAACATAACACGCTTATGGATAATTATGGCCGAACCCCTAGCAGAAAATTTGGAATGGAATAAATGGCTCATCCAAGACCTCTTAATACGGAGATTTTCTGATGTCTTCAGGTGTGTTTCTTGCAGAAATATAATGTCCCCTTTAAGATGCTGCAGACGAGTTAAGACCTTACCAATTTTGACGGCGTTGTTCATGCCTTTGGTGTTCCAAGAGATGATACGCACTCCGTCACTCGTCATCCTACCAGCGTCCGCCATCCACTAGACCCCAACAGTAAATCTGTCTGACACGCCTTAGACCCCACGGGGAGGGACGGGAGGGAGAGAGGGAAGGTATAGCAGCAAAAAATAAAAATAACAAAGTGGTACAAAACACCCAGGTAAGAAAAAAAGAAAGAATAATAAAAAATAAAACTAAATAAAAAACTAGTAATGACATAAAGACACATTTCAACAAACCCCAACAAATTAGAATACAATTAACCTTACTACCCACCCTAAATAAGAACCTTATCTGAGCTCTCTCGCTCTTACTTAGCCTAACTTGACTAATGCTAACTTCCGGAGTCTCCTCCCTTACAGTAACAGTAATGAACTCCATAAAGCAAAATAAGAATTTAAAGTGAGCCTACATTCGCGAGACGTATCCCAACCTGAGTGTATAGTAATATAGGAAATATTAAGTTGAAATAAACAAACAAGGCATAAAACAGCGTTTGCTCAACACCAAAATGTACAGTGCATCAATAGCTTTAGTGATGTATTTTGGACCAAGGAGTGCCTCATAACGTACATACGAATGACTAGATCAAATTAAAAAAAAAAAAATAGGATGCATAATCAAAATGTGTTACGTCACGACCATCCATGTTGGAAAATGATGTGTTAGCCAGTGTGTAAATTGCAACACTCAAACATTGCTTCCTATTATGAGCACACATCTAAAGTGGTGGTTAGTGCATAGAACAGCAAAACAAACGAAGGCCCACAGTGTCCACAATGAATGCAAAGTTGTCATAAATCAGGCCTCTAGAAAAGTTGAACTTACAGTTTTTATTCCAGGGACTGCACAGTCAAGGTGCAAATTGTTGTCAAGTACAGCCGTTTTGTAGGGGTAAAAAGTCGTCCAAACCCGTCAGGTATCTTGTGTGCGGATTGATGTCAAGAAGTCCTTGGCCTCTATAACCGATCCGAATCTCTTCTTACCACCATCCTTCGTTACTATGACAAGTCTGGCCGGGAACAATCATGCTGGTCGTAGGCCCATTTGGTAGAGCTCCGACATCACATCGCGGTATTTTTGGCGTTGTTCCACCACTTCAGGCGCGTAGTCCTCGTAGATGGCGACGGGGTACCCTCGGTATTGTAGCTTGCCTCTCCTGGCCCTGGCCTCGCGGATAATTCTCTCCTTCACCTGGTACTTGTGTAGCCGTATCAGAACGGGCCTCGGTCTCTGGTCTGGCTTCGGCTTGCTAGCGAGTGTCCGATGTGCTAGCGAGTGTCCGATGCCTCCTAGGTTTTCTACCGCTTAGGTGTTCTTTCGCCTTGGTGTTCTTTCACCTTGGTGTTCTTTTGCCGAGGTCTTCTTCCACGTGTGTGTTCTTCCGCTTGGGTGTTCTTTCACCAAGGTCTTCTTCTGCCTAGGTCTTCTTCCACGTGGGTGTCCTTCCGCCTGGGTGTTCTTTCACCTTGGCCTACTTTCGCCCATGTCTTCTTCTAGATGTTTATCCGCCAATAGGTGTTCTTTCGCCTCGGTGCTCTTTCGCCTGTATGTTATTTTGCCTGGGTGTTCTTTCACCTCGGTATACTTTTGCTTAGGTCTTCTTTCGCCTATATTTTCTTTTGCCATTGTTTTTTTCTCCTCGGTTTTCTACCGCTGAGGTGTTCTTTAGACTGGGTGTTATTTCGCCTTGGTGTTAAAGTAAAAATACCAATGATAGTCACACACACACTAACTTTTGCTTAGATTGTCTTCCGCCTAGGTCTTCTACCACATAGCTGTTCTTCCACCTCGATCTTCTTTATGCCTGGGTCTTCTTTCGTCTTGGTGTTTCTCCGCCTTGGTGTTCTTTCGCATAGGTCCTCTTTCGTCTGGCTGTTTTTTTGCTGGGGTGTTCTTTCCCCTAAGTGTTCTTTTGTTTAAGTCTACTTTTGCTTAGGCTTCTTTCACTTAGATTTCCTTCTCCTTGGTGTTCTTTCGCCTAAGTGTTCTTTCACTTAAGTGACTTTTTGTTTAGGTATTCTATCACCTAGGTGTTCTTTCACCGAGGTGTTTTTTTCACATAGGTGTTCTTTGGTCTTGGTCTTCCTACGCCTGGGTGTTCTTCCGCATGGGTGTTCTCCGCCGAGGTCTTCTTCCGCCGAGGTCTTCTTCCACCTGGATGTTCTTTCCCTTAGGTGTTCTTTCGCCTTGGTCTTCTTCCGCGTGTGTGTTCATCCGCATGGGTGCTCTTTCACCTAGGTCTTCTTCCACCCAGCTCTTCTTTCGCGTGGATGTCCTTCCACCTTGGTCTTCTTTCGCCCATGTCTTCTTCTAGATGTTTATCTGCAAATAGGTGTTCTTTGCCCCCGACCCTCTTTTGCCTGGGTGTTCTTTCACCTAGGTATACTTTTGCTTAGGTCTTCTTTCGCCTATGTTTTCTTTTGCCTGTGTTTTCTTCTACTCAGTTTTCTACCGCTTAGGTGTTCTTTTGTCTGGGTGTTCTTTCGCCTTGGTGTCCTTTTGCCTAGGTCTTCTACCACCTTGCTGTTCTTCCGCCCAGGTGTTCTTTTCGCCTGGGTCTTCTTTCGTCTCTGTGTTTTTCCGCCTAGGTGTTCTTTCGCATAGGTCCTCTTTCGCCTGAGTGTTCTTTCGCCTGGCTGTTTTTTCGCCTCGGTGTCCTTTACCCTATGTGTTCTTTCGCCTAGGTCTACTTTTGCATAGGTCTTCTTTCGCCTAGGTTTTCTTCTTCTAGGTTTTCTTCTCCTAGGTTTTCTTCCGCCTAGGTGTTCTTTCGCCATGGTCTTGTTCCACATAGGTCTTCTTCTGCCATGCCACGTTACTCGTTCTCTTTGTCTTTCTTTACGATAATAATTTATGGAATAGCGTTGGTGAAAGTTATGGACACGACATGTCGTAACACGAGGACCGCCTGTAGCTGTAATAGCTCAAAGACAGAGAAGGCGTGTAATTAAATAAAGTCTGCTTCTTCCTGCTCCTTTTCGAACATGTTGAAAGGAAGTAAAAAAGCATTACCATTACCGTTGCGGTTTCCCCATTGTGGAGCTCTGTCTAATTGTGTGTTTCTGCGGCCGTCCATCAGGGTCTACCAGGACTGCGTGGCGCTCGGGGAGAGAAGGTGAATACCAATCGCAGTCTTTTTTCCCATTTGTTCCTAGCATCATCCCATAAGCATTCTGCTCATGTCAATTCCAAACCCATTCACGTTCCAGGGATGAAATGTTTTGCTCTTTTTGTTGTTTGTTTTCAGGGAGATGGAGGCCTTCAAGGAGACAAAGGAGAGAAGGTGCGTGTGCATGTTGTTATCAAATATGCGCCACCAAAGCAGCCGCTGGTGATTCATGTACATAATACAAAATACTAAACAAACAGACAGTTTGTAAAATATAAGAAATACAAATGAGGGAGCATGTGAGGACATAAGACAGACTGCGACATTCAAGTCTGCTTCAGGACATTTAGACTGCGAGTACGTTAGTAGAGTCCACAATTTACTAATATCTTGTCTTAGCTATACATTCACTGCAATATTGTCCCTCACAGGGCGACACTATGCTGGTGGGCGGACCTCCTGGAGAAAAGGGCAGCGGAGGAGAACAAGTCAGTAAATTACCCAATATGTCTCATCATTGGCAAAATAGTTTGTTTTTGAAAAATCGAAGCCTGCACATTCCTTTCATTTTAGGGTGACAGAGGACCCAAAGGTGTGCAAGGAGAAAAAGGAACAAAGGGTCAAGAGGGTCCACCAGGACAGCAGGTATGAGTTTTCTTCCATAATACAACCGCATGATAGATTTCCTTTTAGATAATTCACCCTCAAGTGGTAGCCTTCTAAAAACAACATGCATTTCCTCTGATTGAGTGCTTTTTTTTTTTTGCTACTCTCACAATAGTGTACAGGTATATTGCCACTTGCGATGCACGTCTCTGGGCATTTATTTACTTTTATGTCCAATATTCAGTAAATATGCATGAATTATATGCTAAGCTTAATTATGTGCTCTTTAGTGAAACACGGCACATCTCCCACTACTGTTGTATTTCTAAAGAGATGTTTTTATTGTCCATTTCTCTCTTTCTTTTCTCTTTCTCCTCTCCCTCTCTCTTCTTTTGTAGCTTTGTAGCTAAGCTACCAGCTACATGGATTTAATAATAGTTAAGCTACAAACATCGCTACTCTCTAATGCTCGCGAGTGTTACCATATCTGAGTTATATGGGGAAATAACTACAAAAGTACACTTCATTAACGGTGTTACAAAAAAGATAAGTTACAATAATACATAATATTGGACATAGAGAACATACAAACCCTTAATTCATTGAATCAAAAATACTGACAGTGAATTTGCAAACAGCTAAAATTATACACAAAGCAAACTATAATCTGCGACCCAAGAGTATACAACAATTCTTCTCAACAAAAAAGGACAAATATAATCTTAGCGAAAAATGTAATTTAAAACATTTGTATGCACGTACAACACTTAAGACCTTCAGTATATCAGTATGTGGAATTAAATTATGGAATGGATTAAGCAAAATGGTAAGTGGGTTGTACTTGTATAGCGCTTTTCTACCTTTTTTTTTTAAGGAACTCAAAGCGCTTTGACACTATTTCCACATTCACCCATTCACACACACACTCACACTGATGGAGAAAGAATCAAACAATGTATTAATATGATCCACTTAAAAAAACTCTTCAAACCTAAAGTGTTTACAAAGTACAAAGAAGAAGAACCATGATAAACATTCTGAATTTATCTCATCCATCCATTCATTTTCCAGATAATCTTACTCATCTCACCATATGAAATATAACTTACTTCACCAATTATTATTTATTTATTTATTTTTATTGTTATTACTTATGGAGTATATTGTGAATAAATTAAGAACAGGAAGTGAACAAAAGTTTTAGCAACTGCTCTGTAAAGGAAAAGGGGTAGGATTAAATCAGCTCTGCTTCTTCCTACTCCTTTTCCAAAATGTTGAATAGAAAAACTGGAAATTGTGATGTATCATGTTGTATGCATGTATGTTCGAAATAAATTCAAACTCAAACTCGCAGTAGCAAAGCCACTTCCACGCTACTGGGAAATGTAGTTAAACTACGTAGCTTCGCTACATGTAACGAGCTACTGCCCAACACTGGTCATGAAGGTATGCCTCGTGTTGACAAGCGTTTCAAAGCTGTTATTCCTAATTATTAGTTAACGGTGGATTCATTTTAATGCTTGTGAATGCTTGTTGTAGTGGGACATGTACCTTTAAAACCACGCAGACAATCCAGATACTGTAATGTCCTCACGCTCTATTCATACAGCAACACCCCACAATCCTGTTTATCAGTTCTTTATTAATATGTGTTTCACAATTGATGTACTTTTCTACTCTTGTCAGATTGGTTGCATTATTGCCAGTAATGGTAAATATTGGGTGGTATATCACTTGGGATAGCATAATATTATTATCATATAATTATTTGCGAGATGAATGGCAACAACTGAAGTTTCAGCACAGTTTGAAGTTTATTAATTTATATTTTTTGTATAAAATACTTTGTTTTTAAATGACTATCCAAACTGGTATACACATGTTTTGTGTCATTTATTTTTGGTCTGTTGTCCTTTAAATTGCCTTGTCCCCGTCCATGTCCTCCTTGATTATTCTGCATAGCAAAAAAAAACAGAAAAGTTAAACACAATATTTTACAACCATATATGGAAGTAAACATTTTGAAATAACATGCAAATGTACACAAAAAACTAGGTCGATTGGCAACACTAAATTGGCCCTAGTGCAGGGGTCCCCAAACTATGGCCCAAAAAACAATTACCACTCCACTTCAACTTAAAGACAGCATAATTCTATTCCAGACTGTTGACAATGAACAGTTTTGTGTTTTCATACCTACCACTGTTCCCTGTTTGACTAATTTCACTTGATCAGGCTTTTTCTACCATTCCACACTACAAAACATTAAAGATTGGTTGAGTTGTGCTGATATTGTACTGGATCAGTGTCAGCGTCGGCAAATACCCAATACTCGTATTGGAAGTAAAGCATTTGTGTTTGAACACCTTTAATAAATATAAAATTACTTAATATCACCTATTAAAATTGGGCATCAGGAGACTTGTATGTCTTTTTAATTTTCTTCATGGTTTATTTTTGCTAGTTAATGTTTCATGTAGCACCAAATCCTAGTTTGTGAACCCTCACTGACGATTGCAACCGCAATAAAAAATAATTCTGATTTAGCGGGGATGCAGCAGTTTAAGAAAAATCAAGTTTTAAAACATACTTGGCAAACTCCTGTTATGTCGAAGGCAAAATCAGTTTTTTCATGGTGTAGTGCGCCCAAATGTATACATTACACAAAAATTGCGTTGTATTTGGTGTATTATTTCACCTGACCTTTATCTGTTGCTTTGTATTGTATCAGGGTCTGAGAGGAGAGCCGGGGGACAAAGGATCCACTGGCTTCCCTGGTGCTCGTGGTCCTGGTGGGCAGAAGGCAAGCAACGCTGTGCTTGGTTGATGATTATAATTACATCTGTATTGCAATTAATAGCAAAGTCAAATAAGTAGTTGGTGCAGATACTTATTTGTACTGCTCTAATTACAGTAATTGTGTCTTCTCTCTGCAGGGAGAAGAAGGTCAGGCCGGCATGTCTGGTGAACCGGTGTGTTTCCTAACCTCCGCACTCACTTCTGATTCTTTACTGTCTGTTTGGCATGACCTATTGACTTCTGCGTCTTTACCGCTTCTTCCAGGGTTTGCCAGGAAAAGACGGGCTGACAGGTCTCAAGGGGAACAAAGGAGAGATCGGCATTGTCGGAATGAGAGGAATGAAGGTGCTTTGACTGAGCTTCTGTGTGGTTTCAACCGTAAAACGTCTGCATTGTGGCAAAACGTTGATAGAATATAAACAATGCGTCCGTCCACAAATGATTGTTTTTTTGTTTACATTCATTCCATAGCAGAATGGACATCAGGTTACAACAAAGTTACACCAAACTGCATTTTGGTCAGGCATGGCAGTTATTCCATTGAAATTATAATTATAGTGATTTAAAATTGTATATACATTTTTTTTTAATTAAGTATATTTGGAGGGACTTTTACTGCTTTTTTTGTCTTTAGTCATCCAAAAAACTTGCTGTAGTAGTAGTTGTGTCATGCAATACATTTATTTGACTTTTTTTTTTTTTTTTTTTTTTTTTTTTTTGTCCTGTCCAGCTTCTCAGGCAAATCATAAAGTTGATGTAGATGCCCATATCGTCTGTTCAGATTTACTTTACAAAAGAGAAGTGTAGGATACTTCTCTTGTTGCCTTATTTGTATTTGACTTTATTAAATGTATTTATATTATCATTTGGTGCAGCCGGGCCGGAGCAGGAGGGGATAGAAAGAGAAAAAAAGGAAGACAGAGGGGGAAATTGCGGGGACAAGAGGGGGATAGACAGAGAGACAAAAACAACAACAGCAAACACAACAATAACAACAACAACAACAATAGAGCAACATCAGCAAATACGACATGTACAATTTGACATTAAATACATGAGTCATAAAAATAGGACAAGTACACGGACAGTTGATGACGGATAGTATTTATGAATTAAAACAATTGTAATCAATCAATCAATCAAAGTCTATTTATGTAGCCCTAAATCACGAGTGTCTTAAAGGGCTGCACAAGCCACAACGACATCCATTTTAAACGTTAGTAGCTTCTAATTTTTACTTTATTTATATAACACTTTTCATACACAGGCAAGTGGCAAACTCAAAGTGCTGTACACAAAAAAAGAGAAGAAAACACACACTCAGCACTATTGACAATAACAAAACAAAAACAAAGGATTTGAGGAAAAGCACTACCTTTGAGGCACACTGGAGAATAACTAAAATCAATGCTATCTAAAAAAAAGATCAAATATATGTAGAAATAAAACATAAATAATACATTAATAAGTTAATGAAAACATAACTTTGAGAGAATAATATTTGTAATTAATAATAATTAAAATAGAAAGCAGGAGTACAAATAGCCTGTAGTAATAATTGCACTGCAGTATATCAGTCATTTGCTCATAAAGCAATCATTCCTAAATAGAATTAATAATTATTTCGCTTTGGATTTACAATTTAATTAACCAATGAAACATTCACTAAAATATTTAATATTTTTCTGAAAAAAAAATAAAAAAATGTTCTCATTTATTTTAGCACAGAAAACCTCTATAGTAATAGGTTTCATCGTGAATAAATAAATAAACTGAGTTATTATATCGCGAGTAACAATTTATACCTACTGTTTATTTTTTTCCACACTTTTAAATAATTAATAAACAATTAGATATTTCATATAATGTTTTATGTTTCTATTTAATTTACTTTATACCTATTGATTTTTAGTAGTCAGATGTAAAACAATGCAGAGGGTCAGACAACCAGCTTTAATGTTAAATACTTCTGAACGAGGCAATAAAATGATGTGTTCTAAATGAGGAGTAAAGTACGTAAACCTAACACATTGTGTGTATATATAAAGGTACTGTAATTAAGAGATAAAGTGCACCATTATGAGTGCTTTTGTTCTACAGTATGTATTTCTGTCTCCCGCTGCTCTTTTGAGCTCTTTTTAGCTCCCTTTTATTCCTAACTGCCCTCTCAATAGCCATGTTTGTGTCCATTTGTCGTGCACTGTGTGGAAATACATCCGCCTGGACGCAAAAAAAAATGATGGTCTGCGGATGGACTCTTTGTCACGCCTGAGTGCTGCATTTTTTTTTCTTATCCCTTTTGTTACTCACACTCTTCTCCATGTGTGTCTCTCGCAATGACCAACTTGTGTGCGTTTCCAGGGCGACCGTGGACTCAAGGGGCTTTGTGGAGGCGATGGACCCAAAGGAGAGAAGGTTCGAAGAAGAAAACAGAGGTGCAAAAAGAAGTGAATAACTTTGTTTGAATGTTTTTTTCCATTCAGGGGCTGGGTGGTTCTCATGGGCGACCAGGTCTAACTGGAAGAAAAGGTGAACAGGTCAGGAAAATAGAAAAGCTTGCATTGTCTTACCCTGCTGGCGTTATCACCCAAAATGTATTCTGTCTGGTTTTTAGGGAGACGTCGGCCCAACTGGAGCCCACGGCATCCCAGGAAAAGAAGGTCTAATCGGCCCTAAGGTGCGTTTTTTGATAACTATTTGACTATTTTGAGGACACTGTGTACGTCTCCTACTGGGTTGATTATCAGAGCACTGCTGCCACCTAGCTGGCGGCATGTGTATCGTTTAAGCATGAATAAAGACATTAACGAGACGTCACTGCTCATTTGTGTTTTTCAGGGGGACCGCGGCATCGATGGTGTCGAGGGCGCCAAAGGCGCTCAGGGAGACAAAGGCGAAAGGGTGAGCGCACCGACTTAAACGTTGTGGCTCAATCTCCCGACAAGATGTACGTAATTAACTGTGCCTGTGAACCACGCAGGGTCCGCCAGGTGTCCCTGGACCTCCTGGTCCCAGAGGAGTGGACGGGGCACCTGGACTCACAGGCCCTCAGGGACCAGGTGGTGCTAAAGGCCCCGAGGGACTCCAAGGACAGAAGGTGAGGAGAGGAGCTGCATGTATTGCGATCGCTGTAAGACAAAGTTATGTCACCTGTGCACTTCCTAAAGGTGAGCTGTGACTGACAGCTCGGTGGTCCCTGACTTTGACCTGCTCGTCTCCTCTCATAAATAAAACGCTCTTGACAGCAGAGTGATAGCGCTCAGATGATTGCACTTTCTTTCAAAGCCGGAAGCTTTTTTTTTTTTTTAAAGCAGATAACATTGGACTTTATACAGTGACAGTATATACTGCACAAGAACATGTGATGTTTGCAGCTGAACCCAATGACACACGCAGAATATTCATGTATGCATGTGTTAATGGAAGGGCACAGGTATTAACACTATGTATGAGAAGAATTATCTATGCTTTGCATCTACGTCACTTATACATAATGAAGCATCATCATTGAGACTTTTTTTTTCTGTTTTCTGTTTTAGGGCGAGAGAGGGCCTATTGGTCCTGCCATGGTGGGCCCACGTGGTGCAGCCGGCATCCCAGGGGAGCGTGGAGAGACGGTTTGTGTTATGTTGTTATCTCTCCTTGAAAACATTACATTTTAACCCGTAAGAGCCCAGAGCCATTAGTGCAGAAAGGGAATGATGGAGGATAAACCGTAGACCAATTGCAATAAAACACAATTCTGACATATGATGAAAAAAAATAAATAAAAGTTTAAACGTGTGTTGATCGTACATGTGGGGGTTCATGCTAAATGTATTTTTTATGCTTAAAATTTAACCAAAGAACAAACAAGAAAGAAAACTGTATAAAATTATATATATATCAATCAGTCAAACAATCAATCAATGTTTATTTATATAGCCCTTAATCACAAGTGTCTCCAAGGGCTGCACAAGCCACAACGACATTCTCGGCTCAGATCCCACATCAGAGCAATAAAATACTCAACCCAATGGTCACAATGACAAACCTCGGAGGGGACCGCAGATGTGGGGACCCCCCCTGGGCGACATGGTGCAATGGATGTCGAGTGGATCTAGTTAATAATGTGAGAGTCCTGTCCATAGTTGGGCCAACAGGGATCCTCTTGCATGTAGACACATATATTAACGTTTTTCCCCTCGGGGAAACTGGGTAAAACACGGCACACTGACAAAGCTTAACCTATTGTTACTATAACAATCTACAAGGTTAATACAGTTCGCTTTTCTTTCTTCCCCTCCAAATATCTGCTTTCTTTTGTAATTCAAGTTATCATTACATATATGTTATTGTTGCATTTGAAGCAATTATGTATTGTTGACAATAGAGATAAATATTGTTATTATTCATTATCAATAGTGCCATTTATATTGGTATTTTTATTGCTCCATTTAAAGCAGTGGTCCCCAACCACCGGGCCGGGGCTCGGTACCGGTCCGTGGATCGATTGGTACCGGGCCGCACAAGAAATTAAAAAATATATAAACAGTATATATATTTATTTTTTATTTTTTATTAAATCAACATAAAAAACAAAAGCTACACTTACAATTAGTGCACCAACCCAAAAAACCTCCCTCCCCCATTTACCATTTATTCACACTCAGTCGCACAAAAGGGTTGTTTCTTTCTGTTATTAATGTTTTTGGTTCCTACATTATATATCAATACAGATCAATACAGTCTGCAGGGATACAGTCCGTAAGCACACATGATTGTATTTTTTTATGACAAATTTTCAAGCGTTGACCGGTCCGCAGTTACCAAAAGGTTGGGGACCACTGATTTAAAGTGTAATAATATAATAAGTGGTTCATAATATAATATACACACACATATATGTGAAATGAAATATAAATAAAACAAATAATACATTAATAAGATGATGAAAACGTGAGATTGAGAAAATAATAGTAGTAATATTAATAATTAAGATTAAAAAACAACACAATAAAATAATAAAAAACAAAAGAGTTTAACATGACCAGTAAAAAAACCTAAACCGAAAAGGTGTCTTTAGCCTTTTTTAAATTAATTTCAACAGTCTCTGCAGTCCTTAGGCTCTCTGGCAGGCTGTTCCACAGGTGGGGGCCATAGTGGCTAGGTGCCGCCTTATGGTATATAATAAAGATAAAAGGCCAGTGCCAGAGGATCTTAAGATCCGCGAGTACGGTAAAAACAGGTCCGATAGATACGAAGGCGCAAGGCCATTAAGACACTTGAAAACTAATAATATAACTTTAAAATCATCTCTGAAGCGGACAGAGAGCCAATGCAGAGACTTTAAAACTGGTCTAATGTGCTCCCGCCCTCTGGTCCTCGTCAGCACGCGTGCAGCTGAGTTTTGTAATAATTGTAGAGTTCTGCTTCTCTTTTTGGTAAGGCCAGAGAGCAGGGCATTACAATAATCATAACGACGGGAAATAAAAGCATGCATTAGCACCTCTGTGTTGGCCTGAGAGAGAAACGGGGGCGGACTCTGGCTATGTCAATGGTTCTTAACCTTGTTGGAGGTAGCGAACGCCACCGGTTTCATATGCGCATTCACCGAACCCTTCTTTAGTGAAAAATAAAATGGTTTTTTTTTTCAAATTCAAGACAAAGTTATATGTTTTTGGTAACACTTTAGTATGGGGAACATATTCTAAGTAACAAAGACTTAATTTAGAGTTTTTTGGACACTAGGGGAACATATTCTAAGTAACAAAGACTTAATTTAGAGTTATTTGGTTAGGGTTAGGGTTAGAGCAGTGGTTCTTAACCTGGGTTCGGTCGAACCCTAGGGGTTCGGTGAGTCGGCCTCAGGGGTTCGGCGGAGCCTCCACCGCGGAGGTCAAGACACACCCGACTCATCGTAAAAATAAAAAACTTCTCCCTATCGGCGTATTATGGATACCACCAAATAATGTTCCCTCTAATTTTCCATCTGATTTGCAGGTGTGTAATTTGTCGTGAGTTCATGCACTGTGTTGGTTTTGTTCTTTGAACAAGGTGATGTTTATGCACGGTTCATTTTGTGCACCAGTAAAAAAAACAACATATAACTTTGTCTTGAATTTGAAAAAAAAAAGATTTTCTTTTTTCACTAAAGAAGGGTTCGGTGTATGCGCGTATGAAACTGGTGGGGTTCGGTACCTCCAACAAGGTTAAGAACCACTGGGTTAGAGGGTTAGGGCCACGGTTAGAGGGTTAGGGTTATAATAAGGCCATGCCAAATAAGGCATTAATAAGTACTTAATAAGGACTAGTTAAGAGCCAATATGTTACTAATTTGCATGTTAATAAGCAACTAATTAATGGTGAATATGTTCCCCATACTAAAGTGTTACCATGTTTTTATACTGGTGCACAAAATGAACCGTGCATGAACATCACCTTGTTCAAACAACAAAACCAACACAGTGCATAAACCCACAACAAATTACACACCTGCAAATCAGTCTGACTTCTGCTGTTGGCGTATCCGTAATACGCCGATAGGGAGAAGTTTTTATTTACACGATGTGTCGAGTGTGTTTTGACCTCCGCCGAACCCCTGAGCCCAACTCACCGAACCCCTAGGGTTCGATCAAACCCAGGTTAAGAACCACTGGGCTATGTTCTTAAGATGATAAAAACCTATGTTTGTATTTTTTGTGTAATTTTCCAACCAAATCATTAAATACGAATGCGCAAGTAGAGTACGAGTAATTTGTGTAATAGCTGCAACTACAAAAGAGAAGTGTTTCCTTGTCACCTATGACATTTCCTTGTGGATTTGGGATTCATATCAGTGTGTGCCACATTTGTCTGCTCTAATCCTGTTTAGAAGCAAATCCATGATATTATTTCAGCTCTGTTTGGAAACGTGAAGAGGCTTTTATGCTGAATTAACCTTTCACTTTGACTTTGAATTGAGTTGAGTGTCTAATGAATTCATGTGCTGCAGGCATCTCTGTGGGTTGTAATGTCATACCTGTCCTGGTTGTAGGGGGAGATGGGCCCATATGGAGCCAAGGGAGAGAGAGGAGAGCCAGGCATGACGGTCAGTGCTTGATCCCTTGCCCCAAGCGCAATCTCAAAACATTGGCACCAAACGACATTAACATAATGCTCTAAATACGAATCCAAGGCCTTGTTTTTGTTGTTGTTGTTGTTATTGAGTGTGTCCCCCCCCCCAACCTTCATCTTTGGAATTCAGGAGCATGAGGTCAGAGAATATGTCCGCTCCGAGATGAGTCAGCACTGTGGTGAGTCTTTGGTGCAGCCGCCGCTATTGCTAATTCATGAGTGCGCTGTCCTCAAGTTGAACTTCAGATAAGACGGCCGCCTTTGATGAGAGAAGTTTTAACTACAGCAGTGTCACCGCTCCTAAAACTGACCTTTTCTCTTCCCCCCCACCCCCCTTGTTCTTCATCTGAACCGTCCGTCTGATGCGCAGCGTGTGGAGGTGAGTGAGCAGCACGGGCGGACAGACGGTCCATGATTTAGCATGAGTCATATAGTGTAGCGCATATGCTGCGTTAACAGCCGGCAGGCCGTGTGTGGTGTATTTGCATCTCACATGCAGCACAGAAAGTCATTGGAACAATGTCAAGTCAATGATGAGCTGTAGATCAGTGTTTTTCAACCTTTTTTAAGCCAAGGCACATTTTTTTCATTTAAAAAATGCGGAGGCACACCACCAGCAGAAATCATTAAAAAACAAACTCGGTTGACAGTAAAAAATTGTTGTCGCAATTGTTGGATATGACTCTAAAGCATAACCAACCATGCAGCAATATAACTCTTGTCTCAAAGTAGGTGTACTGTCAGGACCTGTCACATCACGCCCTGACTTATTTTTAGTTTTTTGCTGTTTTCCTGTGTTTAGTAGTGTTTTAGTTCTTATCTTGCGCTCCTATTTTGGTGGCTTTTTCTCTTTTTTTGGTATTTTCCTGTAGCAGTTTCATGTCTTCCTTTGAGCGATTATTCCCGCATCTACTTTGTTTTCGCAATCAAGAATATTTCAGTTGTTTTTATCCTTCTTTGTGGGGACATTGTTGATTGTCATGTCATGTTTGGATGTACATTGTGGACACCGTCTTTGCTCCACAGTAAGTCTTTGCTGTCGTCCAGCATTCTGTTTTTGTTTATTTTGTAGCCAGTTCAGTTTTAGTTTCGTTCTGCATAGCCTTCCCTAAGCTTCAATGCCTTTTCTTAGGGGCACTCACCTTTTGTTTATTTTTGGTTTAAGCATTAGACACCTTTTTACCTGCACACTGCCTCCCGCTGTTTCCGACATCTACAAAGCAATTAGCTACCGGCTGCCACCTACTGATATGGAAGAGTATTACACGGTTACTCTGCCGAGCTCTAGACAGCACCGGCACTCAACAACAACACATCATTTGCAGACTATAATTACTGGTTTTTTAATCGAGTCAAAAAAATAAATAAAACTATTTTTATTTGATTAATTAATTTATTTATTTATTTAATCTCTCCTGTCCAGCCACTCAGATGATGTAGATGCCAATATTTGTTGTACAGATTTACTTTAGAAAAGAGAAGTGTTCAGTTCAGTTCAGTTTCAGTTTATTTCGAACGTGCATATGATACAATGTAATTGATCACATATTTCCAGTTGTTTCATTACCGCACGTCCGAAAAGGAGTAGGAAGACATCTTACCCCTTTTCCTACCATAGCAATTTTTATTCCACTTCCTTGTTCTCTGTAACAGAACAGTGAAATAAATAAATAATAAATAAGTAACATACCATAGTAAGTAAACACATATTAAATACAATCTTTATCTCGAAAATAAAAAAGGATTCAAGATGTTCATCATAATAATTGTTCTGTGTAATTTGTGAACACTTGTAGTTTGAACAGTCTCTTAAACTGAATCATATTGGTGCTTTGTTTGATTTCTTTGCTTAATCCATTCCATAATTCAATACCACAGACAGATATGCTAAAGGTTTTAAATGTTGTACGAGCATGCAAATGTTTTAAAATAGATTTTCTTTTAAGGTTATATTTCTCTTTTTTTGTTGAGAAGAATTGTTGTACATTCTTGGGTAGCAGGTTATAGTTAGCTTTGTACATAATTTTAGCTTTTTGCAAATGCACCAAATCGTTGAATTTCAATATTTGTGATTTCATGAATAAAGGGTATGTATGTTCTCTATATCCAACATTATGTATTATTAGTTAGTGAATGAAGCGCATATTTGTAGTTGTTTCCCCATATTTCTACACAATAACTCAGATATGGTAACACTAGTGAGCAGTAGAGAATATGAAGTGATTTTTGATCTAGAACATGTTTTGCTTTATTCATTATTGACGTTTTTCTTGCTACTTTATGTTGTATATTTATTACATGAGACTTCCAGTTCATTTTATCATCTATTTTTACACCCAAAAATGTGTTTTCTTTTACCCTTTCAATATCTACTCCCTCTATTTGTATTTGTGTTTGACTTTCTCTTCTACTGTTACCAAATAGCATTATTTTAGTTTTACTGAGATTCAAAGATAGCCTCTTTTTGTCAAACCGTCTTTTTAATTTGTTCATTTAGTGTAGGATACTTCTATTGCTGCCTTATTTGTATTTGTCTTTATTAATTGTTTGGGTAGAATTGTATTAAACAGATACAGTTTTCTTTGAAGTAATATAAACATTTATCAGAGCTGTTTATTTTATGGAGGAATGTAGTTCATCATGCAACTGGCACCCAGTGATATTAAAAAAGTATTGATTTTAATCAAGATTAGTTTTGAATCGAGAATTGAGTATCGACTCGAATCGTGTGGTGCCCAGAGATTAACAGCTCTACCATTGGACACCTTTTACATTTTCTCATGCGTTCCAATATGCAAGTAGGTGAAGACACAAATAGAGTATCGACTATCTACACGTCTTACCTCTTCGTCAACTCGTTTGACATCAAAAGTACATTTACACATTTATGACAACACATCCATCCCATCCATTTTCTACCGCTTATTCCCTTTTGGGGTCGCGGGGGGCGCTGGAGCCTATCTCAGCTACATTTGAACTAAAAATTCAACAGAAAATACATGCATAGGACAATGTGTTGCAATAAATCCTGATGGCATATAATAATCTTACCAATAATGACGTAAAACTGCACAAACAACTTTTTTTGTTTTGTTTTCCTGCCAATACAACAACATGTTTTCAAAGTGATGCAAAGCAATGAGTCAATAACATTAAGTACACCTGCACAATTGAATTAGATCCACTGCAAGAGCTGTACCACAAACATCTCCTTTTATAATAATGCTCAATTTTATAGTAATAACATTATGTTTATTTTGTGGTTGGTGTGCAACTCCATTGCATCAGCATCACTTTTATTGTCTGTCCACATTATAAATGAGTATATGGTTGTTGGATAGAAATGTCTGTTAAAATTCAGTTAGAAAAGTAGTCAGAGAGCTCAGACTTCCGATATAAAAATCTGAATCTCGACGGTGATTCGGATCGGCCGCAAAATCTAATCACTTGTTCCTTATCCCATTTCTAACATTTCGTGAAATTTGAATCGAATTCCGCTTATAACTTTTTTAGCTATCCATAGCGGGATGAGAGAAATGTAGTCATCCACTCTCTTTGTCTCTGTGGGTGGAGGTGGGTATGCTTGCAGATAAGTTTAGTATTGAAATGTAAACGTAAGCTAACATAGTAGGAACGATCAAGATCAACCCCAGAATCTAATCACTTGTTCCTTACCTCATTTCCTGAAATTTTCACAAAAACCTGCCCATAACATTTAGAGTTATTATGCCAAGCACTGCAACGCCTGGCGAAATTGGAGCAGAATTTAATTTAAAATAAAGAAATACTAATCATCATCATCATTTCTTTTTATTTATTTCATGAAAATGCATATATACAAGCCACATACAGTTGACACTTTCATTGTTTTTTTGTTTCTTATACATTTCCATGATCAGAAAGGAGCAGATGGAAGAATACTATTGTTATATTTATCTGCCCCCTTTTTAACACAAATAATTTTAGATTCCCTCCACCCACACCCCAACTCCAACATACTTTTAATTTTCGTTAAAGCATTTTCAAAATTTTCAAGCATTTTCAAAAATCAGTTTGATATAATTCCAGTTGTCTCTTTTTGTAACTCAGAATCAGAATCAGCTTTATTGTCATTACGCAGGGTAACGAGATTGAGGCCATTCCATACAGTGCGATGTGTGCATGCAAGAAAAACAATGTGTAAATATATAAAAATATAAAACAGACAAGCACATTTGCTTCAAATTTGTTCGCACTCTTGGATGTTTAAAATCATACGGCCTTCTGTGGTTCTCATCTAATGAGAAACGATTCATAAAATAGACATTTTTCAATATTTTTGTGTGCAAAATAACACATTCAACATAATTAAAACATACATTTGCAAGACTTTCTGACACCGGTAGTCGCACTTAGTACTACTGCACTACAAGACCAAGATCATTGCTGCCTTCCACGGGGCACAGTGTTGAGTTACATTTGCTATTACTGTATATTCTTATCAGTGACGAAGCAGGAAGGGGCTAGGAATACGTTTACTGTCAAATGTCATACGAAGCGCCCTGTCATTGATTAATTGAGATTTTACTTGCACTTCTGTGGGAGACAGAAGTGGGAGACCGGGCTTTCTGGTCCGCCGCGCCCAGTCTGTGGAACGCTCTCCCTGACCACAGACTGTGGATGTTTTAAAAAAAGGCTTAAAAACCCTTCTTTTTAAAAAAGCCTTTTTTTAGTATATGCATACTAGTTTTAGCTATTTGGCTGTCCTAGTTATTATTATTTTATTTTTTTTATTATATTTTTATTTTTTTTAATACACTGTAGCACTTTGAGGTTGTTTACTCAATGTCAAGTGCTTTTTACAAATAAAATCTATTATTATTATTATTATTATTACTTCTTCACACAAAACGGGTGTTGCTAAGTAACTAACTTACAGTCAAACGGCGTTGATCACATAACCTTCTCTGCAGAGCCAATAACTACATAGCCAATAACCACATAGCCTGTACTCATTGATTATCAAAACATTTTCTGCCAACTCTATATAAGTAATATCTACTTATTAACTTTACCATCAAACATCTTAATCCTTGTCTTTTAACGATTACACAGCAGTAAACTGGCACATATTCAACACAGGAAGTGAACCACTTTTTCTGCTGAGACACAAAGAAAAGGGTAGGATTCAATAAGCTCAGCTTCTTCCTACTTCTTTTCGGACATGTGGAATTGTGTCACTTTAAACATGCCCTGTATTTTAATGTAACCTTCTATGCATGTTGGAAATGACCTAAAGCGTTAACAGTGCATAATGAAAACAAAATTCTTGCACTGGGAGAGAGAAGAATCCCTCACAGGAAATAAAAGACTTAATCAATATGCATCACTGCTGAAAATGAGGCCAAATCAATCAGTTTAGTCATGATTTATTTATGATAAGAAAGTGGTTCAAAATGCACGCACTTGCAGCTTGCATAACACAGTGGAAGCTGGGTTCTATCAACGATGGATGTTTTTGTATCGTACGACGATGGCCGGTCCTTCACATTGTTGGATGATCCATGTGGCTGTTTCATGTGTCGCACCTGTGGGGCGTTTGTTGTGGTGTCCTTGGGTTTCTAAATGTTTTACTTGCTTCTCTTCTGTTCTTTGCATCCCTCTTTCCTTTCCTCCTTCCACCCGCGGAACCGTTTCCTCCTCTGGGTCTTACGCGGTCTCTCTCAGCTCCAGGCCCTGTCACAGGCTCACAACCCGTGGCCGGGGCTCGGCCCGCACCAGAGCAACGCGCGGCCTGGAAGGCTGAGGGTGAGTGTTTCCGTCCATGTGTCGCTCTGTTTGTCGGCCTCCTTGTCTGTTTTTGTGCCTGCCCTCAGTCCATCAGACAGGTTGCTGATGTACTGAATAATTGGTGGTTTTCTAGTCAAGGACTTTCTTTGTGAAGTCTCCTCCTGCCCTAGTCAAAACATTTAGGGTGTACTTCTACTCACACCAGGCGTTGGGATGCGTAACGCGTGCCCGCTCCTCTTTCAGGTCGGGAGCTGCGCGTGGTGATGAACACCAACGACCCCGACTACGAGCACGTCTACTCCATCGAGGCCTTGGACGACCCCTCAGATGAGCTGCTGTACTTCCCTCCCTCCGACAACCGCACTGACGGTAAATATGAGGATGGCGGCCGCTCTCTCACTGCTGCAGTGCTCACTCTGCGCGTGTCCACAGGTGTGCCTGACAAACAGGATTCGGGGAAACCTGTCAAAGTTAAAGCCAACAACGCACCGAAGGAAGTCAAGGTCGGTGGTAAGGAAGGAGCCAAAATGACAGCACCGAAGTTAGCCAAGCCCCAACCAGTGAGGGCCAAGAGGGGGACCCAAGGAGAAGGTAGGGAAGCTTGTGATGGGGTACATTTAATGGAAAACATTTGACTTAAAAACATAACCCAGACTCCTTTAGTACTGTAGAAAACAAAAATGATCAAAGAATTATTAATTTGAATTAAATGTGTCTGTTCTATCCTTTTAACTGTTTTAGTCTCTGTCCTGTAAGTTGTCACTTTATAGTGCCGTGCAAAGGCTTCCACACCTGCTGCCTGATCGACAATTGGGACAGACCTGTACCCGGTTGCCAATCAGTCTCCTATTTCAGTCCAACCCTGTCTTTCAGACGGGGTGGGGTCATTGCTGCTTTGTGTACACGTGTTGTTTACCTTTTCAAAAGAAGTCCCGTGTTTTGTGCATTTACTTGTGCACTCGCCTTCTTTTGTTTTTCTCCACTCTTTTTGTAAGTGAGTTTTCTGTTCATTTTCTCCTCTCCATGTGAGCGCGCTTTTTGTTTATATTAAATACCGTTTTTTTCGGAGTATAAATCTCCTGAGTATAAGTCGCACCCCCTTATTTGTCCGAAAAATACGTTAATATTATTTTAATCACCGTCTGCCTCCCGTCTCTGCAACCTTGGGGTCACGCCTCATAGCTGCTTTCCGGCTTCCTCAATCTGCGATATATTTTTTGGGTGGGACAAATAATAATAATAATACCTGGGATTTAGCGCTTTTCTAAGTACCCAAAGTCGCTTTACATGTAGAACCCATCATTCATTCACACCTGGTGGTGGTAAGCTACTTTCATAGCCACAGCTGCCCTGGGGTAGACTAACGGAAACGTGGCTGCAATTTGCGGCAATGGCCCCTCCGACCACCACCTATCATTCATCATTCAATTCACCGGTGTGAGTGGCACCGGGAGCAAAGGGTGAAGTGTCCCGCCCAAGGACACAACGGCAGCGATTTTTTTGGATGGTAAGAGGCGGGGAGCGAACCTGCAACCCTCAGGTTTGCTCTACCCACTACGCCATGCCGCCCCAAAAATGCTTTTTTCTCTATTATTGGAAGGGACACGTCCTCCCCGGTCCCTATCCTTACTGCATAGTGTGACACTTCTGCTAACTGTTGCTGTGTCACACACAAGACAAGTGGTGGAGGAGGGGAGAATAATGAATATTATGCCCTGTGAATCAATATTGCAAAATGTAAAATATATTGATCCATAATCTATTGATTATTTCACAAGGTCATTTCTATTCTGACATGTGTTGAATTATCAACTTCCTCATTGCTAAGCAACGTGAAACAACAACAGCAACATTATTGTCAACTTCCTGTCGGGGGGGGGCATGTGTGACCTTGAGACACATGCTTTTTTTATTGCCATTCTAGAATACGACGAAGAATATTTAGCACTTGGCATCACTGTGATTACGGTGCGAGATGAGGGAATCAGAATCAGAAATACTTTATTAATCCCTGAGGGGAAATTAAAATTTTCAGCACAGTCCCATTCAAGATCACACAAACATTACAGAGAGACAGAACAGGATCGCAATGAGAAAGAAAAAAAAAAAGGCCGGTGTGTTGTTTTCTTTAATTTTAATAGGGACATGATGTTATGCAGAGGTGTGCTTATAACAGTTTTATAGACAAATGATACTATTTACAGTCACGGTGGACAGTGGAGGGGTCCGACATATTTTCTTCTTCCTATGAGAGTGCGTAACAGAACTGATTTGAGAAGCTTAGACAGCACTCAAACGTGCACACAGTGACTTCCTGTTCGGTGCAAAATTAACTAACAAAATAAAACTCTGCACCCATGGATTTTTTTTTTTTTTAATAGCTACAAGAAAGATTTGCGCATGTATGACAGCTTTATTGCCGTTGCAGTGAAGACATATGATGACATGATCGTAGCAGATTTGTTAGATAGCGGTATAAAATATTGTAAAGTCGGCGGAATGTTGACAAGGCAGGATGACAAATCAGCCTTTTATTGGCGTTTACAAAACAACAGTGTGTGCGGTACAGCCACACTAACTCAAACTTGTGAACTTTTTTCAAGGTTGACAGATGTGCTCATTTTTCAAAGGGCCCACACATCACGTCTGACTGCTGCCGCGTTGGAGGGGGCGGGGCAGCGGCTCTAAACAGGACTTTTAATAGAGAGGACGGTTGAATCCCGCTCTTTTGACCGAAGCATGTCACACACGTTATTAGGACACCTAGGAACCGTTTTAATCTGTGGGAAATGGCCCCCCTATGGGGCTGATTTACTCAAGGTTTGCGTGTGCTAAAACACATGCAAACTTGATAGCACAAGCAAAGCTGATCTACTAAACGTGTGCAAAGTGGATCTGTTAAGTGAGCAGAATAAAGGCAGGGTAATATGGCGTGATCAATCAATCAATCAAAGTTTACTTATATAGCCCTAAATCACGAGTGTCTCAAAGGGCTGCACAAGCCACGACGACATTCTCGGCTCAGATCCCACATCAGGGCAAGAAAAAACTCAACCCAATGGGATGACAATGAGAAACCTTGGAGGGGACCGCAATTGTGGGGACCCCCACCCCCCTGGGTGACCGGTGCAATGGACGTCGAGTGGATCTAGCATAATATTGTGAGAGTCCAGTCCATAGTGGATCTAACATAAAGTTAAAGTTAAAGTACCAATGATTGTCACACACACACCAGGTGTGGCGAAATTTTGTCCTCTGCATTTGACCCATCTCCTTGTTCACCCCATGGGAGGTGAGGGGAGTAGTGGGCAGCAGCGGTGTCTCGCCCGGGAATAATTTTTGGTGATTTAACCCCCAATTCCAACCCTTGATGCTGAGTGCCAAGCAGGGAGGTAATGGAGGTAATGGAGGTAAGTCTTTGGTATGACTCGGCCGGGGTTTGAACTCACAACCTACCGATCTCAGGGTGAACACTCTAACCACTTGGCCACTGAGTAGGTGGCCTAGTGGTTAGACGTGATAGAGCCTTCAACATCTCCATGGACCTCTCCAGTTTTTCTGACACCCAGGAAAGATGGCACATCTTTACATGGCTCCACTTCCATCTTTTGTTGTAGTTCTTAACGCTTCCATAGCGAGTCGACTGACAGGTGTAAGTTAGAACTGTATGCTACTTTGTATTACAAACGGCAACAGCGTAATATGCCTATTATTGCAAAATTTTCGGGACTTAGGCCGATCCCAAATACACAACAGCAGGTAACAATAGGTAATAAAAGTTGTTTTTTGCATAGTATTGCGAAACAACAAGATAATGTCTCCCAATGGGTCTCTTTGACCCATTAGGAGCCTGACCAGGGCTCAGAAAATCTGCAAAGACTCCTCCCACCCCCACCAAGGACTGTTTTCACTGCTGGACTCTAGAAAGAGGTTCCGCAGCCTCCGAAGCAGAACCTCCAGGTTCTGTAACAGCTTCTTCCCTCAGGCCGTAAGACTCTTGAACGCATCATAATTATCCCCTCAGTTCCCCCCAAAATGGATTAACTCGCTGGAATAAAAAGACAATATAACATACATCCATAAACGTGGATGCATATGAAAAAGTTTAATATATTTATCTGTACAGTAATCTATTTATTTATATCTGCACCTTATTGCTTTTTTATCCTGCACTACCATGAACTAATGCAACGAAATTTTGTTCCTATCTTTACTGTAAAGGTCAAATTTGAATGACAATAAAAAGGAAGTCTAAGTCTCTAAGTCTATACACGCACCATAATAATACTTGTATGTTGAAGCACAGTACGCCGTAATGCTTCGACAATCCAGTCGTACTAAAACATTTTGACAGATTTTTGAGCGCCGTGTGAGAATGTTCTATATTCTCAACAAAACATTAAAGTTTTGGTCTTGCTTGCTTACCGGACGGAACTTGCTCGCGTCATTTAGTGAACAGGGGTCCGTCAAGCTGCAGTCCACACATATCTCTTATGTGTGACTGGGAGTTACTGGTCACACTTGTCATTACACCAGGTACCACAACCAGAATAAGCACAAACAGGAGTAATACATAAGGCGATTTTAAGTGCGCATTATAGTCTGAAAAATACGGTACACGCAAAATCTTCATTTAAATAAGGCGGTCTAGACCAGTTATGAATAGCACGTGCAATGTTAGTAGATGGCACGCAACATGACTACTAATAGTACACGCTATTTCATAGATTGCACATGCTGTTCAGCACTTGCCCTAAGTCTCCTGTAAGGGTTTTCTACTGCCCTGGACCTTGTGTGTTAAGCAGGTATCTAGTCAAACACTGTATGAACACATCTCGGGGCGGCATGGCGTAGTGGGTAGAACAACCGTGCCAGAAACCTGAGGGTTGCAGGTTCGCTCCCCGCCTCTTACCATCCAAAAAATCGCTGCCGTTGTGTCCTTGGGCGGGACACTTCACCCTTTGCCCCCGGTGCCACTCACACCGGTGAATTGAATGATGAATGATAGGTGGTGGTCGGAGGGGCCGTTGGCGCAAATTGCAGCCACGCTTCCGTCAGTCTACCCCAGGGCAGCTGTGGCTATGAAAGTAGCTTACCACCACCAGGTGTGAATGAATGATGGGTTCTACATGTAAAGCGACTTTGGGTACTTAGAAAAGCGCTATATAAATCCCAGTTATTATTATTATTATGATTATCTCCATGAAGGTACGCATAGACCAGTTTGGTGTGGAAGGACTTCAGAACAGTGACCTCTGAACCCACAAATGGACAGAAATGCCCTCATAATCACTCTCACAGCATCTTGGAAAGTATTTTCGGGAGAGTGGAAGCTGGCGTCCCGCTACTTACAGTCGTGGTCAAAAGTGGACATACACTTGTAAACAACATAATGTCATGGCTGTCTTGAGTTTCCAATCATTTCTACAACTCGTATTTTTTTGTGATAAAGTGATTGGAGCACATACTTGTTGGTCACAAAAAAACATTCATGAACTTTGAATCTGCTGTGTCAAAAGTATACATACAGCAATGTTAATATTTGCTTACATGTCCCTTGGCAAATTTCACTGCAATAAGGCGTTTTTGGTAGCCATCCACAAGCTTCTGGTTGATTTTTTGACCACTCCTCTTGACATGGACTTGTTTGCTCAACATTGTCCACACGTTTAAGTCAGGACTTTGGGAAGGCCATTCTAAAACCTTCATTCTAGCCTGATTTCGCCATTCCTTTACCACTTTTGACGGGTGTTTGGGGTCATTGTCCTGTTGGAACACCCAACTGCGCCCAAGACCCAACCTCCGGGCTGATGATTTCATTTATTTATTTATTTCATTTTCATTTTCATTTATTTATTTATTTCAGGCAATGACATAAAAAAAGTACAAAATTGACAGCACATAATATAAATTAATATAGTGCAAAAGGTAATGTATAGTATGTAATGCATGATTGTCCAGTTTTGCCTGAAAAGGAGTGGGAAGAAGATAATTTATTTAATCCCACCCCCAGTTCTCCATTCAGTGATTATTCACATGAGTTTCACTCTTACTTTGTTCAAGGATTATAATACAGATGTTGTATCATAGTGGCATTACCACAGGTAACAATAATTATTACACTGTAACAATAATTTGTATCAACAATGTAGTAATAATGAATATACTAACAATGGTAATAGACAACATAGCAATAATGGTAAGGAAACATTGAGCACATGTTAACACTTTGAGACAGAGTATAGCAGCAGGTCAAATTAAAGACCCTCATCTCTATATTTGAACCGGACCCCATGTTTGTATAATAGTTTAAATCGAATAATAGTTTGGCATTGCTTGTGTTGTAAGTCCAGTTTGTTCTATAGTTTTACTCCGCATACAGACACACAAAAACGTTTACGAGTGGTTTGAGCTCTGGGCAATAAGAAATATCCAAACCCTCTCAAGTTATGAGCCTGCACTCGTCTTATAAAAAAAACGTAGGTTAGGCGGCAATAATTTGTTAAATGCTTTATATAAGATTATTAATGTATTATATTTAACAAGGTCATCAAATTTGAGCAACATTGATTGCATAAACAGATTATGAGTATATTCTAAATAACCAACGTTGTGAATGACCCGCACTGCTCTTTTCTGTAATATGATCAGAGGATTAATTGTGTTGTGGTAAATATTCCCCCATACTTCAACACAGTATGTAAGGTATGGGAGTACCAAAGTGCAGTATAGAGTACGGAGTGCATTTTCATTAAGGTATAGTTTTGCTTTGTTTATAATTGAGAGGCTTTTGGAGATTTTTGTTTTAATGTGTCTGACATGAGGTTTCCATGATAGTTTACTATCAATTATTACTCCCAAAAATGTATTCTCATTTACGATTTCAATTTGGGTACCATCAATACTTATTTTCTGTTCAGACGATATGTTGCGATTTCCAAACATCACTATCTTAGTTTTATTTATATTCAAAGATAATTTATTTGTGTCCATCCATTTTTTTAAGATGTTTAGTTCTGTGTTTACTGTATTTATGAGCTCATTATAGTCATCATTACTGTAGAATATATTTTTGTCGTCTGCAAATAGTATACATTTTAGTACTTTGGATGTATTAAACATATCATTAATATATACATTAAACAGTTTTGGCCCCAACACGGACCCTTGGGGGACACCACAAGCAATGCCAAGAGTATCAGATAAAAATTTACCCATTTTTACAAACTGTACCCTCCCTGTTAAATAACTTTTTAGCCAGTCACCAGCCAGCCCCCTAATTCTATATCTTCCCATTTTGTCTAGTAGAATTGAATGATTAATGGTTGATTTTAGGTTGTCCTGAAGAATTTGGAGGTAATCCTCCTTTTTCATTGTCCCATTTGTAAAGCACCAGTTCTATTGGCAGCAAAGCAAGCCCATAGCATAATACTACCACCACCATGCTTGACGGTAGGATTGGTGTTCCTGGGATTAAAGGCCTCACCTTTTCTCCTCCAGACATATTGCTGGGTATTGTGGCCAAACAGCTCAATTTTTGTTTCATCTGACATCACATGGACAAAGATAAGACCTTCTGGAGAAAAGTTCTGTGGTCAGATGAAACAAAAATTGAGCTGTTTGACCACAACACCCAGCAATATAGTCCAACCAACAAGTGTGTGCTCCAATCACTCTATCACAAAAAAATAAGAGTTGTAGAAATGATTGGAAACTCAAGACAGCCATGACATTATGTTCTTTACAAGTGTATGTAAACTTTTGACCATGACTATATATGTCCATGCAATTCCCAGAAAGAAACATTAAACACATACAGTATGTCCTCTCTTTTCTTGTTCTTCTTTTGAAGCTGCCGTTGAGCGCTGCTTTCTGCCAATGGAGGAGGGCGGCTGCGAGCGCTACACAATGCGCTGGTACTTTAACGGCCGTGTTCGGGCGTGCAGGCCTTTCATCTACAGCGGCTGTGGAGGGAATGACAACCGCTTCCTCCACCTGGAGGAGTGTGAGGAGGTGTGCCTTGACAATGATGAAGGTACACAACACACACTTGCATCACACGTGAGGGCCATTTCTCCCAAGAGGTGCTGTTTGTACCTCTCAACATAGACTGAATCTTACTTATGATCTGATACATAGCACGGAATAATATCCCTTTGTTGTCATCACACTTAACAATAAATTAAATCAGTGCAATGCACATACCTAAAAGTCATAAAAGCAGTCACACACAAAAATATTGCACGTTACCATATTGCATAAATGTTATATTTATTTAGGAGTTTAGTGAATTTACCAAAATATATTCCGGACTATAAGCCGCAACTTTTTTCCTAGACTTTGAACCCTGCTGCTTTCAAGACGGTGCGGCGTATTTATGGATTTTTCTTTGCTGTCGGCCATAAAAAAATAGTTTTTAAATAAAAAAAAACAAGCAAATGCACTGAGAAGGTGTGTCCTTTCATTTAGTGCTTTCAAGTTACCAGAAGTAGATCGCCGTTCAGTCTTCTGGCGGTCCATAGCGTTTCTACTCGTTTGGATTCTTCTTTCATCGCGCCAAGCAACGTTTATAACTAAAACTGTTTATACTTACAAAAAGGGTGATGTCTGTCGGAGTGTGTTCATGCATATTTGTACATGCTATCGTAGTCTAATGATGCTAGCATCGTTAGCGTTAGCTAAAATGATAACACGAGTGTATGCGTTAGTATTATTAACTTTCAACGGTATTCTTTTTATATTGTTTCAGTTCCACAAATTCTTCATTAAATTCACCAAAACATCACCGTGGAGTTATTGAGTCTGTTTAGCTGATCGGAGAGCTAGCTTCCGCAGCTCGTGGGTCCATGACGGTGACTTCTGTTTTGTTTGATCAGCCATTTTACTGCAGTGTTACAGGCACCATTTGGAAGCAATTAAGGTATGCAAATAAACATCTCCAGAATAATTCTGTGTAAATAACTAATTTGGCAATGTATACGTCTGCGGCTTATAGTCCGGTGCGGCTAATATATGGGGAAAATGTTTTCTGTAATTTAATGGGTGCAGCTTATATATATATATATATATATATATATATATATATATATATATATATACATATATATACACATATATATATATATATATATATATACACATATATATATGCATATATATATATATATACATATACATATATATATATATACATATATGTGTATATATATATATATATATATATATATATATACACACACACATATATACACATATACATATATATACACATATATGTATATATATATATATATATATATATATATATATATATATATATATGTATATATATATATATATATATATATATATATATATATACACACACACAGTTTATACGGTATATTACCCCATCTCAAACATCCTTATTTAATTTTTGCACTAATTTCCTAAGACAGAGATGACTCACTTTGAGAGAGATGACTTGCTGTACATGAAATATGCTGCAGCCACATGGCATTTATGCTCATAGCATACCATACCAACTTTATTTATAAAGCCCTTTAAAAACAAGCACAGTTGAAGAACAAAGGGCTGTACACCACAAAGAAATAGAGGCAAAGAACAGACTAAAAAATAACATTTAAAACAGAAGTAAAATACACATTGAAAAAGCAAATACAAATTACCGTAAGAACAATTTGTTAGATAAAAAGCAGTTAAAAAGTTAAAAACAGTTAAAAAAGTTAAAAGGTAAAAACAGTTTAAAGTCTCATGCTGGGTTGAAAGCCAGTAAATAAAAATGGGCTTTAAGAAGGGCCTAAAAATAGCCAAAGAAGGGGCCTGTCTCACATGGAGAGGGAGGTCGTTCCAGAGTTTGGGACTCGCAACAGAGAAGGCCCCAGCATTTTGATACTAAGCACATTATAGTCATTACACAAAAATAATATTTCAAAACTACACACCTTAGGTAACAGGACTGTGCTGAGATTATAACCACCTCAGCCATAGTAGAAATATCATCAAATGTCCAGAAAAAGAAATAAGTTAACTTCTTTTTTGTTTCCCAAGGATGTGAATAATGCAACATTCTGTGAAACATGTGACTAGGGGAACATCACACGTTTTTCAGAGATGGCAATGTGTGAAAACACATAAAATGTTAACTAAATTGTTTTTTTTTGGTATTATTTTGGGATAATATTAACACATACCTGTATATGTAAACAAAATAATACAACTATTCTGTATGACTTCAATGAATACATTTCATGGTAAAGTCTCATTTTAGGAAACAGTTACCAGCAACAAATTGAATAAGTCTTTTAGATTGTACTTTGGATTCAAATTACTTATTTTTTTATCTTACCACATACGTGAGATTGCATGAAATGTAGCACTAAAGGTCCCAAATTTAGCCCAATGTGATATTCAATCAGATCAATGTTGCTCTATAACAAATGTAGTTTACAGCTCATTTCTATTGTGCATTTATATATTGCATTTCCTGGGGATTTAAAGTGGACCGATTCAGTGGAATGGCCCTTCCACACACACACACACACACACACACACACACATTCTTGTATTTGTTACCTTCTTGAGACCTCCGAAAAATGCCTACCTAATTAGGACCACCCTTTCTAGATATGTAAAGATTTGTATTTACAACATTAATAATATATACATACCATGCTAATATAAAAAAGCTTGTTGTGAAAAATGAATTGGAATTTCACAAGAAAGGTCAAAATTTCACAATAAAAACAATAAAAAAGTATTATAACAAAAGTCGTAATTTTACAAGAAAAACTGAACATTTGTGCAATATTATGATAAAAGTTAGAATTTTACTCAATAAAATCTTAAAATGTTAGCAATTTTATGAAAAGAGTCCTAATTTTACTCGACAAAAGTCACAATTTTATAAGAAAACTTAAAAATTTGGGCAATATTATAATAATAATAATCGGAATTCTACTTGGCAAAATTATGACAAAAGTCATAATTTCACTCGAAAAATTTCACTATTTTACAAGAACAACAAAAAAATGGCAATATTGTGATAAAAGTCATAATTTTATATGACAAATGTCACCATTTTGCATTAAAAAGTAATAATTTTACATAAAAAAGTAATAATTTTACGAGAAAATATTGTAATATTACAGAAACAGAAAGAATATGAGAAAGTGTTCCCAATTTTATGAGAACAAAGTCGACACATTGTGAGAAAAAGCCTGCTTTTAGTTATTTATTAATTTTTTTCAATTGTAATTGGTTTTTAATCTTCATTATTTACTTCGTTATTACAGTATGTCTCTTTGTACATATTATTATTTTTTATTTTTTTATTTTAGCCAGAGGGGGAGCACTTCAAATTTTTACACACACTTGTTATTTCATATGTTGACCAGAGGGGGAGCACTTTTTAAAACCGACACACAGTCAATTTGAAAACTCCCTCCATTTTGGGACCACCCTTATTTTGATAGATTTCACCACCAGGGGTGCAAATGAGACATTCTCTATTAGATGCAATGGTTTTCCGTATTGGGACCATGATTTATGTCCTAACTTGTTCACCGGTCCTCATATGGAAGGTACTTTTCCTTGTTGATGTCTCAAGAAGGGTAGAAATACAAGAACACACACAAACAAGTAACAGTTGCGCAGACTGAATGTTGTGCAATGCAAATTGTCCTTCAGGTTCTCCATCCAAGCAGACAGCCCGGTGATGGAAGTGCTTCACTAAACAGGAACATCGGCCTTTTTACAGCTTTTAAACCCTTTTTTTGTTAAATATTTGTTGGTTTTTATTTATTATTATTTCCCCACCCAACCGCACTTGATACATTTGCTTTATGCTTTTACACTCTTGCACAAAATACCCTAAATGGTGCTTCAAAGTGTAAAGAAAGAGATACTGTAAGTGTTTATGAAAACATAATCCATCAAAAAAAAAAAAACTTTGTCCAAGCTTAATAAATATGTACTCGCCTGACAGCTTCTCAACTAAATAAATGGTGTCATGCTGGAAAAACAAACCCAAGCGTCTCATTTTCAATTCCCCTAATTAGCATATCTGTGGAGGAGTGGAAGATTATCAATAGCAGAAGTGCCTAAAAAAGCGTACACTAGTTGTTTTTTTTAATATCCGATGGTTTCATCATTCTGCATGTGAAGAATCAGGCGCAGAATTATGCTGAATTTTGTTGATAGTAAAGAAAATAAGAACTTAATCGCCTGATGATTTTGTACGAAAGATATTAACAGTACAGAATTGTTATGGTGGCTTTATTGAAACGGAGAAAGACAGAATGTAACATTAAGTAAAGATGATGAATTAGGTTAAAACAACTGCTCAAGAAGACTCATGTAGAGCCAGGAAGACGTTAAAAAAACAATCATCTTATCAAATATAATTAACAATATACACATTAAAAAGTCCTATATACAAAATAAATATGAGTTATGAAAATAATTGTGATCTTATAGAGCAATGGTAGAATCCAACATAAAAACAAATGTAACTGCATGACAAGCTGGGTGCAACATAACAAACCAAATTATAGGCTGACCTTAAAAAGACATAAATCAAATAGTTTGTATGTGGTAAGAGTTATTTCCCTCAGTCTAATTCATGTTCTTTTGTAACCTTTACAAGCTAACCTGAATAGTTTGTACATTTTCTTCTGGTTATTTTCTTTACAATAAATCCACCATAAAACACTTCTGTACATTTGTATTGTTAGGTTTTTCATGGGTGGGGGTTGCAATAAATCCCTAACCCTAATATTAAATCCCTAATTTTAACAAACAAATTCACCAGTTCTTCTGGATACATTCACCCAAAAAAATATGAACAGTTTTTTCTGGATTTCTTTTATATATATATATATATATATATATATATATATATACATATATATATATATATATATATATATATATATATATATATATATATATATATAAATATTAGTTACTAATTTTTATATATATATATATATATATATATATATATATATATATATATATATATATATATATATATATAAATTAGTATTTATTTATTTTTAGTAAATCTAATATATATATATATATATATATATATATATCCATCCATTAGATTTATTAATTATTTATTTATTAAATCTAATA
>NC_084550.2:57752500-57777500 GCF_033978685.3 Nerophis lumbriciformis | reverse complement strand
CCGTGACACCCGAGGGGAAATTAAGACTTTCAGCACAATCCCATTCAAGATCAGACAAACATTACAGGGAGACAGAACAGGATCACTATTGGGTCTGCCAACTTCCGGCGCCCCTTACAAAAAATATGAGAAACCAGTAAAGGCTTGGAGTGGGGGAACTTCAGTCTGAGCCTGGGCCCCTGGAGAGGGGGTCCAGGCTGAAGCCAAGGAAAAGAAAACCTCATAGCCATAGCACACATAAACATGTGTGTAAGAGGGAAACATCAAAGAACACAAAGGACATTAAAAAAAGAGCAGAGCTGATGCAAGCAGCCATGTGTACATACAGCTACAAAAGTAAAACAAAGACAACAAGAAAAAGACATATACGTACACTGTGGTGGCCTCTGCGGTGTTCCACGCCATCGTCTGCTGGGGTGGGGGGAGCATGGCCAGCGACAGGAGCAGACCCAGCACGTCCGAAAAAGAGTAGGAAGAAGCAGAGCTTATTTAATCCTGCCCCTTTTCATACCATAGCAATATTATCCAATTTCCTTGTTCTCTCTAACGGAACAGTGAACAAATAAATAATAAATAAATAATATACCATAGCAAGCATACAGATATTAAATACACAAATAATCTTTGTCTCAATAAAAAAAAGGAAAAAAAAAAAGTATTTTATTTTATTTTTTAATAATTAAACTTAGTTTATATTTAAAGTATATTTTTATTATTTTTGAGAGCTTGTTAATTTAGATCAGGGGTGTTTAAACTTTTTCCACCAATGGCTGCTTACTAAAAAGTAAAGTATGGGGGGGGGGTCATTTTGCTATTTTTTTTTTTTTTAATTTAAATATGCTAAAAACACACATTTAAAGACAAAACGTTGTGTTATAGATGACCAAGTATATTATTATGATTATTAATTATTATAGTTTAAACAGGTCTGCTATTTCTCATTACATTCCAATTTTTGGCTCTTTTCTTACATTTTTACTTTTGTTGATTTTAGATAGAAATGTAATTTGTAAACACATAACTTTTTTAATTTTAGCAGACGCACTATGTATATTTACACAAAGTATCGGATCGATATCGCCGATACCAGCCTGCATTTCAAATCAACGGTATCGCACATTACTACAATTACCTGTCGTAATTATTAGATTGGATTCCAGTACCCAAAGAAAAGCAAAACAAATGTCCACCTTTATGAGTTTAAACACCCCAACAAGATCCATTTTGCATCTGACATTGTGTTTTTTCCATGTCCTAAAAATAGCAGCATTCCGTCATCTGAGCAAAGTAATGAGTTGTAAGACTAATTTGAGCTGAAAGTGGCGATGAGTCAAGGTTGTCTTCGGCTGAGCAGAAAGTCAGAGAGTGAATTGTAATTGAATTGAACGTGAGTGTTTGCATCATATCTCAGCCTTCTTGGTGTTGTCATTCCCAACATGGCTGCCACGCCGCTGGCATCAAAGGTAAACTCGGGCCTCAATAGCAAGATTACGGGCTTTTGCATGCAAAATAGAAATATCATTCAGCATTTGCATTTTTCAATAATGGAGACTCGTGCCGTGCTTGGTGTTTTTCTGGAAAAATATAATTTCCTGCAAGATGCTGCTGCTGCTGCGCTTTAATCAGCCGTTGAACTGCATGCAGCGGATCATGCACTAACGTTAGCCTGCTAGCTAACTTTAAAATGTCACTAATGGACCAAAAATCCAATCGGCTCCGTCTTCACTGAAGGCAAATTTTTGGGCGCAATTCAGTTTCTACATAGCGCTTGAATTGACTTATTGAGGGCCTAATCTACCGGACTATAAGGCGCACGGCCGATGAATGGGCTATTTTTGATAATTTTTCATATATAAGGCGCACCAGATTATAAGACGCATGGCCGATGAATGGCCTATTTTTTCTCATTTTTCATATATAAGGCGCACCGGATTATAAAGCGCACTGCCGATGAATGGTATATTTCTGATTTTTTTTTCATATATAAGGCGCACCGGATTATAAGGTGCACGGCCGATGAATGGTCTGTTTTTGATCTTTTTTCATATATAAGGCGCACCGGATTCTAAGGCGCATTGCCGATGAATGGTCTATTTTCGCTCATTTTTTCATGTATAAGGCGCACCGGATTTTCAGGCGCATGGCCGATGAATGGTCTACTTTTGATCATTTTTCATATATAAGGCGCACAGGATTATAAGGCGCACGGCCGATGAATGGTCTATTTTTGATCTTTTTTCATATATAAGGCGCACCGGATTTTAGGGCGCATTAAAGGAGTCATATTATTATTTTTATTTTTTTCTAAATGTAGAACACTTCCTTGTGGTCTACATAACATTTTTGTTCATATCTAAGGCGCACCGGATTATAAGGCGCACTGCCGATGAATGGTCTATTTTCGATTTTTTTTTTCATATATAAAGCGCACCGGATTATAAGGCGCACTGCCGATGAATGGTCTATTTTTTTTTTTTTTTTCATATATAAGGCGCACCGGATTATAAGGCGCACTGCTGATGAACGGTCTATTTAAAAAAAATCTTTTTTCATATATAAAGCGCACCGGATTATAAGGCGCATTGCCGATGAATGGTCTATTTTTGCTCATTTTTCATGTATAAGGCGCACCGGATTTTCAGGCGCACGGCCGATGAATGGTCAATATTTGATATTTTTTCATATATAAGGTGCACCGGATTTTAGGGCGCATTAAAAGAGTCATATTATTATTTAAATTTTTTTCTAAATGTAAAACACTTCCTTGTGGTCTACATAGCATTTTTTTTCATATCTAAGGCGCACCGGATTATAAGGCGCACTGCCGATGAATGGTCTATTTTTGATTTTTTTTCATATATAAGGCACACCGGATTATAAGGCGCACTGCCGATGAATGGTCTATTTTTGCTCATTTCTCTTGTATAAGGCGCACCGTATTTTCAGGTGCACGGCCGATGAATGGTTTATTTTAGATCATTTTTCATATATAAAGCGCACCGGATTATAAGGCGCACTGCTGATGAATGGTCTATTTTTTTTAAATCTTTTTTCATATATAAGGCGCACCGGATTATAAGGCGCATTGCCGATGAATGGTCTATTTTTGCTCATTTTTCATGTATAAGGCGCATCGGATTTTCAGGCGCACGGCCGATGAATGGTCTATTTTTGATAATTTTTCATATATAAGGCGCACCGGATTATAAGGCGCACGGCTGATGAATGGTCTATTTTTGATATTTTTTCATATATAAGGCGCACCGGATTTTAGGGCGCATTAAAGGAGTCATATTATTATTTTTTTTTTTTCTAAATGTAAAACACTTCCTTGTGGTCTACATAACATTTCTTTCCATATCTAAGGCGCACCGGACTATAAGGCGCACAGCCGATGAATGGCCCCTTTTTTTTTTATTCCATATATAAGGCGCACCGGATTATAAGGCGCACTGCCGATGAATGGTCTATTTTTGCTAATTTTTCTTCTATAAGGCGCACCGTATTTTCAGGCGCACGGCCGATGAATGGTCTTTTTTAGACCATTTTTCATATATAAGGCGCACCGGATTATAAGGCGCACTGCTGATGAATGGTCTATTCTTTGATCTTTTTTCATATATAAGGCGCACCGGATTATAAGGCGCACTGCCGATGAATGGTCTATTTTTGCTCTTTTTTCATATATAAGGCGCACCGGATTATAAGACGCATTGCCGATGAATGGTCTATTTTCGCTCATTTTTCATGTATAAGGCGCACAGGATTTTCAGGCGCACGGCCGATGAATGGTCTATTTTAGATCATTTTTCATATATAAGGCGCACTGGATTACAAGGCGCACTGCCGATGAATGGTCTATTTTTGCTCATTTTTCTTGCATAAGGCGCACCGTATTTTCAGGCGCACGGCCGATGAATGGTCTATTTTAGATCATTTTTCATATATAAGGCGCACCGGATTATAAGGCGCATTGCTGATGAATGGTCTATTTTTGATCTTTTTTCATATATATGGCGCACCGGATTATAAGGCGCAATGCTGATGAATGGTCTATTTTTGCTCATTTTTCATGTATAAGGCGCACCGGATTTTCAGGCGCACGGCCGATGAATGGTCTATTTTTGATAATTTTTCATATATAAGGCGCACCGGATTATAAGGCGCACGGCCGATGAATGGTCTATTTTTTATATTTTTTCATATATAAGGCGCACCGGATTTTAGGGTGCATTAAAGGAGTCATATTATTATTATTATTTTTTTCTAAATGTAAAACACTTCCTTGTGGTCTACATAACATTTCTTTCCATATCTAAGGCGCACCGGATTATAAGGCGCACTGCCGATGAATGGTCTATTTTTGCTCATTTTTCTTCTATAAGGCGCACCGTATTTTCAGGCGCACGGCCGATGAATGGTCTTTTTTAGATCATTTTTCATATATAAGGCGCACCGGTTTATAAGGCGCACTGCTGATGAATGGTCTATTCTTTGATCTTTTTTCATATATAAAGCGCACCGGATTATAAGGCGCACTGCCGATGAATGGTCTATTTTTGCTCTTTTTTCATATATAAGGCGCACCGGATTATAAAACGCATTGCCGATGAATGGTCTATTTGCGCTCATTTTTCATGTATAAGGCGCACGGGATTTTCAGGCTCACGGCCGATGAATGGTCTATTTTAGATCATTTTTCATATATAAGGCGCACTGGATTACAAGGCGCACTGCCGATGAATGGTCTATTTTTGCTCATTTTTCTTGCATAAGGCGCAACGTATTTTCAGGCGCACGGCCGATGAATGGTCTATTTTAGATCATTTTTCATATATAAGGCGCACCGGATTATAAGGCGCATTGCTGATGAATGGTCTATTTTTGATCTTTTTTCATATATATGGCGCACCGGATTATAAGGCGCAATGCTGATGAATGGTCTATTTTTGCTCATTTTTCATGTATAAGGCGCACCGGATTTTCAGGCGCACGGCCGATGAATGGTCTATTTTTGATAATTTTTCATATATAAGGCGCACCGGATTATAAGGCGCACGGCCGATGAATGGTCTATTTTTGATCTTTTTTCATATATAAGGCGCACCGGATTTTAGGGCGCATTAAAGGAGTCATATTATTATTTTAATTTTTTTCTAAATGTAAAACACTTCCTTGTGGTCTATATAACATTTAATGGTGGTTCTTTGGTCAAAATGTTGCATAGATGATGTTCTACAGATCATCTTCAGGGGCGGTATAGCTCGGTTGCTAGAGTGGACGTGCCAGCAACTTGAGGGTTCCAGGTTCGATCCCCGCTTCCGCCATCCTAGTCACTGCTGTTGTGTCCTTGGGCCTGACACTATACCCCATACTTGCCAACCTTGAGACCTCCGAATTCGGGAGATGGGGGGGGGTGTTGGGGACGAGGTTGAGGTGCAGGCAGCATGTCCCTTCCCCTTTGAGCTTTTCTGGATGAAATTAAATTATTTTTTCCAATCATTTTGGAACTTGCAAGCATATTTCTTCTTCGTACTCGTCGTCGCCATGTCTTTTCTTCGTTAAATGGTAAATGGGTTATACTTGTATAGCGCTTTTCTACCTTCAAGGTACTCAAAGCACTTTGACACTATTTCCCAGAGGTGGGACCAAGTCATTGTTTTGCAAGTCACAAGTAAGTCTCAAGTCTTTGCCCTCAAGTCCGAGTCAAGTCCCGAGTCAAGTCCAAAGTCAAGACTGGAAAGTCTCAAGTCAAGTCCTAAGTCCTGCATTTTGAGTTTCGAGTCCTTTCAAGTCCTTTTAACCACAGACTAATTAATATATTAACACAGATTGTGTATGCTTTTCAAATGCTGTATTTATTTATTAAAACAAGTGCATTTTAAATTGCAGGAAATAAAATTGTGCTGACATTGCACTTTATAATAGCACTATTAACCAGTCATTTTAAACATTAACTCATTCCTTTACAGAACAAACACATTGAAAAATAAAGTGCAAATGTACTTATTTGTACAAAAGTGTTAACATTGAAAAAACATGACATATACGTGAACATAACAAAAAAGTTGTACTTTTTATATGTCAGGGCCCTATGCTGCATTGCATTTGCAAAAGACCAAATTAGCCAAGAGTCTGTCAGTCATTTGTGCACGATGGGGGCGTAGTATGATGCCACCATGGCTGAAAACTCGCTCCACTGGAGCACTGGAGGCAGGCACTGCCAAGACTCTCATGGCCACTCGGAACAGTGAAGGAAGAGTCTTCATGTTCAATGCCCAGAACAAAAGGGGGAGAGAGTTTGTTTGGGTTGGTGCACTACTTGTAAGTGTATCTTGTGTTTTTTATGTTGATTTAATTAAAAAAAAAAAAAAAAAATTCTTGTGCGGCCCGATACCAATCGATCCACGGACCACCGGTGGTTGGGGACCACTGAGGTAAACAACCAACAGTATGTCAGAAAGCTAGCTAAAACGGTACACATATTCATAATATAGTATACATTTTAACTGACCTTTATTTTACTATTTTTGTCTTTTTTTTAGGTGGCTAAAATACACGGTGCTGCTGACCGCCGTCTAACGTTACGTGTGATATATTGACTAACGTAACCCTGCTTAAAAAAATCACTGAACAAAAAGTATGAATAAGATAGTGAACTGCAACAGATTCCCGTGTTTGCAATAACGTTATAACGTTAGCAGTGAGTTTACAGCCTCACTGATTTAACTACACAGCAAATAAAAGTCACGTTACTTAGCCAATAAACGTTATCTTACATTCAAAACTTACCGTTCTTTGTGCAACTTCAAATGCCGGACGAAGTTGGAAGTTGTTGCCTCTCCATCAGTAATTTTCGAACCGCATGTGTTGCATACTGCAAACCGTTTTGTGTTGACCACCTCGTAATTTTTATACCCAAACGAAATTATTTTAGGTATCATTTTTTGTTCACTGGCGTGTGGTTTGGACATGTCTTCTTCGTTGGTTGTCCTGCAATTTGATTGGATGAATGCTGTGTGATGAAAACAAAGTAGATCTAATTTGATTGGCTGTTGTACTGAGACCACACCAGCTGACACACGCAACGCTGATAGACAAGTACACAATGAAAAATACGGAGCGCTCCCGAATAACTTTTTCATCTTTGGGTTTTGGGGAAAGTAGCAAGTCATGTCAAGTCATGTCAATTCAAAAGGCTCAAGTCCAAGTGAAGTCACAAGTCATTGATGTTAAAGTCTAAGTCGAGTTGCAAGTCTTTTTATATTTTGTCAAGTCGAGTCTAAAGTCATCAAATTCATGACTCGAGTCTGACTCGAGTCCAAGTCATGTGACTCGAGTCCACACCTCTGCTATTTCCACATTCACCCATTCACAGGGCCCCAACCACGACCCATCAGGAGCAAGGGTGACGTGTTTTGCTCAAGGACACGACGGATGTGACGAGGTTGGTAGAAGCTGGGATCGAACCAGGAACCCTCAGGTTGCTGACACAGCCACTCTCCCAACCGCACCTCGCCGTCGTTCTTCTGCTTCGTCTCCTTCTTGTTGTGTGTGCAGTTGTGCACTGAGCTCCAAAAGCCATAGATGTTATTGTAGCATCCCGGAAGAGTTAGTGCAGCGTGTCTACATGTGCAAAGATGGACAGTCGCTCTTTTCTTCTATTTTAGTCAAGTTGTTTACGAAAGGTAAACATGCTGGGCTACAGACTATTAGGGGCGAGCAGCTACACAACAGCTAAGCACACAATAGCACACAAGCTAGACGTACGTATGTAATAATTGAACAATGTTGCGGTCTAAAACAGCACATTTGTCAATATAAACATGTATAAAATAATTAAAGTTGCATATTACTTACATATATAAAGTATCCAGTAACAAAGGTGTCCGCATCATTCAACTCATTAAAAATTTTTTAAAAAGCTGCTATCAACTGCTTGTAGTTATTTTTTTAGTGCATGTAGACGTATGATCCTGACGTTTTTGGTCCAAAGTGTTTGCTTGAAGCACGTCAAAAGGACACACAAAGTCTGTTTTCCTTCTTCCTGCCGCCCACAAGCATAAAGGCTGTTGCCACGGCGACGTAACATGCCAGCGAATGTGCTTAAACGGACTACTGCGAGCCGCCTCACGGCCACCTATTGCCCATGTCTGCACGTGTGAGAGAAACAGGATTACTGCCAAGTGCGTCCGTGCACGTTTTTAATGCCCGTACACGAGAGCGAGCGGTGCAGAGGGGTTAAGGGGGGAGGAGTATATTTATAGCTAGAATTCACTGAAATTGAAGTATTTCTTATATATATATATATATATATATATATATATATATATATATATATATATATATATATATATATAATTATATATATAATTATATAATATATATATATATATATATATATATATATATATCAGTGACGTGCAGTCATGGAAAGAAAAAAAAAGAAAAATTGTTATATGTATCCAGTGATTATACTATAAAGTTATTTTCCATTTAACTTCACCAGTTTTAGATTATTTTTATTCAAAATCGCTGAATTTTCACATTTGCCGTTCAAATACTGAGAAGAGACGGTGCGGTGAACAGCAGCCAGTTGAGGCACGTCACTCAGTGCCGCAACATGGATTGCGCAATGACTCGGCTAACTGCTGGCCTGCTGTGCAGTGAAACTGTATTGCTATATGAATTATATTATACATTTCCATAGTTTAGTTAGCTGAGGTATAGAATGTACAGTGTATTTTGTCAACAACTGTATGTGTGTAACGTATTTCTTGTGCTGAGCGATCATAAAACGGCTGCAAAAGACGCACTGGCTGAGGCTCGCCTCCTGCACCCCCGCCGTAGAATCAACTAAAGCCCACACTTAAACTTTCCACGTGTAAGAGTGAATCTATTTAAAAAAATTATTTCATAAGAAGCCAAAAAGTGCAAAAACAATAATGTTGGTGTTGGAGGAGTTGTGAATGACTGCAGGGACACAACATTAGGTACACCTGCAGACTGCAGGTGTACCTAATTCACAACTCCTCCAACACGAACATTATTGTTTTTGCACTTTTTGGCTTCTTATTAAATAACCTTTGTAACCTATTTTTATGGGCTTTCCTCTTTGTGATGTTAAGTTCCTGTTATGCGCTGTTATACAGTATATGCCTTGAGCTCTTATTTTGAAGGCGCTAAGAGCGGAAGCGATGTCACGTTGCAGAGGTTTTTGAAAGAAGGTAAATAAAGTGGTCCTCGTGTAAACTGGAGCCTCCGTGTTTGTTATTTTGTAGTTTCATACAGTATAGGCGACATTTACAAACCCTCGGTTACACTTTTTTAAATAGATTCAATCTTGCACGTGGAAAGTTTAAGTGAGGGCTTTAGTTGCGGCGCATGGACTTAATTTCTAAGTAAAGGTAAGACCATAATAACGTTTTTTTTATTAAATGTGCTTTTTTGTGTGCTACAGTTTGTATGTGTAAAGTTAAAGTTAAGTTAAAGTACCAATGATTGTCACACACACACTAGGTGTGGTGAAATTTGTCCTCTGCATTTGACCCATCCCCTTGATCACCCCCTGGGAGGTGAGGGGAGCAGTGGGCAGTAGCGGCGCCGCGCCTGGGAATCATTTTTGGTGATTTAACCCCCAATTCCAACCCTTGATGCTGAGTGCCAAGCAGGGAAGAATGCTGGTATGAGCTTTTAAACATAACCCGTTAACTGCTGCCAATCAAATGGTGAATAAGATACTCTTTAGGGTTCATATGTTTGTAAATCTGACTGTGATGAAGTCAGTGCCTCACCAGCCATCAACCTCACCGCACGTCACTGATATATATATATATATATATATATATATATATATATATATATATATATATATATATATATATATATACAAACCCCGTTTCCATATGAGTTGGGAAGTTGTGTTAGATGTAAATATAAACGGAATACAATGATTTGCAAATCCTTTTCAACCCATATTCAATTGAATGCACTACAAAGACAAGATATTTGATGTTCAAACTCATAAACTTTATTTCTTTTTTGCAAATAATAATTAACTTAGAATTTCATGGCTGCAACACGTGCCAAAGTAGTTGGGAAAGGGCATGTTCACCACTGTGTTACATCACCTTTTCTTTTAACAACACTCAAAAAACGATTGGGAACTGAGGAAACTAATTGTTGAAGCTTTGAAAGTGGAATTCTTTCCCATTCTCGTTTTATGTAGAGCTTCAGTCGTTCAACAGTCCGGGGTCTCCGCTGTCGTATTTTACGCTTCATAATGCGCCACACATTTTCGATGAGAGACAGGTCTGGACTGCCAGTAAAGTACCCGCACTCTTTTTTTATGAAGCCACGCTGTTGTAACACGTGCTGAATGTGGCTTGGCATTATCTTGCTGAAATAAGCAGGGGCGTCCATGAAAAAGACAGCGCTTAGATGGCAGCATATGTTGTTCCAAAACCTGTATGTACCTTTCAGCATTAATGGTGCCTTCACAGATGTGTAAGTTACCCATGCCTTGGGCACTAATACACCCCCATACCATCACAGATGCTGGCTTTTGAACTTTGCGTCGATAACAGTCTGGATGGTTCGCTTCCCCTTTGGTCCGGATGACACGATGTCGAATATTTCCAAAAACAATTTGAAATGTGGACTCGTCAGACCACAGAACACTTTTCCACTTTGCATGAGTCCATCTTAGATGATCTCGGACCCAGAGAAGCCGGCGGCGTTTCTGGATGTTGTTGATAAATGGCTTTCGCTTTGCATAGTAGATTTTTAACTTGCACTTACAGATGTAGCGACAAACTGTATTTAGTGACAGTGGTTTTCTGAAGTGTTCCTGAGCCCATGTGGTGATATCCTTTAGAGATTGATGTCAGTTTTTGATACAGTGCCGTCTGAGGGATCGAAGATCACAGTCATTCAATGTTGGTTTCTGGCCATGCCGCTTACGTGGAGTGATTTCTCCAGATTCTCTGAACCTTTTAATGATATTATATACCGTAGATGTTGAAATCCCTAAATTTCTTGCAATTGCACTTTGAGAAACGTTGTTCTTAAACTGTTTGACTATTTGATCACGCAGTTGTGAACAAAGGGGTGTACCTCGCTCCATCCTTTCTTGTGAAAGACTGAGCATTTTTTGGGAAGCTGTTTTTATACCCAATCATGGCACCCACCTGTTCCCAATTAGCCTGCACACATGTGGAATGTTCCAAATAAGTGTTTGATGAGCATTCCTCAACTTTATCAGTATTTATTGCCACCTTTCCCAACTTCTTTGTCACGTGTTGCTGGCATCAAATTCTAAAGTTAATGATTATTTGCAAAAAAAATTTTTTTTATCAGTTTGAACATCAAATATGTTGTCTTTGTAGCATATTCAACTGAATATGGGTTGAAAATGATTTGCAAATCATTGTATTCCGTTTATATTTACATCTAACACAATTTCCCAACTCATATGGAAACGGGGTTTGTATAAAATTTAGTTTTGCATGTCTCATGACACATTATCTGCATGTAATATTGGCTGCATTTCAGGTAGTTGTTTGTGTGCCATGTTGTTCCAGACCACAGCAAACATTACCTAGCTTGCCAAAGATTGTAATAAATCTATTAAAAGAAGACAGCCTGCAGTTTCCTTTAACTTGGACACACACATCTATACCTTTGGCCATTACAAGCCAATAATTTCCAGGAGTTATCTCACCTTCTGAGTAACCTCTGATTTACTAATGGTTTCTAATGTTGTAAAAATGTGTAGAATAAATATTACATTTCAACATTTCTGTCAACGAAGATTTGCAACACATAGTCATTTGATAGTAGGCTATTATATCATTATAAGACTTATATACGGCTTTTCATATTTTGCGGCTCCAGACAGATTTGTTTTTTGTATTTTTGGTCCAATATGGTTCTTTCAACATCTTGAGTTGCCGACCCCTGGGCTAGGCTATAGGCTACTAGGAGCTAGCAGCTACACAACAGCTAAGCACGCAAGTGAGACAAATGTAATAGGTGCCCTTAGTTGAACAATATTTCAGTCTAAAACAGCACATTTGTCAGTATAAACATAACTCATATAATAATAAAGTCAAAATAATAAAGAAATAATTATAGTTGCATATTATTTACACATACAAAGTCTCCAAGGCAGAAGAAGCGTATTAGAAAATACCCAGTAACAAAAATGTCCGCATCATTCAACCGATTTAATTATTGTGTCCCCAAATCTGTCATAAGGTTCGTGTTTTTCATTCCATTGTTCCTGTTTGGCAGACCGGGGTGGTGGTTCCTCTCTTTAAGAAGGGAAACCGGAGGGTGTGTTCCAACTATCGTGGGATCACACTCCTCAGCCTTCCCGGTAAGGTCTATTCAGGTGTACTGGAGAGGAGGCTACGCCGGATAGTCGAACCTCGGATTCAGGAGGAACAGTGTGGTTTTCGTCCTGGTCGTGGAACTGTGGACCTGCTCTATACTCTCGGCAGGGTCCTTGAGGGTGCATGGGAGTTTGCCCAACCAGTCTACATGTGCTTTGTGGACTTGGAGAAGGCATTCGACCGTGTACCCCGGGAAGTCCTGTGGGGAGTGCTCAGAGAGTATGGGGTAACGGACTGTCTTATTGTGGCGGTTCGCTCCCTGTATGATCAGTGTCAGAGCTTGGTCCAAATTGCTGGCAGTAGGTGGGACCCGTTTCCAGTGAGGGTTGGACTCCGCCAGGGCTGCCCTTTGTCACCGATTCTGTTCATAACCTTTATGGACAGAATTTCTAGGCGCAGTCAAGGCGTTGAGGGTATCTGGTTTGGTGGCTGCAGGATTAGGTCTCTGCTTTTTGCAGATGATGTGGTCCTGATGGCTTCATCTGGCCAAGATCTTCAGCTCTCACTGGATCGGTTCGCAGCTGAGTGTGAAGCGACTGGGATGGGAATCAGCACCTCCAAGTCCGAGTCCATGGTTCTCGCCTGGAAAAGGGTGGAGTGCCATCTCCGGGTTGGGGAGGAGACCCTGCCCCAAGTGGAGGAGTTCAAGTACCTCGGAGTCTTGTTCACGAGTGAGGGAGGAGTGGATCGTGAGATCGACAGGCGGATCGGTGCGGCATCTTCAGTAATGCGGACGCTGTATCGATCCGTTGTGGTGAAGAAGGAGCTGAGCCGGAAGGCAAAGCTCTCGATTTACCGGTCGATCTACGTTCCCATCCTCACCTTTGGTCATGAGCTTTGGGTCATGACCGAAAGGACAAGATCACGGGTAAAAGCGGCCGAAATGAGTTTCCTCCGCTAGGTGGCGGGGCTCTCCCTTAGAGATAGGGTGAGAAACTCTGTCATCCGGGGGGAGCTCAAAGTAAAGCCGCTGCTCCTCCACATGGAGAGGAGCCAGATGAGGTGGTTCGGGCATCTGGTCAGGATGCCACCCGTACGCCTCCCTAGGGAGGTATTTAGGGCACGTTCGACCCGTAGGAGGCCACGGGGAAGACCCAGGACACGTTGGGAAGACTGGCCTGGGAACGCCTCGGGATCCCCCGGGAGGAGTTGGACGAAGTGGCTGGGGAGAGGGAAGTCTGGGTTTCCCTGCTTAGGCTGCTTCCCCCGCGACCCGACCTCGGATAAGCGGAAGAAGATGGATGGATGGATGGATGTTCCTGTTTGGTTAATTTAACATTCCACACTACAAAATAACAAAAGTATTTGTCATTATATTGTACGGGATTGATATCGTTTCGGCCAATAGTCAATCCAGCAGGCACAAGACATTGATACAACGTTGATTATACGTACATGTCCTTTAAAACTGACTTTGAAACAACGTTGCAAAATAGTTGTATTTGTAAATTGAGACATTGTTGATGTCTAACGTTAGATCCACGTTGTTGGTCGGGAAACGACCAAATTGCAATGGTCAAATCAACGTCAGTCAGAAGCCAACATTGATTAAACGTCGTCAAAAAGCATGTTGCTTCAACGTTGTATTTGTGTTGTGGAATATTGGTTGGGAAATGACCAAAATTCAATGGTCAAATCAACGTCAGGTCTATGTACCTTCCATCCATTGTCTACCGCTTATTATTCCAATTTAGCAGTAAGCTATAATCATCAAAATATTTATTATCCAGAATACAAGATTTTCAATGTATTGTCCGTCCACTCGGTCTCAGGACGTGTCGTGTTGTGTGAGTCAGCCATTAGCATAATGTCTTCATGATGGCGTTGATGAGCTGTCCGTCACAAAGCCTCAACGTTATTAAAACGCTCTCATGGGAGATTTTAGCAGCATCAACTAAAATTAGCATCCGTCACTTCTCATCGCCACCTCGCTGCCATTTTCCATTCCATTTCCACTCAACTGATGGCCCGTTTTTCTTTCTTCTTTATTGGCATCCTCCGTCCCCTCCGGGCAAAAGCCACTTCTCTCTCCTGACTCCGAGCAAATGTGTAATTTAGCAGCTGGCTGTAGGAAGCAGACATTGGGGGAAATGATGGTTCTTGGAGGAGAGGATGCTGGAACGTCACGCTTGTTGCAAACAGATGGACGACCTTGGTGTCTGCTCCAACGTGACCTCCAGCCTTTGACAAAATGTCACCTCGCCAACACCAGCGCTTGTTGCGTCAACAGGATGTTTGCATCAATATGCCAGGATCAGGACTCGGAGGTAAACTGAGCATCCTTCAACTCATAACAACCCTTCAAGTCAAACAAGTTTATTAGATGTCCATCCATCCACCCATTTTCTGCCGCTTGTCCCTTTGTGATGTCCATAAATGTGTGAAGGCTTTCCAATCAACTATATTTATATACTTTTTATATAATTGACAATATATTTTTATACATTTTTTAAATTTTGTAAAAATTATGATTTTTTTTTTTACCATTTTATATATATATATATATATATATATATACACACACACACAGGTAAAAGCCAGTAAATTAGAATATTTTGAAAAACTTGATTTATTTCAGTAATTGCATTCAAAAGGTGTAACTTGTACATTATATTTATTCATTGCACACAGACTGATGCATTCCAATGTTTATTTCATTTAATTTTGATGATTTGAAGTGGCAACAAATGAAAATCCAAAATTCCGTGTGTCACAAAATTAGAATATTACTTAAGGCTAATACAAAAAAGGGATTTTTAGAAATGTTGGCCAACTGAAAAGTATGAAAATGAAAAATATGAGCATGTACAATACTCAATACTTGGTTGGAGCTCCTTTTGCCTCAATTACTGTGTTAATGCGGCGTGGCATGGAGTCGATGAGTTTCTGGCACTGCTCAGGTGTTATGAGAGCCCAGGTTGCTCTGATAGTGGCCTTCAACTCTTCTGCGTTTTTGGGTCTGGCATTCTGCATCTTCCTTTTCACAATACCCCACAGATTTTCTATGGGGCTAAGGTCAGGGGAGTTGGCGGGCCAATTTAGAACAGAAATACCATGGTCCGTAAACCAGGCACGGGTAGATTTTGCGCTGTGTGCAGGCGCCAAGTCCTGTTGGAACTTGAAATCTCCATCTCCATAGAGCAGGTCAGCAGCAGGAAGCATGAAGTGCTCTAAAACTTGCTGGTAGACGGCTGCGTTGACCCTGGATCTCAGGAAACAGAGTGGACCGACACCAGCAGATGACATGGCACCCCAAACCATCACTGATGGTGGAAACTTTACACTAGACTTCAGGCAATGTGGATCCTGTGCCTCTCCTGTCTTCCTCCAGACTCTGGGACCTCGATTTCCAAAGGAAATGCAAAATTTGCATGGTTGGGTGATGGTTTGGGGTGCCATGTCATCTGCTGGTGTCGGTACGGACCATGGTATTTCTGTTCTAAATTGGCCCGCCAACTCCCCTGACCTTAGCCCCATAGAAAATCTGTGGGGTATTGTGAAAAGGAAGATGCAGAATGCCAGACCCAAAAACGCAGAAGAGTTGAAGGCCACTATCAGAGCAACCTGGGCTCTCATAACACCTGAGCAGTGCCAGAAACTCATCGACTCCATGCCACGCCGCATTAACGCAGTAATTGAGGCAACAGGAGCTCCAACCAAGTATTGAGTATTGTACATGCTCATATTTTTCATTTTCATACTTTTCAGTTGGCCAACATTTCTAAAAATCCCTTTTTTGTATTAGCCTTAAGTAATATTCTAATTTTGTGACACACGGAATTTTGGATTTTCATTTGTTGCCACTTCAAATCATCAAAATTAAATGAAATAAACATTTGAATGCATCAGTCTGTGTGCAATGAATAAATATAATGTACAAGTTACACCTTTTGAATGCAATTACTGAAATAAATCAAGTTTTTCAAAATATTCTAATTTACTGGCTTTTACCTGTATGTATGTATGTATGTATATATATATATATATATAAATATATATATATATATATATATATATATTAGATTTATTAAAAAGAAATATTAATTACTAATTTATATATATATATATATATATATATATATATATATATATATATATATATATATATATATATACAGTACAGGCCAAAAGTTTGGACACACCTTCTCATTGACAACACTACTGATAGTCCAAACCCCATTGATAAAGCAAGAAATTCCACTAATCAACCCTAATTAGGCACACCTGTGAAGTGAAAACCATTTCAGGTGACTACCTCTTGAAGCTCATCGAGAGAATGCCAAGAGTGTGCAAAGCAGTAATCAGAAAAAAGGGTGGCTATTTTGAAGAAACTAGAATATAAAACATGTTTTCAGTTATTTCACCTTTTTTGTTAAGTACATAACTCCACATGTGTTCATTCATAGTTGTGATGCCTTCAGTGACATCCTAAGACACCTAATCTAAGATGTCCCTTAACCGAAAAAAGGGTTTAATAAAACACTTCAATCAATCAATCAATCAATTAATGTTTATTTATATAGCCCTAAATCACACGTGTCTCAAAGGGCTGCACAAGCCACAACGACATCCGCGGTACAGAGCCCACATAAGGGCAAGGAAAAACTCACCCCAGTGGGACGTCGATGTGAATGACTATAAGAAACCTTGGAGAGGACCACATATGTGGGTAACACCCCCCCCCCCCCCCTCTAGGGGAGACCGGATGCAATGGACGTCGAGTGGGTCTGACTTAATATTGTGAAAGTCCAGTCCATAGTGGATCCAACATAGTAGTCAAAGTCCAGTCCACAGTGGATCTAACATAATAGTGAGAGTCCAGTCCATAGTGAATCTAACATAATAGTGAGAGTCCAGTCCATAGTGGATCTAACATAATAGTGAGAGTCCAGTCCATAGTGGATCTAACATAATAGTGAGAGTCCAGTCCATAGTGGGGCCAGCAGGAGATCATCTCGAGCGGAGACGGGTCAGCAGCGCAGAGATGTCCCCAACCGATGCACAGGCGAGCGGTCCACCCCGGGTCCCGACTCTGGACAGCCAGCATTTCATCCATGGCCACTTAAGTATTCAAACATGCATTTTTACTCACTTTATGTTATGATTTGTTTAAACCCAGGGCATTAATTGAGATAGTGATAGGATAAATAAATACAGTCATCTTTTATTATTTTTATTTTTATTTGGACTTATTTTTATTTTTTTATTTTTTTATTTTATTTGTATTTTATTTGTATTTTTTATTTTTTTATTATTTTATTCTGTTGAGAAATAGCTGTCCCCAATCTTGACACCTACATTTCAAATACTGCTTAAAACCTTTTTTTTTTTAGATTTGTTTCAATGGTATAATTTAAAATATATTTATGATTAAGTTTAAACAGCGGTTGAAAGACATAGAGTTATTGTAGGTTTAATTTTAAAATTATAAGACTGAGCTCAAAAAATCATGTCCCCAGTTTTTATGTCACTACCAGGACACAAGAGTTTTAGAGGCGTGGCTGAGTCTAAATTTAGGCCCCACCCCTAAAGACGTGACCAGAAAGTGACATTGCATTTCTGCCCCTCATGGCTGATTGGTAAGTAACTTAATCCTATAGTTTTTAAATAAATGTGTTGCAAAGTCTGAAAATCAGTGAGTGTCTTTAAAAACTGTCACTATATTTTTAATTATGTCAAGTTTTTCAGCTTTTATGCAACATATGTTTTTATGAGTGTATGTGTTTGCTTGACATGTGCTTGCTAGCAATAAAAATTAGCTGGAATTGTCACCCAAAACATTCGATAACGTTTCGGTGGTGACAGAATGAAATGCAAAGTAGTTGAATCCTACAATTTTGAAATAATGTGTTCACAAAGTCTTAAAATCAATGATTATTTAAGAATAATTGTTTTAATAATCTATTTGACAACACTACTGATGGTCCAAACCCCATTGATAAAGCAAGAAATTCCACTAATCAACCCTAATTAGGCACACCTGTGAAGTGAAAACCATTTCAGGTGACTACCTCTTGAAGCTCTTAGTCTATTATCTGTATTTGTAGGAGAGACAGAATCAAGACACTAACATGCCAAAACCAAATAACAAAAAGTAGAAGAGAAAAGTTGAGAGAATACGGAGAAAGAGGGAAGGCTGACCCAGTTAACACCAAGACTATTTGAAGAAGGAATAAGAAAGAAATAAGAAAATAAATGATTTATCGGCCAGGGTGCAAAGGAAGCCTAACCCTACACTGCAAAAAGTCAGTGTTCAAAAACAAGAAAAGAAAATACAAAAATGAGGGGTATTTTATTTGAACTAAGCAAAATTATCTGCCAATAGAACAAGAAAATGTGGCTTGTCAAGACTTTCCAAAACAAGTACAATTAGCTAACCTCAATGAACCCAAAAATACCTTAAAGGGGAACATTATCACCAGACCTATGTAAGCGTCAATATATACCTTGATGTTGCAGAAAAAAGACCATATATTTTTTTAACTGATTTCCGAACTCTAAATGGGTGAATTTTGGCGAATTAAACACCTTTCTATTATTCGCTCTCGGAGCGATGACGTCACAACGTGACGTCACATCGGGAAGCAATCCGCCATTTTCTCAAACACATTACAAACACTGAGTCAAATCAGCTCTGTTATTTTCCGTTTTTTTCGACTGTTTTCCGTACCTTGGAGACATCATGCCTCGTCGGTGTGTTGTCGGAGGGTGTAACAACACGAACAGGGACGGATTCAAGTTGCACCAGTGGCCCAAAGATGCGAAAGTGGCAAGAAATTGGACGTTTGTTCCGCACACTTTACCGACGAAAGCTATGCTACGACAGAGATGGCAAGAATGTGTGGATACCCTGCGACACTCAAAGCAGATGCATTTCCAACTGGACTGGACAGATCAGCTTTCAGGAAAAGAGAGCGGATGAGGGTATGTCTACAGAATATATTAATTGATGAAAACTGGGCTGTCTGCACTCTCAGAGTGCATGTTGTTGCCAAATGTATTTCATATGCTGTAAACCTAGTTCATAGTTGTTAGTTTCCTTTAATGCCAAACAAACACATACCAATCGTTGGTTAGAAGGCGATCGCCGAATTCGTCCTCGCTTCCTCCCGTGTCGCTGGCTGTCGTGTCGTTTTCGTCGGTTTCGCTTGCATACGGTTCAAACCGATATGGCTCAATAGCTTCAGTTTCTTCTTCAATTTCGTTTTCGCTACCTGCCTCCACACTACAACCATCCGTTTCAATACATGCGTAATCTGTTGAATCGCTTAAGCCGCTGAAATCCGAGTCTGAATCCGAGCTAATGTCGCTATACCTTGCTGTTCTATGCGCCATGTTTGTTTGTACTGGCATCACTGTGTGACGTCACAGGAAAATGGACGGGTGTATATAACGATGGTTAAAATCAGGCACTTTGAAGCTTTTTTAGGGATATTGCGTGATGGGTAAAATTTGGAAAAAAACTTCGAAAAATAAAACAAGCCACTGGGAACTGATTTTTAATGGTTTTGACCCTTCTGAAATTGTGATAATGTTCCCCTTTAAAATAAGTATATTCTCACTAATTACAAGTGCACTTTTCTTGATAGAAAAAAAAGACACCTTTTTGCTCAATATGTTGAAAAAATTCTTAAATGAAGTAAATGCTAGTGCCATTATCTTGACATAATGATATGCGCTTGGCATTACATTTCTTGAAACCAGCAAACTTATACTAAAAACTAATTTATTGTTCTTAATGGAAAGGCAACAAGGCAAGCGCTTGTTACTCTCGGGGTCTCCTAGTCGCTCAGGCAAATCATATGGTCTAAAAATGCATTTTTCCATCGACAACATGACATCATCGCGCCAAGTGTGTGCTCTTTCAGTCAATTAGTGTGCATATATACAGCCCGGCCCCCGGCTTAATTTTTTTTATATTGTAATTTTGAAGTATTTATCTGAATGTGCATGAACTATCTCTGTTCAAAATTGTTAGAATGTCACATGTTAAATGTTTAAATATTAACTGTCAGTTTACTGTACTGTGCTAACAGTACTACTATATGAGTACGTATTTTGTATTGTTTCAGTGAAAATAAAACAGCAAAGTCCATTTGGCTGTCATCTGTTTTAATTATGAGACACAATTGTGTCAAAGTCATGATTTTTTATTTCATGCTTGAAAAAAGACATGTTTACTTTGAAAAAGCAGTTTTATACTTGTGAGTGTTGATGACACAGCTTTTTTGCAAGAGTTGATATTCTAGTTTCAAGCATGTTTTACTCAATATAGGTCATCAAATCTCAGCAACAAGCTGTAATATCTTACTGAGATCATTTAGGACCAAAACACTTAAAACAAGTAAAACACTCTAACATAAAATCTGCTTAGTGAGAATAATTATCTTATCAGACAGAAAATAAGCAAATATCACCCTTATTTGAGATATTTAATCTTACTTAGATTTCACTTTTTGCAGTGTAACATGCCAAAACCAAATAACAAAAAGTAGAAGAGAAAGGTTGAGAGAATACGGAGAAAGAGGGAAGGCTGACCCAGTTAACACTAAGACTATTTGATGAAGGAAATAGAAATAAATAAGAAAATAAATGATTTATCGGCCAGGGTGCAAAAGACGCCTAAACCTAAACCTGGAGGTCCAAGACTATGTTTAAACTGCAGGCCAAAGTGGAACAAATCAGATTTTTTTTTTAAATCAGATTTTTTACTACTGACTGTTTAGATCAGGGGTGCCCACACCTTTTCTGCAGGCGAACTACTTTTCAATTGATCAAGTCGTGGGGATCTACCTCATTCATATATATAATTTATATTTACTTATTTATGAAATATATGTTTTTGTTAACAAGTTAAAGGTGTTTAATGATAATGCAAGCATGTTTAACACATATAGTTAATATTGGTAAAAATTTAAAGGTGTTTAAAGATAATACAAGCATGTTTAACACATATAGTTAATATTGTTAACAAGTTAAAAGGTGTTTAAAGATAATACAAGCATGTTTAACACATATACTGTAGTTAATATTGGTAACAAGTTAAAGGTGTTTAATAATAATACAAGCATGTTTAACACATATAGTTAATATTGTTAACAAGTTAAAAGTGTTTAAAGATAATACAAGCATGTTTAACACGTATAGTTAATATTGTTAACAAGTTAAAGGTGTTTAAAGATAATACAAGCATGTTTAACACATACAGTTAATATTGTTAACAAGTTAAAGGTGTTTAAAATAATAATGGATTAGATTTATATAGCGCTTTTCTAGGTACTCAAAGCGCTTCACAGAGAAGTGAGAACCCATCATTCATTTTTACAACTCTTTCATTCACCAGTGTGAGCGGCACCAGGGGCAAGGGTGAAGTGTCCTGCCCAAGGACACAACGGCAGAGATTTGGAAGGTAAGAGGCGGGGAGCGAATCTGCAACCCTCAGGTTTCTGGCACGGCCGCTCTACCCACTGCGCCATACCGCATATAGTTAATATTGGTAATAAGTTAAAGGTGTTTAATGATAATACAAGCATGTTTAACACATATAGTTAATATTGGTAATAAGTTAAAGGTGTTTAATGATAATACAAGCATGTTTAACACATATAGTTAATATTGTTAATAAGTTAAAGGTGTTTAATGATAATACAAGCATGTTTAACACATATAGTTAATATTGTTAATAAGTTAAAGGTGTTTAATGATATTACAAGCATGTTTAACACACATAGTTAATATTGGTAATAAGTTAAAGGTGTTTAATGATGACATATAGATTCCTTTCTTTCATGAAGACAAGAATATAAGTTGGTGTATTACCTGATTCTGATGACTTGCATTGATAGGAATCAGACAGTGGTGCTGATAACGTCCACATTTTCAAATGGAGGAGAATAAAAGTCCTCCTTTCTGTCCACATGAAAGTGGTTGGTTTTTGGCATCTTATTTGTCCAGCTTCCGTACTCCTTTGTATACACTTTACAAGAAATGCATTGGCGGCAAACTCCGTAGCTTGCTAGCTTGTGCACGCCAGCTTTCTGAGACTCTTATTTTGTTAGCGCAGGCAGGATGATGCAGGGTAGGGATGTCCCGATCCAGGTTTTTGCACTTCCGATCCGATACCGATATTGTTTTTGCACTTCCGATCCGATACCGATACTGACCGATACCGATACTGGCCTATCCAAGCATGTATTAAAGTTTAAAGTTATTTAGCCTACTTAGTTGTCAGAATCATGTTGAAAAGGGTTTTAGTACTCTTAATAACAACTAGTCAGCTGAATTAGGTGAGTTTGAATAATACACAATGGTTGGTAACAAGAAACTGACCTGTTTATTCAAGGAGAAACACAAAATAGAAACAATTATACATGACAAACAGAAATGGCATCATTGAACTAGGGCTGGGCGATATGGCATTTTTTTAATATTGCGATATTTTAAGGCCATATTGCGATACACGATATATATGTGGATATTTTGCCTTAGCCTTGAATGAACACTTGATGCATATAATCACAGCAGTATGATGATTCTATGTGTTTTGATTGATTGATTGAGACTTTTATTAGTAGGTTGCACAGTGAAGTACATATTCCGTACAATTGACCACTAAATGGTAACACCCCAATACGTTTTTCAACTTGTTTAAGTCGGGGTCCACTTAAATTGATTCAAGATACAGATATATACTATCATCATAATACAGTCATCACACAAGATAATCACATTGAATTATTTACATTATTTATAATCCGGGGTGTGGATGGGGGCGCCGGATGTAAGTGTCAAAAAGACAGCTAAAAGAGTTTGATATGAGAATAAATCTAAAATTAAAATATAGGGTAGAAATGCACCCATTTGCAGGAAATGTAGTCTTGATTTTCAAAATTGTCTTTCAAGGCTTGCATGTCTACATTAAAACATTCATCTTCATACAGCATCATGCTATTTTTAAACTTTCATGCAGAGAAGGAAATCACAACTAAAAAAATCACTAATTTTTTCATACGGTGTTGATGTGGAAATTTTTGCCTCGGCATTTTGATGGTGGACGTGTGGCACCGAATGGAGATAAGCGTCTCGACAGACGTCACAATATTTGAACAATGATGACGAAAACTGTTTTCTCTGTCGTGTCCGTGTGTCGAAAATTGTTATGCGCTTATTTTTTTATTTGATTTTGTGCGTGGCATATAATTGCTATGCGCACAGGCGCGCACCTTAGAGAGAACGTTGGTCACACGGCTGCACTAGCATCACAGCTAACGTTAGCCATGCTGCTACCTCTCTGCTCGGGGAGGACGTATACGTATGTGACGTATGACGTGACAGTATGTGACATATGACGAGACAGTATGTGACGTGTGTAAGAAGGTGCGCTTGCTGTCTGTGAGAGGGAGACACAGAAAAGAGTGAGAAGAGCCTGTAGTGTAATGCCAGCAGCTAAAAGCAACTGCGTGAGAATCCACAGATGGATGTGTTGAAGGTGTGCTGGAAAATGCGGAACGGAAATTATGGAGCAGCAGAAAAGTGGAATGTATTATTTAAATCAGTGCGTTTGAAAACACGGACCGGAGTTTTTTTTTTAAACTGGATCTGGATCGGCATTTTCCCATGCCTTGCCGATACGCATTTTTTGGCAAATATTGGCGGCCGATCCGATCCAAATATCGGATCGGGACATCCCTAATGCAGAGCTTTTATTGTGCAACTGTGCAGTCGGTCTTTGGAGTTTTGACGACAGGTACGGCGCCAGAGTCTGTTGAAATAAAAATTGTTTCTCGCTTTCCTGTCGGTAATTTGTTCTTAATAATGAGCTGGCAGCAGCCAGCGTCATCTTAGAAGACCCTCGGGTGCCGTGAATGTCAATCAAGTGACGAAAGTGACGTCATAGTGAAGATTTATGATCGCTCATTTTTAGGACTATTTTAATGCCTGGCTGGCGATCGACCGGTAGCTCGCAATCGACGTAATGTGCACCCCTGGTTTAGATTATAAGTAACGTGATCTTTATCAGTCTGAAGTATAAACGCCCCAATGTGGCATGAAAACAAAGGAAGTTGACCGAATTCTTTAAATGAGCAATGAAGTCACTGCTACAGGAGAAAAGATCAGCGTGAATACTGAACCCACGTGGGTACTTATTTTCCAACTGATATCAACAGTTTTCTACAAAAATAAATGATTTTATTGACCACAAAACATAAGTGTATATTTCCAACATCAATCATGTTATGAGTTAATATTAAGCAATAAGGTTGAGGGAATATGAAACAACCTTGCAAACAAAATAGTGGTCACTACCGAAACACTGGGTGTTTACAAAAAAAAAAAAAAAAAGAGTATATTGAGTTATAAAATATTATAATACTGATTGTTTAAATATATGTTTAATTTCATAAATCATTACCTCTGAAGTCAATCTGATCAGTGTTATGCGTTTTAAAAAGAAAAATTGCACGTCGATTTTGAAGAATTTCATACATTGAAGTGAAAACATTTGTTAAAAAGTTGATTTTTAGGGATTTTATTATTAAAAAATCTCTATTTAAAAAAAAAAAAAATCTTTACACAAAGTAAGTACGCATGACATTAACAGAGTA
>NC_084550.2:57662500-57750000 GCF_033978685.3 Nerophis lumbriciformis | reverse complement strand
CATTAGACATTTATAAAAATAAAAAAAAAAGAACAATAGTGTCACAGTGGCTTACACTTGCATCGCATCTCATAAGCTTGACAACACACTGTGTCCAATATTTTCACAAAGATAAAATAAATCATATTTTTGGTTCATTTAATAGTTAAAACAAATGTACAATATTGCAATCAGTTGATAAAACATTGTCCTTTACAATTATAAAAGCTTTTTACAAAAATCTACTACTCTGCTTGCATGTCAGCAGACTGGGGTAGATCCTGCTGAAATCCTATGTATTGAATGAATAGAGAAACCTTTTGAATCGGGAAAATATCGTTTTTGAATCGAGAATCGCGTTGAATCGAAAAAAAAAATCGATTTTGAATCGAATTGTGACCCCAAGAATCAATATTGAATCGAATCGTGGGACACCCAAAGATATACAGTATATATATATATATATATATATATTTATAATAAATACAAGTAACAAGTAGAGATGCTACCTCAGTAGAAGCATTTAAGTCCCATCTTAAAACTCCTGCTTGGAGGTCATCAGGCAGCCACGGCTCAGTTTCCACGAAGGAGTCGCTAGCTGTTGCAAGTCGGGACACGAGATGGACCACTCCTCTTTGCATCAGTCGCTGACTTGTCTCCATTCAAGATGATCCCCTGCTGGCCCCACTATGGACTGGACTCTCACACTATTAGCTGTATCCACTCGGCATCCATTGCACTGGTCACCCGGTTGGGGGTCCCCACATCTGCGGTCCCTTCCAGGGTTTCACGTTGTTCCCATTGGGTTGAGTTTTTTCTTGCCGATCTGAGCCAAGGATGTCGTTGTAACTTGTGCAGCCCTTTGAGACATTTGTGATTAAGGGTTACATGAATATATATTGATTGATTAATTAATATTTATTTATCTGTTTATACTTTATTTAAAAGTAGTGTCAAAGTTGAAATTTTTCACCTAAAATTTTAATTAATTATTACTAAGAATTGATTATCAACCATTTTAATTGTCTATACTTTAAAAGTGACATTACAATCAAGCTATTTCATATTTTTTTAATTAGCAATTTTTAAGAATGAATACTTATTTTATTGATCAATTGTTTAATAGTTCATACTTTTAAGAGTTGTGTTCAAATCAAGTTCTTTCACACACAAAAAAAAATGCATACTATATTATATTATATTATCTTTGATTTCCACAACCAAATTATTCTATACAATTGTAACATTTATTTTAAACAATGATCCGTTCATTCCGCACACATGAGAAAATCATATTTATTTGTTCTGTTTTTGTTTTACTTTATTTCGAACATGCTTAACGGTCTTACGTGAAACTACTTCACGATTATTACAAGATTCAACTCTTCCCAGAAGCAAGAAGCAGACAATATTATAAGCTATAAAGCAGACAATATTATAAGCTATAACTTGTCCAAGTCTCAGCAACAACTGCTCATGTTTCCCATGTTCCCATGCCACAGGAAGAAGAAATATGACGTAACAATTCACAGCAGATGCTGCCATGCCGTGCGGCTGAGTGAGCTCGGCCCAATGCTGACAGTTGGAACGCTGCGATGAGCAAGGCTGGCATGGACGTCTGAAGAGGCCCAGGGACACGCACCACCAAGACCTGGGTCAGGAAGAGCGGGTCAAGAATGGAAACAAGTTGCACTGAAGGGACAGGTCAGTGAACTCCTCATCTGCCATCCATCAATCAGTACCTTGGAGGTCCAACGTCAACACAAATACCAAAAAGCTTGTTGATTTATTAAAATGCGTCATATTTTTGGAGATTATTAAATATCACGACCCAGCATGTAAAAATATGTCTGTCTATTAACGTACAGACATTATAGAAACATCTGTCATTCCATTCACAGACTAATCATACAATGTAAACGTCTGTGTCTATTCACATGCAGGCATAATGTAAGCGCATGTTAATCCATTCACATGCAAACATAACGGGAGCATTTATCTACTCACAATACATACATGATGTAAACATTTGTCAATTCACATGCAAAGGTAATGTTAATATTTGTTAATTCACATAAAAGCATATTGTTAATTCACATGCAAACAAAGTACCGTATTTTTCGGACTATAAGTCGCTTTTTTTTGCATAGTTTGGCCGGTGCGACTTATACTCAGGAGCGACTTATGTGTGAAATTATTAACACATTACCGTAAAATATCAAATAATATTATTTAGCTCATTCACGTAAGAGACTAGACGTATAAGATTTCATGGGATTTAGCGATTAGGAGTGACAGATTGTTTGGTAAACGTATAACATGTTCTATATGTTATAGTTATTTGAATGACTCTTACCATAATATGTTACGTTAACATACCAGGCACGTTCTCAGTTGGTTATTTATGCCTCATATAACGTACACTTATTCAGCCTGTTGTTCATTATTCTTTATTTATTTTAAATTGCCTTTCAAATGTCTATTCTTGGTGTTGGCTTTTATCAAATACATTTCCCCAAAAAATGCGACTTATACTCCAGTGCGACTTATATGTTTTTTTCCTTCTTTATTATGCATTTTCGGCCGGTACGACTTATACTCCAGAGCGACTTATAGTCCGAAAAATACAATAAATATTTGTCAATTTACATGCAAACATAATGTAAGCACATGTTAATCCATTCACATGCAAACAAAATGTAAGCACATGTTAATCCATTTACATGCAATGTAATGTAAACATTTGTCCATTCACACGCAAACATAATGTAAACATGTGTCCATATACATACGCAGGTAATGTAAATATTAGACCATTTACATTAAAACAGAGTGCAAATTTGTTCACTCACATGCAAACATAATGAAAGCACATGTTAATCCATTCACATGCAAACATAATGTAAAAATATGTCCATTCCCATACATACAGTACATATTGTACAGCAATAATATAATGTAAACGTTGGTCCATTCACATGCAAACACAATAAAAGCAAGAAAAGGGTCCAAATATATCCATTTATATACTGATGTAAACATTTGTCAGTCAATTAATTTGTACACCTAAAACAAAACACACACACACAGACACACATGTTCTTGTATTTGTTACCTTCTTGAGACCTCAGAAAAATGCCTACCTCTTTAGGACCACCCTTTCTAGATATATACACATTTGTATTTACAACATTAATAATATATACATACTATGCCGATATAAAAAAGCTTGTTGTGAAAAATGAGTTTACTCAACGCAAGTCAAAATGTTACAAGAAAAACGGAATATTTGTGCAATATTATGATAAAAGTTGGAATTTTACTCGACAAAAGTCACAATTTTATAAGAAAATTTTAAAATGTTGGCAAGATTATAATTTTTATTATAATTTTACTTGGCAAAATTATGCCAAAAGTCATAATTTTACTCAAAAAATGTCAAAACATTGCCAATATTTTGAAGAGTCAGAATTTTTTTTTATGACAAATGTCACCATTTTGTATTGAAAAGTATTAATTTTACATAAAAAGTTATAATTTTACGAGAAAATATTGCAATATTAGAAACCGAAAGAATATGAGAAATTGTTCCCAATTTTATTAGAAAAAAGATGACACATTGTGAGAAAAAGACTGCTTTTATTTCATTATTCTTTTGAATTTTTTGTTGGTAATTGTTTTTTAATCTTCATGATTTATTTTTAAGTTATTACAGTATGTCTCTATATATGTATTTATTTAATTAGTTTTATTAATTTTGGCCAAAGGGAGCGCATTTCAATTTCTTACACACACGTGTTATTACATATGTTGGCCAGAGGGGGAGCACTTCAATTTCTTACACACACTTGTTATTTCATATGTTGATCAGAGGGGGAGCACTTTTAAAACCGACACACAGTCAATTTGAAAAATCCCTCCTTTTTGGGACCACCCTAATTTTGATAGATTTCACCACCAGGGGTGCAAATGAGACATTATGTATTAAATGCAATGGTTTTCCGTATTGGGACCATAATTTATGTCCTAGCATGTTAGTATGGTACGTTTCCTTGTTGATGTCTCAAGAAGGGTAGAAATACAAGAACACACACACACGCACATATGTGCCCTTGCTACCCGTCTGAAAGTCTCATGAAAACAGTCCCACCAATATGGCCAGCAAGTGCCAAAGAGACGCTCACATGCCATATGCTTGTGCCACTCAGCCACAAAGATATAGACGAACATTAACGGGAGGCAAACAGCACAAACACAAACATGCACGGACATGAGATATTCATCACTTGATGCATATTTCCTCCACGATGCAGTCAGATTTTTAAAGACTTCCTCACCACCTTGTATCCTCCCTTATGATTGGACATCACTGAATTGAGCTTCACCTTCACTTCCAGGGTCTCAGCACCGAGCTCATTCAAATTAGAAGCACATAACTCACAAGGACAGCTTCCTAAGGCCATCCACTTCCTGCTGAGGTCATGGCGCCAGAGCAAGAGTCCCCCTTAAAGTACCAGTAGAGTGGAAACACAAGTTGAATCTATATTGAAGCTGTTAGCATAGATTTACGACACCAAAAGATTTCCAAAGTTTGCAAATAAATAGATATGATCAAAAGGGTATCAATCTCACAGACATTTTCGAGCCATTTTGAGAGATAATGAGGAAGCACAGATCCCTTACCCATCAACAACAATGCTAATCATGCACACTTTGTGAGAGCCAACACCGATTACTTTGGGAAAAATTATGATCCAGAACCTTATATTTTTGAGTCCAAACACAAAGAGGATGAGCAATAAGTTTTAGAAGTCGAGTGATGGATGCAGTTTTATTGTGACACTATAGCATCAGCAGCATTGTTAGGTGCTAAACATACAAACTAACCATAACAAACCAGAATAAAACAAACACTTACTGTACAATTTCAACACATCCACACAATTCCGTTTAGATGAAGAATCAATCACAATCCTCACAAGTTCCTGCAGAAAGTGTCTTTTCATGTGTTTGACATCACATGGACAAATATAAGACCTTCAAGAGGAAAGTTCTGTGGTCAGATGAAACTAAATTGAGCTGTTTGGCCACAATACCCAGCAATATGTTTGGAGGAGAAAAGGTGAGGCATGTAATCCCAGGAACACCAATCCTACCGTCAACATGGTGGTGATAGTATTATGCTCTGGGCCTGTTTTGCTGCCAATGGAACTGGTGCTTTAAATGGGACAATGAAAAAGGAGGTATACCGTATTTTGCGGCGTATAAGTCGCTCCGGAGTATAATTCGCACCGACCGAAAATGCATAATAAAGAAGGAAAAAAACATATATGTCGCACTGTAAGTCGCATTTTTTGGGGGAAATTTATTTGATAAAACCCAACACCAAGAATAGACATTTGAAAGGCAATTTAAAATAAATAAAGAATAGTGAACAACAGGCTGAATAAGTGTACGTTATATGAGGCATAAATAACCAACTGAGAACGTGCCTGGTATGTTAACGTAACATATTATGGTAAGAGTCATTCAAATAACTATAACATATAGAACATGCTATACGTTTACCAAAAAATCTGTCACTCCTAATCGCTAAATCCCATGAAATCTTATACGTCTAGTCTCTTACGTGAATGAGATAAATAATATTATTTGATATTTTACGGTAATGTGTTAATCATTTCACACATAAGTCGCTCCTGAGTATAAGTCGCACCCCAGGCCAAACTATGAAAAAAAACTGCGACTTATAGTCCGAAAAATACGGTACATCCAAATTCTCCAGGACAACCTAAAATCATCAGCCCGGAGGTTGGGTCTTGGGCGCAGTTGGGTGTTCCAACAGGACAATGACCCCAAACACATGTCAAAACTGGTAAAGGAATGGCTAAATCAGGCTAGAATTTAGGTTTTAGAATGGCCTTCCCAAAGTCCTGACTTAAAGGTGTGGACAATGCTGAATAAACAAGTCCATGTCAGCAAACCAACAAATTTAGCTGAACTGCACCAATTTTGTCAGGAGGAGTGGTCAAAAATTCAACCAGAAGCTTGTGGATGGCAACCAAAAGCGCCTTATTGCAGTGAAACTTGCCAAGGGACATGTAACCAAGTATTACATTGCTGTATGTATACTTTTTACCCAGCAGATTTGCTCACATTTTCAGTAGACCCATAATAAATTCATAAAAGAACCAAACTTCATGAATGTTTTTTGTGACCAACAAGTATGTGATCCAATCACTCTATCACAAAAAATAAGAGTTATGGAAAGTATTGGAAACTCAAAACAGCCATGACATTATGTTCTTTACAAGTATTTGTAAACTTTTGATCGCGACTGCATATGATAATCGCTTCAACATAGAGCTAACTTGTTTTTCCACTCTAATGGTACTTTAAACGGTTCCAGACATTGCAAAAAGGCTTAAGGACCATCTTGCTGGCGGATGCATCATAGGATATCATAAAAAACATTCCCCCTCGTGGCTGTGCATGCGTGTTACATTGGATCTATGACCTTCATCTGGAACAAACGCGGCATGGAGCTCCAGCAGCAAGAACGAGCTTAACAATTCATCTTTGCTACAAAGCGCCTGGCAATTCTCTTATCTGTTTTTCTTCCACAGAAAAAAAGATCTTCTCTTATAGATCTTCAATGTCCAAAATGATAAAGCCAATAGAGAGATATATAAATGTCAATTTTTGGGGGTATTTTCTGTGGAACATTTTCAAGGGTCGAAAACGATGATCCAAGCACCCGTGTAAAATCAATAGAGATGAAGCATATATCAAAGTCGCACGTGGGCTTGTGTGTTTTTTTAATTTTTTTATCCATGAATCTTTTCTCTTTGCTATGGATCGTATGCTTGTGTGTCCGTGGCAGCATCACAAACCCCAACACAGCCTCGGGTGAAGCTGGACCGCCGTCAAGCCCCGCGGCCCAGCCTCGCTTCCAGCTGAGATTCCACCACACCGAAGAGCACAAATTGTTCAAAAGCGACACAAGTAAGTCAAGTGGAAGTTGCATGCACGTGAATGGACAGACAGGCGTTTACATTGTGAGTGTATTTGAATGGACATTGAGATGTCTACATTATGAGGGCACCAGGCAGGGTATACAGACATTTTAGATGATGTGTGTATGTGAATGTGTGTGTGTGAATGGACAGACAAATGTGGTATGTAAATGGACAAAAATATGTTTACTTGATGTGTTTAGATGAATGCACGGACAGTAAGGGTGTAACGGTACGTGCATTTGTATTGAACCGTTTTGGTACTGGGGGTTCGGTTCGGTTCGGAGGTGTACCGAACGAGTTTCCACACGAACATATTAAGTAGCGCACTGCACGGACGGACATAAGTTGCGTACCGCACGTTGTGTAAACAATGCACACCGAGGCACAACACACGGCATGCTGGTGTAACGCAGGTGTCAAATACATACTTTTGCGGAGACTATTAGGCTCTTGCTATTACTCTTTGTCACGTGACTAGGGAGAGCGCGCAGCTCTCTCCCTAGTCACGTGACCGCCGCGGTCCAATCAGCAAGTGCTTATAAGCCGGTAGCAGGAAGTGGCCAGTAGACAGGACGTGATAGGAGACAGATTGTATTTCTGCTCGAGGTAGGTTTTTATTCTCGTTTTCACCCGAAATATTGTGCTGACGGGATTCTAAACTAAATGCCTATTTGTTAACTTTATAGAAACGACTACCATCGCCGGATTTTTTTTGTCATTAAGCTGTGTGTGACTGTAGAAGCGGAGTTGGTGAGTCCATGTTTATGAAAATATATTAGTCTTTCTTCCATTGTTTCATTACAACAGTCTTTGTGGCATATTTCTCAATCGTCCATATACAAGGTGTATGACTTGAACCAATGATAACTATTGTGTATTGAATGTACTTTTGAATGTGTTTGATAATAAGCACGTTTAGTGCACTGGCCGAATTGTATAGGTCATATTTATGCTGCTAATGGTTATTTTAGCACTTTATTGCATATTGTGATTCTGACATGTATGTTGATTTAAATTGTACAATATTGAGGAAAAAGCTAGAACCTGTTCTGAATACTTTATAATGCAATTAGTGTTATTTAAAGAAGATATTTGATTTGTGTACACATTGATTTATAAGGATGGTCCTGGTTCTTACACGGGCCAGGCTTCTCTTTATGATGGTGAGCTAAGGAAAAAAAGCATCTAGTCCAAGGATCGTTCTTGGGAGATTCCAGCCAGGAACCCCACCACCTGTTCTGTCTGGGCTGGTAGGAGGCTCTCGAGCCAACAACCCTCTACACATTTTCACCCTTAACCACAGCACATGGACTGTACTGCTTTACTCTCCAAAACCTTTCTCCAAGAACTGTATTATCTGAGCTGAGATTTAAACAATATCCAGAGACACTAAATAATTAAATTGGAACACACAAAGAGCTATTTCTATTTTTGGGCAGAATTATTATAGTGTTCCCAACGTTAAAAGGATAAAGCCATTGTTTACAAATTTGGTAAATAAATAACCAAAAAATGTATATTTTGTTTTCTTACGATAATGAACCGAACCGTGACCTCTAAACCGAGGTACGTACCGAACCGGAATTTTTGTGTACCGTTACACCCTTAATGGACAGAGATTTCCGTTATCTGTGTATGTGAATAGAAATACATATTTATATGTAATTGGACAGAGGGATGTCTGCAATGTCTGAGTCCAGTATCTGAATGGACAGACGTCCGCATTACGTGTGTACTAGAAAAGGACATACACATATGTACAGTATGTGAATGGAACACTTGCATTACATGCAAATGTACAGACAGATGTGTATTTCTATGTAAATGGCCAGAAATACGTTACATGATGTGTGTGAGTCAGTGCACAGACAGACAGGTATGTGAATGGACAGACTGACGTTTACAGTATGTTTGTATGTGAATGTAGGGGCAGATGTGTGTGAACATAAATATTTTACATGATGTTTGTGAATGCACAGACAGACATGTAGGTAAATGGACAGACGGCCATTTACATCATGTGTGGTTGTGTGTGAATTGACAGAATGCTGTATGTGCATGTGAATAGAAAGACAGACGCTTACATCATGTGTGTGGACATGCAGATGTACGTTTGTAGATAAAAATGTTTTATTGTGTGTGAATGGACATCGATATGTTTACACGATGTGTATGTGAATAGACAGACGTATGTTTGCATTGTATTTGTGTGAATAGACAAGCAGATGTTTACATTATGTGTACGTCAATGGATAGGTGTATGTTTACATTGTGCATTTGTGTCAATTGACAGGCAGATGTTTACATTATGTGTATATGAATGGACAGATGTAAGTATACCCTGTGTATTTGTGTAAATTGACAGGCAGATCAGTGTTTCCCACAGGACGGGCATCTATTTGCGGTGGTGTGGTCGGGGGGCGGGGGTGGGGGGGGGGGGGGTGCGGCAGCGGCGATGACCAAGAAGAACGCGGAGTTGGAATATAATTACATTTTATGTACATATTTATATACAGATTTGAACAATTAGTGATTCACTGAAATATATTTATTAATTGTGGTTCTTACAAAAAATATATCTTATAAAATATAAAAGCTAAAATGTCTCTTAAAGCTCTGCCCCTTTAATTAGTGAATACTAAATAATTTAACTTTAGCCTACTACTACAACCATATTATTTACCAGCAACATGAAGTGAAACAGAGGCAGAGGTGTCCTGCCACAGTCAGTCAACCTCCTCCTGCTGCTGAACAGGTCGCACCTGTGGTCCGGACTGTAGGCCTACCTCCTCTCCAAGTCGAGCCCTTTTCGGTCGTTGAAAATATTTTTCTATACTCATCTGTGTGAAGGAGTGAACATCCAACATTAGAATTTATTACTAACGAGCAGAACCGCTCTATGTACAGTGCCGTCTAACCTTAAGCGGCAATATTTTTACTTGTCCTGCCTAGGTTTTTTTCTGGCTGTGTAGTGCTCATGGCTTATATCTTACTAAAATCCTTCCCGTTGACTATTTACAACACTACACAGTATTTATTATTATTATTATCTATAATTACATTTAAATGGCATTGCATACATGTAAAATTAAATGCTATTTCACATTATTTGACCAGTAGCAGTTACACCCATCTGAACAGGTCAGCCACCTGTTTAAAGCCCGATCACAGTTGAAATCTTGAAATGAAGGGCCTTTAATGGCCAAAACATTAACCTGGACAACATTTTAACAGCTGGTTGGCTCAGATTTTATTCTTTTCATTGCATTCACATGCTGCAGTGGACAGTGGACAATTTAGCTTCAGTCCATGTGTGTTTATTGACAACATGGTTATAACCTGGACACGTTAGCTCGTCGGTATTGTAACACGTGACTGTTACTACGTGCGTCTGCCCCGGGCCACGAGTCAAACAGCGGCGGTGTTAATGAAGCAGCGTCAGGCTGCTCACCGTCGGTGAAATCACGGATTAACGTTAAATATATGACGAGCCGCGAGCGATGCAGCTATAACCTATCTACTAGTGATGGGTTGATGAGGCGTCATGAAGCGTTTCGACACATTGCAAAACTGTATTGATACTGTGTCGATACTGTGTCACTAAATACTGACATCTGCTGGACATTAAAAATCCCTACAGGCAACCTATGGACCGACTCAACTGACACTGATTTTATGACCTAGTACAGTGGTTCTCAAATGGGGGTACGCGAGCCCCTGGGGGTACTTGAAGGTATACCAAGGGGTACGTGAGATTTTTAAAAAATATTCTAAAAATAGCAACAATTCAAAAATCTTTTATAAATATATTTATTGAATAATACTTCAACAAAATATGAATGTAAGTTCATAAACTCAGTGAAGCACAAGCTCAGGTTTGTCACTAAAATGTCTGTCAAAAAGAACTGTGAAAAGAAATGCAACAATGCAATATTCAGTGTTGACAGCTAGATTTTTTGTGGACATGTTCCATAAATATTGATGTTAAAGATTTTTTTTTTTTGTGAAGAAATGTTTAGAATTAAGTTGATGAATCCAGATGGATCTCTAATACAATCCCCAAAGAGGGCACTTTAAGTTGATGATTACTTCTATGTGTAGAAATCTTTATTTATAATTGAATCACTTGTTTATTTTTCAACAAGTTTTTAGTTATTTTTATATCTTTTTTTCCAAATAGTTCAAGAAAGACCACTACAAATGAGCAATATTTTGCACTGTTATACAATTTAATAAATCAGAAACTGATGACATAGTGCTGTATTTTACTTCTTTATCTTTTTTTTTCAACCAAAAATGCTTTGCTCTGATTAGGGGGTACTTGAATTTAAAAAAAAATCACAGGGGGTACATCACTGAAAAAAGGTTGAGAACCACTGACCTAGTATATACAATAATATAAACCAAGTCATTGTATTTCATTTAGGATTATTTCATAACTTCATTTAAATAAAAATATATGTTTTGTCTTTTTTAGACACAGTCAATAAATAATGTGAACATGTATCATAACATGGAAATCTAAGAGAACGTGTTGTGAATGAGGATGCTTGTGGACCTGGAAATTATTATTAAATTTTTTTTACACATTTTTATTTAAAAAAAAAACAGTTTTTCCAACGTATTCAATTTTAGACGCTTTCTCTTCTTAGTTATTTCTCCGGCTGTAGAAAAGAGCCGCTCACAGGGCACAGAGGAGGCGTCAGTGCGACACAGTTCGCGTATCGGTCACGTGACCAAAACAGCTCATGATCGGTCACGTGACTTTCTAAAAGCGGTACGCGCACCGACACAGGGTTTCGCTCTTTGAGCTCGACGCATGCATCGGTGTTGCCGGACCCATCACTACTATCTACCTATAACACCTGTAAAAATGAAGCAATGCTACCACGCTAGCAAGCGTTAGCTAGCCAACTATGAGCCACCAAGCTGCTAACTGTCGCCAAAAGGCACCATTTCAGTTTTTTTCCCCATGGCATCCTGGATCAAGGCTTTCAGCAGCTTTTGGACGTTTGAGGTAGAAACGTAGGAAGCGCCATCATTATGAAAAGTAACCGGCGAGTATTTTGATTCCGTCCGTCCGTCCCTCTTCTTCTTCTTGCTATTGGCGGAGTTACAATGCATAGTAGGCTACCGCCACCTACTGCACCGGAGGTGTAACTACAAGCAACATTCACAGACAGTCCCATTGCTTTTATGAGCGGTCGAGCGAGTCAAAAGCCGAAAAATCCATTTGTGGCGGACATAATTATTTCGTGGCGGGCCGCCACAAATAAATGAATGTGTGGGAAACACTGCAGATGTTAACATTGTGTGTATGTTAAAGGACATACCTATGTACATTGTGTAATTGTAAGAATGGACATCCATATGTTTAAATTATGTGTGTGAATGGACAGACGTATGTTTACAGTGTGTATATAAATGGACAGGTGTATGTTTACATTGTGTATGTGTGTAAATATAGATTCATATGTTAACATTATGTGTATGTGAATGGACAAGCAGATGTTTGTTATGTGTATGTGAATAGAGAAACGTATGTCTACATGTGTATTTGTCCGATTGGACAAACAAATGCTAACATGTAAATGGACAAGCAGATGTTTATATTTTGTGTATGTGAATGAACGGAGGTTTGTTTACTTTGTGTATTTGTATGAATAGACACGCAGATGCTTATCTAATGTGTATGTGAATGAAAAGACATTTGTTTACATTGTATATTTGTGTGAATGGACAAGCAGATGCTTACATGATGTGTATGTGAATGGACAGACATGTTAACATTGTGTATTTGTGTGAATAGGCAAGCTGATATTTATGCAATGTGTATGTGAATGAACAGACGTTTGTTAACATTGTGCATTTGTGTGAATGAACAAGCAGCTGTTTACAATATGAGTATGTGAATGGACAAACGTTTGTTTACATTGTGTATTTCTGTGAATGGGCAAGCAGATGTTTAAGTAATGTGTATGTGAAAGGACAGACGTTTGCTTACTATGTCTATTTGTGTTAATGGACAAGCAGACGTTTACAATATCTGTATGTAAATGGCCAAACGTTTGTTAACATTGTGTATTTGTGTGAATGGGCAACCAAATGTTTACATGATGTGTATGTGAATGGACAGACTTTTTTTTCTTTTTTTTTTACATTGTGTATTTGTGTGATAAGCAAGCAGATGTTTACAATATGTGTATGTTACTGGACAAAGGTTTGTTTACATTTTGTATTTGTGTGAATAGACAAGCAGATGCTTACATGATGTGTATTTGAAAGGACAGACATTTGTTTACATTGTGTATTTGTGTGAATGGACAAGCAAATGTTTACAATATATGTATGTGAATGGACAGACATGTGTTTACATTGTGTATTTGTGTGAATGGGCAAGCACATGTTTTCATGATGTGTATGTGAATGGACAGACTTTTTTAAATTTACATTGTGTATTTGTGTGAATGGACAAACATATGTTTACATTATGCGTGTGTGAATGGACAAACGTTTGTTTACATTGTGTATTTGTGTGAATGGGCAAGCAGATGTTTATGTAATGTGTATGGGAATGAACAGACGTTTGTTTACATTGTGTACTTGTGTAAATGGGCAAGCAGATATTTACATTATATGTATGTGGATGGACAGGTATGTTTATATCATATGTATGTGAGGGGACAGACGTTTGTTTAGATTGTGTATTTGTGTGAATGGACAAGCAAATGTTTACATTATGTGAATGGACAAATGTTTGTTTACTTTGTGTGAATGGACAAATGTTTGTTTACATTGTGTATTTGTGTGAATGGGCAAACATATGTTTATGTAATGTGTATGTGAATGAACAGACATTTGTTTACATTGTGTATTTGTGTGTATGGACAAGCATGTGTTTATATGATGTGTATGTGAATGAACAGATTCTTGTTTACATTGTGTATTTGTGTGAATGGACAAGCAGATGTTTACATTATGTGAATGAACAGGCGTTTGTTTACATTGTGTATTTGTGTGAATGGGCAAGCAGATGTTTACATTATATGTATGTGAATGGACAGGCATGTTCATATTTTGTGTATGTGAGTGGACAGACGTTTGTTGGTGCGGTATAGCTTGGTTGGCAGAGTGGCCGTGCCAGCAACTTGAGGGTTCCAGGTTCGATCCCCGCTTCTGCCATCCTAGTCACTGCCGTTGTGTCCTTGGGCAAGACACTTTACCCACCTGCTCCCAGTGCCACCCACACTGGTTTAAATGTGGGTGACTTTGAGTCACTAGAGAAAAGCGCTATATAAATATAATTTACTTCACTTCACTTGTTTACATTGTGTATCTGTGTGAATGGGCAAGAAGATTTTTACATAATTTGTACTGTATGTGAACGAACAGACGTTTGTTTACATCGTGTACTTGTGTGAATGGACAAGCAGATGTTTACAATGTGAATGGACAGGCATGTTGTGAATGGACAGATGTATGTTTACATTGTGTGCGTGCTAATGACAAAAGCACAAAAAAGCCACAGCGTAGACGCCTTTTAAACACTTCTTCCAGGAGGCAGCGCATATATTTGGCATAAAAGTTTCATATTCTCCTTGCACTGATTTATATTCCAAAATGGCAGCGCGCGCCCTTGAAAGCGCCGCGCCGCAGACACATCCTTACGGCTGACCTTATTACTGTCACGGATAGGGAAGACGGGCCGGGTGGAGTGTCCTATTAAAGAGAGCCGGCGCAAATTAAAATGTCACGACGCCTCGCCGTGTCACCCGGCGACTCAGCGACACCTCGCGCTCAAATGGAAGCATTTGGCGATAAGAGGAGCGCTTGATCACATGCCACCTGAGAGGAGGGCAGCAGACAAACAGTGAGGATGTGTGCCAGCGTGGTGCGTGATGCAGAAATGACAGCAGGGCTGAAGTTCGAGGACTGTACTGTACTTTACTGTACTGTACTTAAGTGAGAGCAGCAGAAACAAAAGACAAGAAGATGTGATTAAATGGCGCCCGGCCAATTAAAAGGCCCCATTGGAAACCAGCACACATTGGCCAGCTTAAAGAAGGCAAACAAGGACACAAAGAGACATTTGACTGAAGTGTGTGCCAAAAGACCGGCAGCTGTGTTCACCCTCTCATTAGTGCGCCCTCCTACCGCATGGTGACTTTAATATCGACTTTGCTGACCCGCCGGTCACCTTTTAGAAGCTGTTATTGTACAGGGGGTGAATGATGCAACCTCTTACTGAATCCTGCTTTCCAAACATGTCTGTGTTCGGGGGGGGGGACATGACCATTTAGTGCAGGGGTGTCCAAAGTGCGGCACGGGGGACATTTGCGGTCCGCAGTTAATTTTTTAACGGTCCTCTGCGTATTTTATAAAATGTATTACAAAAAAAACAACACAAAATTTGTAATTAAAGCGCAAACAGGTGTAATGTAACAAGAAAATATTGCAGTATTGACCCTAATAACACTAAGTTGCCATGCAGGCAGTTGTTTAACTGTCATTGCTCAAAAAATGTGCAGCCCTTTGAGACACTTGTGATTTCGGGCTATATGGATAAACTTTGATTGATTGATTGATTGATTGATTGATTGATTGAAAAAATTTAAAAAACATAGAATAGATTGATTCGAAATTGATCTCGAGCCAAAGTTCTTAACTTTTTGGACCTTGGGGCCCAACTTTTGCACCACAGAGGGGCCCGGGGCAAACTCAAATATCAACACTCAATTACCGTATTTTTCGGAGTATAAGTCGCTCCGGAGTATAAGTCGCACCAGCCGAAAATGCATAATAAAGAAGGAAAAAAACATATATAAGTCGCACTGGAGTATAAGTCGCATTTTTGGGGGAAATGTATTTGATAAAAGCCAACACCAAGAATAGACATTTGAAAGGCAATTTAAAATAAATAAAGAATAGTGAACAACAGGCTGAATAAGTATGCGTTATATGAGGCATAAATAACCAACTGAGAACGTGCCTGGTATGTTAACGTAACATATTATGGTAAGAGTCATTCAAATAACTATAACATATAGAACATGCTATACGTTTACCAAACAATCTGTCACTCCTAATCGCTAAATCCAATAAAATCTTATACGTGAATGAGCTAAATAATAATATTTGATATTTTACGATATAGTGTTAATAATTTCACACATAAGTTGCTCCTGAGTATAAGTCGCACCCCCTCCTGCTCCGGCCCGGCTGCACCAAATGATAATATAAATAAATTTAATAAAGTCAAATACAAATAAGGCAACAAGAGAAGTATCCTACACTTCTCTTTTGTAAAGTAAATCTGAACAGCCGATATGGGCATCTACATCAACTATATGATTTGCCTGAGAAGCTGGACAGGACAAAAAAAAATAAAAATAAAATAAAAAATAAAAATAAGTCGCACCCCCGACCAAACTATGAAAAAAAACTGCGACTTATAGTCCAAAAAATACGGCAGTAGTCTTACTCTTTAATCATATTCTATAATTATAATTTACTTACTTTAACATGATAAACCTTGTCAAATGATATGAAAGCATGTGCTCAATCAATCAATAAATCAAAGTTTATTCATACAGCCCTTAATCACAAGCGTCTCAAAGGGCTGCAAAAGCCACAACGACATCCTCGGCTCAGATCCCACATCAGCGCAAGAAAAAACCCAACCCAATGGGCTGCAATGAGAAACCTTGGAGGGGACCGCAGATGTGGGGACCCCTGGCAATGGACGTTGAGTGGATCTAGTTAATAGTGTGAGAGTCAAGTCCATAGTGGGGCCAGCAGGGGATCATCTTGAGTGGACACAGGTCAGCAGCGCAGAGACGTCCCCCGGGTCCCGACTTTGAACAGCTAGCGCGTCATCTGTGGTCACCTAATAACCTCAAGAGACGGCAGATGAACTGGTCTAATAGGGGGGTCTATTTAAAGGCTAGCGTATACAAATGAGTTTTAAGATGGGACTTAAATGCCTAATCACAAAGATTATTATCAAGGCTTAGGTCAGGCTGATTACAAAAATAAATACGAATCAAATATACTGCAAAAGAACTCATAAACATTTGTATATTTTATGTATTTTTAATTTACATACAATTACTGAGCGTTGAAATGCATACATTCTAACTCAGTTAAAAATAAATAATAACATATGTTTGGGGGGGGAAAAAAATGTTAATAAAAATAAAGTGGCATTGAAAATACAGCTTCACCCATTTAGTCATAATTGTTTGTGCTTAAGAAACGTTTTTGTTTGTTTGAGATTATCACTACTGCCATAAGTGGTGGAAAAGTGTATTACAACTGAGTCCCACTGCGGCCCATACACTTCACAGTTGAAACCTTTAATCTGTCATTATTTAAAAAAAAAAAAATGAATCAGCAGCAATGTTGTTATGTTATAATTATCTATTTAGGCTCCAATTACGTCACATCAAATATTCCCTTTTGAAAAATGTTAGGGGCAAAATATTGCACATGTTGTGTTTTTGCTGGAAAAAACAGTTGTCTTTCAAAAAAATAAGGCATAACGCATAAAATAAATTCTAAACTTTATGCCAACAGATAGAGCTGAAGTTAATATATAAATATTTAAGTGTTGAATTTATTGACTTATTTTTACCACTTTAAAGACCGGGATGTTTAAAACTTGCCAAATTTGAGTGGAGCCCTAATGGTTTTGAAAATAAAAAAATATCAAAATGGCCCCCATCTGCTTTGATTTTTTCAGTGTGTGGCCCTCAGTAAAAAAAAGTTTGGACACCCCTGATTTAGTGGAAGTGACAATCAACAGATGTTTACAGTGTGTGTGTGTGTGTGTGTGTGTGTGTGTGTGTGTGTGTGTGTGTGTGTGTGTGTGTGTGTGTGTGTGTGTGTGTGTGTGTGTGTGTGTGCGTGTGTGCGTTCCATGTTGTACATGAAGAAGAATGAATAATATTGTGCTTGCGGGCTCACCAGGGGAGGTCCTGTTCGGTAAATGGGGCGTGAGTGAGAAAAAGGGGACTCCAGAGAAAACTCAGAGGTGTGATTGTGCACTTTTAGCTGAAACCATGAGGGAGTCTGTGTGATGGTGTAAATACGTTTAGGTCTAACATTTACATTCAAGCCAAATTGTTTGACTTTTTTAAATCATATTTGGTAACATGAACAAGTCAAATTCAGATTTTTTTTTTTATTCGATCTTTTTAGTGACAGTTCACATTACAAAAAAGTGTTATTTCCAATGTGAATGCAATCTGACCCACATGCGGACGTGATGTCATGACGTCGCACGTACTGCAGTGTTTACGGAAGTAAACATGTCTTCCACTCAAGTCGGTCTCAGTGCTGGCGCTTTTGTGTCGATTTCAAGGATTTTGTGCAATCAAAGTCTACATTTTCTGAACCAAATTTTGCGCGTAGAAGATTAAGAAGGAAGAGGACAAGTATTTTGACTCTGGCAGTTTTACGCGATATTTTGCTTCAATGTCTGCTTGAAGTCGGAGACAAGAGTGGTGGAACTTTAACGTGAGTTATTAAAAATGTTTATTTATCACCTGTTTTCTGCTGCTTTGTCAACAATTTATTTTGTAACCATCAATTCTGGCGAACAATTATGACGCTAATCGCTTTTTGATGACGTTTCTGGTCGAATAAATGCGATTTGATCGCAGAAGCGTTCACATTGAGGACACATTGCATATGTATCTGATCTATATCTGCATACGAATGAGGCCTGGGTCGGATATGAAGAATTCGGCATGTTGCCAAGTTGAGATGAAAATAACACTTTAGCCTACTTTATTTTGCGTGTTCCCTCATAGTCCGAAACCCTCAGGCTGCCCAGCAGGCACAAGACATTAAAACAACGTTGAGAACTTGTTGAATTAGGTCCTGACGTTGAGCAACTCAAACATAACATTGAAACAACATGCTTTTTGACGATCAATGTTGGGTTCTGACATTGATTTGACCATTGAAATTTTGTCATTTATCAACCGATATTTTACAACACAAATACAACGTTGAAACAACATGCTTTTTGACGACATTTATTTAATGTCAGGTTGTGACGTTGATTTGACCATTGAAATTTGGTCATTATCCAACCAATATTGTACAACACAAATACAACGTTGAAACAACGTGCTTTTTTACGACATTTATTCAATTTTGTGTTCTGACGTTGATTTGACCATTGAATTTTGGTCATTTTCCAACAAATATTCTACAACACAAATACAATATTGAAACAACGTGTTTTTTGACGACATTTATTCAATGCTAGGTTTTGACGTTGATTTGGTCATTGAAATTTGATCTTTTCCCAACCAATATTCTACTTAGAGTGTCCGCCCTGAGATCGGTAGGTTGTGAGTTCAAACCCCGGCCGAGTCATACCAAAGACTATAAAAATGGGAATTGGGGGGTAAACCACCAAAATGATTCCCGAGCGCGGCCACCGCTGCTGCTCACTGCTCCCTTCACCTCCCTGGGGGTGGAACAAGGGGATGGGTCAAATGCAGATGGTAATTTCACCACACCTAGTGTGTGTGTGACTATCAGTGGTACTTTAACTTTAACGCAAATACAACGTTGAAACAACATGCTTTTTTTTACAACATTTATTCAGTTTTTGTTTCTGACGTTCATTTGACCATTGAAATTTGGTCATTTCCCAACCAATATTGTACAACAAAAATACAACGTTGAAACAACATGCCTTTTGACGACATGTATTCAATGTCAGGTTGTGACGTTGATTTGACCATTTAAATTTGGTCATTTCCCAACCAACAACGTGGATCCAACGTTGGACGTCAACGTTGTCTCAATTTACAAATGTATTTATTTATTTACAACTATTTTTGCAACGTTGTTTCAAAGTCAGTTTTAAAAGACATGTATGTATAATCAACGTTGTATCAATGTCTTGTGCCTGCTGGGTGAGAGCTTGACTTAATGTCCAAATAAGTACGTCTACCTCGCTGTGACATCACAACGTAGCCAACTGCAAAACCCCCGTGAACAGAGGCATCCAAAACTGTGTGCAAGCTCAGGGCAAAATACATTGAAACTCATGATTTGAGGCTTTGGCATTATTCAACACAAGTATTCAACATTGTGACAACATTTATTAGTCACGAAAGCGGTACTTTAAGCGATGATAATATTTGTTAAACGTGTGATTCTGCTTCTCCATGCAAGAGATCGAATTCCAGCAGACTTTTCTGTTTGGCGGCTTCTGAGCTCGCAGCGAACAGCTGACATCAGCCCCCTCGCTCGCTGGCCAGGTGTTCGCACCTTGCATGTAGACCCCCATTCACACGTTAATTCACCCTCACCCCCCCCCACGTCTTGCCACTATAAGGACTTGTGTGCACATTGCCAGCATGCTGGGACCTCGGATTTATTGCGTGACCACGGCCACCCTTTAAACGGCGTGGGTGACCTTGGTCCTTGCACGCGGCTCACCGTGACAACCAGCAGAGGAGTGTGTAAGTTGGTGGTCCGTCCTCCCAATTCCCCCTATACAATGGAGAAGGAGGATGCCTTGACCCATGTGTGTTTTTCCATAGATGCAGGCGAAAGCATTCACCCTTTCTTTTAATAAAAGGAACATTATATATAAAAGAAATACAAAATAAAATTTATATATATATATATATATATATATATATACAATTTTTAAAAAGAAACGTTCACCCTTGAGGAATCTCGGGTCGTCCTTGTGAAAAGCATCTCTGCCTCTCTCCTCCCTTATCCCTCATCCCTGTACTCCCGCATCCCTGACTCCTCCCCCTTCCCACAAACACCATCCATCCATCCTCCCTCCCCCCCTCCTTCCCTCCCTCCATCCTCCTGCAGATCAGCGTATCGGAGCGACTGCTTGCTCGGGAGCAGATGCGTTCGGCTGGTCCGCGTGTGGGATGATGCGCTGCAAAGTGGCCAGCGGTGCAGTGGATAAGTGGAGTGCGGAGTGCGGGATTTTTTTTAAACGGTAAAACGACAGGGGTGACACCTGCGTGCTGCAGCGTCCCCGCCCCCCCACCCCACCACCCAACCCCTCTCCACTCCCCCCCAACCCTCCTTTTTGCTATACAATATTTAGAAGAGAAGGCGGGCAAAATATTCCAGTCACGTTTTGGGGGCTGTCAGCCGGCTGTCCTGGGAGGCGCTGGAGTGGAACCCGGTCCAACGGCGGTAGACGAACACCTGCCGTAGGATGTAAACGGAGTTCCCACTCTTCCCGCCGCATGGTAAGTTGACTTCTTACTATAATACCATTTTTTTGCTCTAAAAAGGAAAGCAAACGCAACAAAGATGAGTATTTTCCAAGGAAGGAAATTACATTTGAAGGTAAAAATTAGGAAAATACTTAGTTTTTATGTGAGCAGGGAAGAAAGTCAATGCGACTAAGGATCGTTTCATTAGAATTAAGTGAGTGAGTCTTTTGTTGTTGCTGCTTCAGTCACATGGATGGAACACGCTCGATGTTCTTGCTCATTTTCGGGGCCTCTTACTTCATTGTGGGGAACTGCATTGTTGTCTTTCGCCACAAATTGGTGTCGAATTTCATCAACCCCATTTTGCACGTGTCATTTAATACACATGCAAAAAAAAGTTGACAAAATGTGTGATGGTGTAACACAATACATGTTATACCACTTATACGCTTTTAAGTGACGCCTCGAGAGTGTGTGTGCATGTCAAAAAGCTTCAGATAAATCCAGATTCTGCCAGAGAAACTTGTATCTTATGGTCAGGAGATGGGTGAGGAGGCTCTGCTGATGCTGCGTCCATAAACGCATTGTTGTGTTGTGCGGCAGCGACGAGGCTCTCACCGTTAAAGGCAATCTCAATGCAGAAAGATATGGAAATGAGATTCCTGCAGCCTAGCGGCAATCCCATATTTCCCAAGTCCTCCAAGATGAACGCACGCCCCACAGCGTGGTGTTCGTCGGAGACCCCCCTCCACAATGTGGTGGTGAGACAGAATGGAACGGCCTGACCTCTACAACAGTGGTCCCCAACCTTTTTGTAACTGCGGACCGGTCAACGCTTGAAAATTTGTCACCCGGGGGGCGGGGGGGGGTATGGTATTTTTTTGTTTTTGTCATAAAAAAATACAATCGTGTGCTTACGGACTGTATCCCTGCTGACTGTATTGCTCTATATTGATATATAATGTAGGAACCAGAAATATTAATAACAGAAAGAAACAACCCTTTTGTGCGAATGAGTATGAATGAGTATAAATGTGGGAGGGAGGTTTTTTGGGTTGGTGCACTAATTGTAAGTGTATCTTGTGTTTTTATGTTGATTTAATAAAAAAAGTTTTTTAAATTTCTTGTGCGGCCCGGTACCAATCGATCCACGGACCAGTACCGGGCCGGGGCCCGGTGGTTGGGGACCACTGCTCTACAACACTAAATATGCGCGAATAGCTCTTTGACACTGGCTGATTTGAGAGGAGTCCTTCTTGAGGAGTGGATTGCCACCCTGCAGCGGTGTGTGATTGGGATAATGAAGTGACGCTAGGAGGTTGCGGCATACAAGGGTATGTCTGAAAATTCTCACATATATTGATTGATTGCATTTGTATTGTAAGGGGGATCGTCTGATGTGAGTTCTTGCCACAGGCTAGAAAAATAACCTGCAGTGTTTGCGTTGTTTCGTGCAAGACAAAAGGCGAGTGTTGGCCATCTCACTTAAAAACATTTATTAGTTACAGTTACAAATTACTTCTCCCCAAAATTGACTAAGTTAGTAACTCAGTTACCTCCTTGTAAGAGTAATTAATTACTCAGCAAAAAAACTTCCATTTCGTTATTTTGTACGTTTTTACGTTTGATAACATCTTTAACGTCAAAGATGTTCATATTAACTGATTGAAGAATAAAAACAATATAAACAGTATTTTATTTGATATGCATAGAAATAAAAATGTATGAAAAAGTAAAGTAACAACATTAAATATTGAAAGTACAATTCTCAATACGGTATTCAAAATGTAATTTAATTTAAAAAGACACAAAAGAACACTTGGCTTTTAAGTGGTGCAATTCTCTGCACCTGTATACCAAAATACAACCTGAAAGGACTTTAGATAAAAATGTTAGCAAGCTTTGTTAAAATAAATAACATGCATTCAAATAAAATGTTTAAAACTGTTCAGGTGACATTCTGACAAAAAAAAATTGCATTTGTGTACAAATATTGGAGTCTTTTCTAAAGCTAATTTTAATAATGCAAGCTTTGATTAATCCAAACTCCAAAATGTGATGAATCTGATTTTTTAAAAATGGCTGCATTTGGGCTTGGAGTTGGTTCAGCAGCAGCAACACGTGGCATGTGTTGATGTGAGCTGCGATTCAACTTGCATGAGGCAGACGTGTATAAACCCTTTTTTCCTGGACATAGCGTGCATGTTACATAAACATTCTTGCCTTTAATTTCAGTGAGCGAAAAGTAGTGCCGGTACTTGCAGTTTGAGAACGCCACTTTAGAATTTCCCTGGCTGGGGCTCGTCGGTCAGAGCGCATCATCAACGCATTTACAACGCCGTCATTAACCCTACCCCTTCTCTCTGTAGGCAGCTGATGTGTGGCCGAAACCGGACACCTTTTGCGCTTCATTCAATCAAAATTTAGCAACGAGCCACTTCACAGTCTCAGTAACGACGGGAACAGTAATTAATTACATTACTCCTTACTGATAACAATAACGCCGTTATACTCTAACGCCATTATTGCCAACATTGCTCACTATGCCCCGAGCAGCCGACAGTTCCTGGCCGAAAGAAACCTTGCCCTACTGGATAGGTGAGAAGACTTTGTGGATGCTGCATCCATAATCACCTTGTGTTGCAGGCAGTACAATGTTGTGGGGCGACAATTTCACTACTGGGAAAACAAGGCTCTCACTGTTGAAGGCAATCTCAACACAGAAAGATCCTGTAGCCAGTGACAATCCTGTATGCCCACAGTCCTCAGAGACAAATGTGCGCCCCACGGGGTGGTGCTTATCGGATTCTACTTCCAGAATGTGGTGGTAGAAAGATTGGAGTAGCCTCTACAAAACTGTGAATAGCTTTGGCGTCGGCTGACTCTAGACCGGGGTCAGCAACCCGCGGCTCTCGAGCCGCATGCGGCTCTTTAGTGCCACCCTAGTGGCTCCCTAATGCGTTTCTAAAAAAGGATTGAAAATGGAAAAAGATGGGGGGAAAAACATTGTTTTTGTTTTAGTATGTTTTTTGTTTGAGGACAAACATGACACAAACATTCCCAATTGTTGTAAAGCCCACTGTTGAATATGTGTGTATGCTTCACTGATGAGAGTATTTGGTGAACATCGTTTTGTCCTAGTAATTTCAGCGGTTCTTGAACCCACCATAGTGGGGACTGTGACGCAACAGTTTGTTTACATGTAAAATCTCCCACTCCTTCTTTGTCTCATTTTGTCCACCAAACATTTTATACTGTGTGTGAATGCACAAACATGCGCTTTGTTGATGTTATTGACTTGTTGGAGTGCTAATCAGGCATATTTGGTCACTGCATGACTGCAAGCTAATCAATGCTAACATGCTATTTAGGCTAGCTGTATGTACACATTGCATCGTTGTGCCTCATTTGTAGGTATATTTGAGCTCATTTAATATCCTTTACTTTTATCCTCTTTGTATATAATTTAGTTTTGCATGTCTCATGACACATTATCTGTATGTAATATTGCCTGCATTTCAAATAGTTCTTTGTGTGCCATGTTGTTCCAGCCCACAGCAAACATTACCTAGCTTGCCAAAGATTGTAATACATTTATTAAAAGAAGACAGCCTGCCGTTTCCTTTAAGTTGGACACACACATATATACCTTTGGCCATTAAACGCCAGTAATTTCCAGAAGTTATCTCACCCTCTGAGTAGCCTCTGATTTACTAATGGTTTCTAATGTTGTAAAAATGTGTAGAATAAATATTAAATTTCAACATTTCTGTCAACAAATATTTGCTTCAGCCTGCGAAACAGTCATTTTGATAGTAGGCCATTATAGCTATTATAGACACTTACGTCATGTGTTGCCTTCATTATAAGACTTATAAACGGTTTTTAATTTTTTGCGGCTCCAGACAGATTTTTGTTCTGGGTCTTGGTCCAATATGGCTCTTTCAAAGTTTTGGGTTGCCGACCCCTGCTCTAGACGACTTCTGGTTGAGAAGTGGACTGCCATCCCACAGCAGCGTGTGAGGCGGCGGTGCCAGATCGTTGTTGCGTATGTAATTTTTTTTTCTTGTCTTTATATGTGACAGTTGGCTTTTCCCAAGAGGAACATTTGAATATTAGATGTCACATGATTCCAGAAGCACACCTTCGTCGTGTCACAGTGTCACGGTGTTAAAAAAGGGTTGGCCAAATTGGGGCGCGTGTGCACGGCAACGCCAACATGGCCACCAAGTGCAGAGTTGCATCTCGCCTCATCAGGATGACAGTTTCGCTCGAGGTCCCAATTAGCCACGTACGCACGCAGCCGGTGTCACACGCAGCCGGTGTCACACGCTAATCGATCACTGGAACACAAATCAAGGATCAGTTGTTTGAGTAGTGGGGTATGTCCGTGCATAAGTCTTTACTCGCGAGTACAAGCCTCGATTGAACGTTTTAATGGTCCACGACAAAATGACCCTGCTTTTACAAAGAAAATGAATTGTGCTGTCAGACGATTAACTTTTTTAATCAGATTACTTACACTTTTGAATTGTGATTTATCACAATTAATCACAGTCTTTTACAGTGGAACCTCGATTTACAAACTGAATTGGTTCTTGAACATGGTTCGTAAATCGGAAAGCTGATATAGTAAAGCATAATTCCCCATATGAGACGATGTAAACATGAATAATTGCTTCTCGCCTCGACAAACGTCCCTATTTTAGTTTGTAAAAAATGCACATTTTTAAGACACTATAACATAAATATACTGTAATAAGGCTGTCAAATGATTTTTTTTTAAATCAGATTAATCACATTTTGGAATTTGGATTAATCATGATTAATCATCAAATGATACATTTTTGCTTAAGAAAATAACCCCATATTTGTACACAAATGCAAACTTAATGTCAGAGTGTCATGCTTGAATGCATGTCATGTATTTGCACAAAACCTGCTAAAAGTTTTATCTTAAGTTCGACCAGGCTGTATTTTGGAGTGAAATTTGCCAGAGAGCACACGAGCCGCAGTCTCCTCACTCATTTTTGTATGCATTGATTTCATCACTGACCGTATGGGGGTTAATGTAAAAGAGCTTGTACGGTCAAAACAAACTGCATAATTTTTCTGAGTGTCCCATGAATTAACTCCTTGATTTTGACAGCTTTAATTTATATACATCAAACAAACATAGCAAGGGATTAACTAATCAACAATCGCTTCGTTATCAAAATAACACAACAACAACGGTACGCAGAACTGGCAACGTGAGTGAAGTGTTCCATGCTAGGTTTGCCACTATCCAGGTATGAAGAACCATATTGCATTTTTAAATAGCGGTATAGTTATTGACATTCCTTATTTGATTCACGCAATCTTATTATTTTACTTTCACAGCAACTTTTTTGGCATAGTACCATTTCGGGTTTTTTATATATAACTTACATATTGAAATGATTTTCAAACTTTACAAAACCCCAGGGGCTCCCCTGTGCTCAGGGTTCCTCCAGTACATCATCCCTATTTAACCCTCCACTTCTACATCGCTGACTATATGAATCAGAATCAGATTCTAGTATGACAATCCTTAGTGTAAGATTGTCATTAAGGGTGCACTCGTTAGACAAGAACGGACGGCTGTGTTATTTTGAGTGCACAGTAAATGAATGCAGCTCTACAAGCTGCACACTGACTACTTTACATTGTGTCAGAATGTCATATCTTCCATGAAAGTTTGTTTGTTATAATAATAATAATAGATTTTTTTTGTGAAAACACTTTACATTGAACAAACAACCTCAAAGTGCTACAGTGCATTTAAAAAACAACAACAACGCTAGAACCACAAATAGCTGCCCCCAACGAGTAAAATAAATAGTCAAATAAAATATAAACTAGAATAGCCTAATAGCTAGAACTAGCACACATATATCTAACAAAATGCTTTTTTAAACAGAAGGGTTTTTAAGCCTTTTTTAAAAGCATCCACAGTCTGTGGTGCCCTCAGGTGGTCAGGGAAAGCGTTCCACAGACTGGGAGCGGCGGAGCAGAAAGCCCGGTCTCCCATAGTTCGGAGCTTTGTCCTCGGAGGTTGGAGGAGGTTAGTCTGTCCGGAGTGGAGGTGTCGTGTGGAGGATTTGGGGGTGAGCAGTTCTTTGAGGTAGAGGGGAGGATTTCAATGGAGGTACTGGTGAGTTTTAGTAGGGAGACTTTGTATTCAATTCTGAGTTGAACAGGAAGCCAGTGAAGGCATTTGAGAACCGGTGTAATGTGGTCGTATTTCCGCACTCTCATCAGGATCCTAGCAGCACTATTTTGTATGTACTGCAGCTTCTGGATGTTCTTGCTGGGGATCCTGACAAGAAGTGAGTTGCAGTAGTCGTCGAGCTTGGAGGAGACAAAGGCTTAGATAAAAGGCAATTAAAAAGTTTCCTGTATTGAATATCATTGTGTAACTATGCACCATATTACATGTGATGGTTGTTTATTTCTAATTTGGCTCGGTAAAAAATGAAAAAGAAAGTGAAATATTGTGTTCATGTAGCCTGAAATGATGCCATGGATGACAACAATCTTTCCTTTCTTTTAATTCACTGCCGACCTTTCTCTCAACCTGGCTTTTCTCTGCATAATTAACAAGCTGATTGTGGTTAAAAATAGTCCACGTCAAAGTGAACTTTGTTAGCCAGAGTGGCAACGTAGTGATGTCGAGAGTCGACTGGTGTGTAGTTGCTCCAAAAATTATTATTTTTGTACATTGTCCCGTTAGTTGCCTGCGTTGCCGTGCATGTGGGTCATTGAGAGTTTGCGCCACGAGTATTTATAGAGACGCTTTGATGCTGCTTATGTGAGGGGAAATATTCCACCACGCGTGTCACTCTTCAGCCAGACGCAGCTGTCATATTTGTTTCTTCGTCCTCGCTACCTTTTCTCCCGTCACGGTGCGGAGAGGACGGAAGATTTATGTAGGAGCTGCTCCATTGTCGTCAGAAAACGTTCCCGTCATGTCGACGACGGATTCAATTTGGCAAAGGCGATCTGGAAACACTCCGTTTACGTTGTTGATTATATAAGCTTATAGCTATTATAGCTAGGAGGGTGTCATCATTTGGGTACCAAATTGTTACTTATAAAACATTGCCAAAACTGCACTGCAAAAAGTCAGTGTTCAAAAACAAGAAAAAAAAATACAAAAATGAGGGTTATTTCATTTGAACTAAGCAAAATTATCTGCCAATAGAACAAGAAAATTTGGCTTGTCAAGACTTTCCAAAACAAGTAAAATTAGCTAACTTTAATGAACCCAAAAATACCTTAAAATAAGTATATTCTCACTAATAACAAGTGCACTTTTCTTGGTAGAAAAAAAAAAGAGACCTTTTTTGCTTAATATGTCGAAAAATATTCTTAAATTAAGTAAATGCTAGTGCCATTATCTTGACATAATGATATGACTCTCCTGAAGGAATCAATAAAGTACTATCTATCTATATGTGCTCGGCATTACATTTACTTATACTAAAAACTAATGTATTGTTCTTAATGGAAAGGCAACAAGGCAACCGCTTGTTACTCTCGTGGTCTCCTCGCCACTCAGGCAAATAATATTGTTTAAAAATGCATTTTTCCATCGATAACATGTCATCATCGCGCCAAGTGCGTGCTCTTTCAGTCAATTAGTGCAATATATATACAACCCGGCCCCCGGCCAAAATTTTTTAAATTGTAATTTTGAAGAATTTATCTGAATGTGCATGAACTATTTCTGTAAAAAACAGTTTGAAATGTCACATGTTAAATGTTTAAATATTAACTGTCAGTTTACTGTACGGTGCCAACTGTACTACTATATGAGTACGTATTTTAATTATCAGACACAATTGTGTCAAAGTCATGATTTTCACGGTTTTTGTGTTGTTTTCCTGTGTTTAGGGTTTCTTCTTGGCTAGCGCTTTTATTATTGTTCCATTTCCTGTTTTGGTTATGCAGTGACTTCAATACTGTTCTTCACGTTTCCTGATGATCAGTGATCAGGGAACTCACCTGCCTCTGATCACTAATTAAGAGGATTTATCTGCCAGTGTCGCCTTTCTTGCAACACTGGTTCATTGACCAATGTTCAATGTTCATGGTGGGCCTTTTGGTTTTTGCCTGCCTCGTCCTAGTTAACATAACGCTGCACTTTGCCTACCGTCTCTGCATCCTGAGTTTATGCCAATAGCAATCAAATTGTGAATTTTTGGAAAAAAATGTAGCACTTAGCTGATAATAATAACTCTTCTGTCTATTTGTCATATCTTGTTTTCTTACACTTCTGAGTTTCATTTGCAAGTATGCATTAATTTCAGTTGGATCTTGGTGTGTTGCCGAAGTCAGGAAGTAGTCTTTGCCATTAAGTTGAATGTGCCAGTCTAGTCTTGAGACCTGCGAGATGTTTATACTGTAAATAATGTATTTATGACACACCAGCTATTTGATTGTAATATGCATCCTACTTATAGTTTGGATGACCAAATATGGAGGTGCTGAAATTGCCATGTAAAATCGCTAATGCTATTTATTAGCATGCATATGGCATATCCAATGTATATTAGCATCATGCAGGCGCATTTGGAAAAATGGACCCTTACTTTTGAGCGCTTTCTATAAGGCATGCTTACTTAAATAGAAAGATTTAACATTGCTTTTGATTTATTATTATTTTTTTGAACAATGACAGTTTAAAAAACAGACCAAAGGTCTCGGTGATCCAAAAGGGCCCCTATACATCAATATACAGGTAAAAGCCAGTAAATTAGAATATTTTGAAAAACTTGATTTATTTCAGTAATTGCATTCAAAAGGTGTAACTTGTACATTATATTTATTCATTGCACACAGACTGATGCATTCAAATGTTTATTTCATTTAATTTTGATGATTTGAAGTGGCAACAAATGAAAATCCAAAATTCCGTGTGTCACAAAATTAGAATATTACTTAAGGCTAATACAAAAAAGGGATTTTTAGAAATGTTGGCCAACTGAAAAGTATGAAAATGAAAAATATGAGCATGTACAATACTCAATACTTGGTTGGAGCTCCTTTTGCCTCAATTACTGCGTTAATGCGGCGTGGCATGAAGTCGATGAGTTTCTGGCACTGCTCAGGTGTTATGAGAGCCCAGGTTGCTCTGATAGTGGCCTTCAACTCTTCTGCGTTTTTGGGTCTGGCATTCTGCATCTTCCTTTTCACAATACCCCACAGATTTTCTATGGGGCTAAGGTCAGGGGAGTTGGCGGGCCAATTTAGAACAGAAATACCATGGTCCGTAAACCAGGCACGGGTAGATTTTGCGCTGTGAGCAGGCGCCAAGTCCTGTTGGAACTTGAAATCTCCATCTCCATAGAGCAGGTCAGCAGCAGGAAGCATGAAGTGCTCTAAAACTTGCTGGTAGACTGCTGCGTTGACCCTGGATCTCAGGAAACAGAGTGGACCGACACCAGCAGATGACATGGCACCCCAAACCATCATTGATGGTGGAAACTTTACACTAGACTTCAGGCAACGTGGATCCTGTGCCTCTCCTGTCTTCCTCCAGACTCTGGGACCTCGATTTCCAAAGGAAATGCAAAATTTGCATGGTTGGGTGATGGTTTGGGGTATTTGGAAAAATGGACCCTTACTTTTGAGCGCTTTCTATAAGGCATGCTTACTTAAATAGAAAGATTTAACATTGCTTTTGATTTATTATTATTTTTTTGAACAATGACAGTTTAAAAAACAGACTAAAGGTCTCAGTGATCCAAAAGGGCCCCTATACATCAATATACAGGTAAAAGCCAGTAAATTAGAATATTTTGAAAAACTTGATTTATTTCAGTAATTGCATTCAAAAGGTGTAACTTGTACATTATATTTATTCATTGCACACAGACTGATGCATTCAAATGTTTATTTCATTTAATTTTGATGATTTGAAGTGGCAACAAATGAAAATCCAAAATTCCGTGTGTCACAAAATTAGAATATTACTTAAGGCTAATACAAAAAAGGGATTTTTAGAAATGTTGGCCAACTGAAAAGTATGAAAATGAAAAATATGAGCATGTACAATACTCAATACTTGGTTGGAGCTCCTTTTGCCTCAATTACTGCGTTAATGCGGCGTGGCATGAAGTCGATGAGTTTCTGGCACTGCTCAGGTGTTTTGAGAGCCCAGGTTGCTCTGATAGTGGCCTTCAACTCTTCTGCGTTTTTGGGTCTGGCATTCTGCATCTTCCTTTTCACAATACCCCACAGATTTTCTATGGGGCTAAGGTCAGGGGAGTTGGCGAGCCAATTTAGAACAGAAATACCATGGTCCGTAAACCAGGCACGGGTAGATTTTGCGCTGTGAGCAGGCGCCAAGTCCTGTTGGAACTTGAAATCTCCATCTCCATAGAGCAGGTCAGCAGCAGGAAGCATGAAGTGCTCTAAAACTTGCTGGTAGACGGCTGCGTTGACCCTGGATCTCAGGAAACAGAGTGGACCGACACCAGCAGATGACATGGCACCCCAAACCATCATTGATGGTGGAAACTTTACACTAGACTTCAGGCAACGTGGATCCTGTGCATCTCCTGTCTTCCTCCAGACTCTGGGACCTCGATTTCCAAAGGAAATGCAAAATTTGCATGGTTGGGTGATGGTTTGGGGTGCCATGTCATCTGCTGGTGTCGGTCCACTCTGTTTCCTGAGATCCAGGGTCAACGCTGCCGTCTACCAGCAAGTTTTAGAGCACTTCATGCTTCCTGCTGCTGACCTGCTCTATGGAGATGGAAATTTCAAGTTCCAACAGGACTTGGCGCCTGCACACAGCGCAAAATCTACCCGTGCCTGGTTTACGGACCATGGTATTTCTGTTCTAAATTGGCCCGCCAACTCCCCTGACCTTAGCCCCATAGAAAATCTGTGGGGTATTGTGAAAAGGAAGATGCAGAATGCCAGACCCAAAAACACAGAAGAGTTGAAGGCCACTATCAGAGCAACCTGGGCTCTCATAACACCTGAGCAGTGCCAGAAACTCATCGACTCCATGCCACGCCGCATTAACGCAGTAATTGAGGCAAAAGGAGCTCCAACCAAGTATTGAGTATTGTACATGCTCATATTTTTCATTTTCATACTTTTCAGTTGGCCAACATTTCTAAAAATCCCTTTTTTGTATTAGCCTTAAGTAATATTCTAATTTTGTGACACACGGAATTTTGGATTTTCATTTGTTGCCACTTCAAATCATCAAAATTAAATGAAATAAACATTTGAATGCATCAGTCTGTGTGCAATGAATAAATATAATGTACAAGTTACACCTTTTGAATGCAATTACTGAAATAAATCACGCTTTTCAAAATATTCTAATTTACTGGCTTTTACCTGTATGTGTTAAAAAACTAGCTGCGGGCCGCACTTTGGACATCCCTGACCTAGAGGCAGCCTGCTACGTTTCGTGTTACGGTTGTGTTGGTCGTTACCCCAGGATGCAAAGATGTCGGGCAAAGTACAGGTAAAATATATTTAATAACAAAAATAGTGCAGCAGGGGAGTGAACAAAAAGGCAAAACAGTTACAGGATGCACAAAAGCAAATGAGTATAAAAGGTCTTCTGATTCGTGCACGAGTCTCCTATTAACAAACGGGCCAGGTGCTCAAGCCAAAAGTAAAGTGGTTGGTAAACAAAGGCAGACAGGAAGTAGAACAACAAGTAAAATACTACAAAATACAGGAAAGTAATAATAATAATGTCCAAACTGTCATGTGGGATCAATACATTTTTCAGTGTTGTCTTTTGAGATTTAAAAGCTAATGTTTAACGTGGAATATATCACAACGTCGATGAACAGGGAGTACGAGTCGGATATGTTTGCTTTTTTTTTTTTACTTTTAAAAACACAATCTAGCTGTTCGTTGGCGCGCTAACACCAAAAAGTGCACTTCTCCCCGGCGTAGCCCTGTGAAATTAACAGCACTTTATCAGCTGTTTAGTAACCAGCAAAGCGCTCTGCAGACTGACTGCGCGTGATAATGAGAAGGTGAAACGGGTCTCAGCCTCAGTGGGACAAAAAACAGGTGGATTGTGGTAAAAAAAAAAAACTCAACTACAAATAAAAGACACCTGAAGAGGCAATATATAGAGGAGACAGAGCGATAAATCGGACGAGCACGCTGCGGTGAGCCAGATGAAATTGACTATCAGGAGCAAAGGGAGAGAAGACGCAGCACACGTATGTACACTTGGTGGGTCGAGGAGGTCCGTGTGTAGCACGCAATGGTTCTGACCCGCTTATTCAAGCACTTTTTAAATTCCACTTTTTCATATTACCTGCTTCTACGTAGAACAGAACATTGCAAGGTACATTTTGGAAAATCTGAACTGATTTTCATTCGGGCTGTCAAAGAATATCTTTTTTAATCAGATTAATCACGTTTTAGAATTTGGATTAATCATGATTAATCACAGGTCATTTCTCCCTTGCGTGAGTGATATTTGCTGAAGAAATGACCCCAATATTTGTACACAAATGCAATTTTATTGTCAGAATGTCATCCAGGAACGTTTTTACTTAAATGCCTGTCATATACAGTAAATTCTGGACTACATTTTCTACACTTTCAACACTGCGATTTATAGGACCGAGCAACTAATTCATGGATTTTTCTTCGCTGACGGCCTTGATAAAAATAGGTTTCTAAAAACACTGACAATGTGTTTTATTGGCCCCATTTTTAGGACAGGTGCTGCAGTGTCCTACCATTTAACTGTAGTGCTCGTCTTTTAGCCATCTATTGCGTTTCTACTCGTATGGTTTCTTCATTCATCACTCCAAGCAACATTTGTAAGTTTTGCAGTATAACTAAAATTGTTTATACTTACCAAACCGTCTCATGTTAGATGCCCGTAGTTAAAGTTAAAGTACCACTGATAGTCACACGTACACTAGGTGTGGTGAAATTACCCTCTGCCTTTGACCCATCCCTTGTTCCAGCCCCTGGGAGGTCAGGGGAGCAGTGAGCAGCAGCGGTGGCCGCGCTCGGGAATCATTTTGGTGATTTAACCCCCAATTCCAACCCTAGATGCTGAGTGCCAAGCAGGGAGGTAATGGGTCCCATTTTTATGGTCTTTGGTATGACTCGGCCGGGGTTTGAACTCACGACCTACCGATGTCAGGGCGGACACTAACCACAAGACCATTGTAGGCGTGTTTTCATGCATGTTTGTAGCGTTAGCGTTAGCTAATATACTAACAAGTTTACCAGTGTCATTGTTAGTATTATTAACTTACAATGGCATTCTTTTTGTATTGTTTCAGTTTCGTAAATCCACCAAAACATCACCGTGGAGTTATTGAGTCTGATTGGAGAGCTAGCTTCCACAGCTGGTGGGTCCATGACGATGACTTCTGTTTTGTTTGATCAACCGTTTTACTACCGTGTTACAGGCACCGTTTCGAAACAATTAAGGTATGTGAATAAACATTCACAAAATCTTTGTGTAAATAATATATTTCACGATATCTGCGACTTATAGTCAGGTGCGGCTAATATATGGAAACATATTTTTTGCCCCTAAAATTTAGTGGGAGCGTCTAATATCCCGGTGAACTAGTCCAGAAAATATGGTATCTGCACAATTTGGCAACAGTTTTATCTAAAGTTCTTTTAGTCTGTTTGGAGTAAAATTTGCCAGAAAGTACACCAGTTTGAGTCTCCTCACTCATTTTAGTACTGAAAAATGCATTGATTTGATCACTGACCGTATAGCGGTTAAGTTAAAAGAGCTTGTACGGTCAAAATAAATTCCGTGATTCATCTAAGTGTACACTTGATTAATGCCATAATTGTTTGTGATTAATCACATAAGTTAATTAGATCATAGTGACAGCCCTAATTTTCATCAAAGTGTATAAAAGGCAAAATAAGGATGACTGGACGTGTACTCAATGTGCATATTGTAGTTCCTGCACCAGTTTTCTTTTTTTGAAAAATTATTGACTCAAACTGAATCACAACCGAAGCAATGTTTCCCATAAGAAATAATGCAGGCACACAAGATTTATTATACATTCATGTCTTTTAACAGTGACATCGAAACACTGCTGCAAAATAGTTGCATTTTTAAAAAATTGAGACAAGGTGGATGTCTTACTTTGGATCCACGTCGTTGGTTTGTGAAATGACCAAAATTCAATGGTCAAATCAACGTCACAGCCTGACATTGAATAAACTTCAGTAAAAAGCATGTTGTTTCAACGTTGTATTTGTGTTGTAAATTATCGGTTGAGATACGACCAAAATTCAATGGTCAAATCCACGTCAGAACCCAATGTCGTCAAAAAGTATGTTGTTCCAACGTTATGTTTGAGTTGCTAAACGTCAGGACCTAATTCAACAAGTTCTCAACCTTGTTTCAATGTTTTATGCCTGCTAACACACCCAAAAATAGGAACATAAAACACATTTTAAAGGGAATAATTATAGTTTTACCTGCAAAAAACAAAGTAAAATACATATAAATAATACATTACTTCATTCACTTCACTAGATTACTGCTGGTGAAGACGGAGATGAGGGGAATGAGAGGTGCTTTTGTGCTTCGCTACAAAGTTTTTCTTGAATTCAGTAGTGTTTCCCACTATCTTTATCAAAGTGCTATTACTTGCAACTTTCATTGTTTATCCTGCAGTCATACTCAATAATAAAAAAAAAGTACAGAGGCTACATGTGAGATCATTTGTTTGGGTACTAGATTCCATGATACCAGTCAAACAGATTAGTTTGTTACGTGCAAAAATAACAAAGTACAACTGTAATAACTTGTCTACATTGCCACACTATCCGAACAACATTAACCTTTGCAGTTATATATAGTTAATGGAGATATATACTACAATGTCACTTTATTCACATTTTCCTCCATGATTAATTATCTTTTTTAACGCCCGATTGTAGCTGAGATAGGCTCCGGCGCCCCCCGCGACCCCAAAAATGGAATAAGCGGTAGAAAATGGATGGATGGAACATAATTTCCTCTAATACACTGAAAATAATTCATAACAAATATGCTGCATGGCTGACTGTGATTGTGCATCCATTATTACTGTCTTATAACCTCATGTTGTTTTTTTATTTGTATATATTTTTTTAATATATTTTTATATATTATAAAATTAGTACTTGTAAAATAAATTATTTAATGACAGAATAGCATTCAAATATTTTGTCGAAAATGTGTTTAAATAAAATAATTAAAACATTTGTATTTTTATTAAATTCAATAAAATAAATATAAAAAAAGAATATTATAAAAGTATGTCAAAATGCATCACAAACTACTGTACTGTAACAGAATAAGAACACAAAGCGTGACTATTTTTCCACAGCTATTACTGTATGTCAAGGGTGTCCAAAGTGTGGTCCGGGGGCAATTTGCGTCATGCTGCTAATTTTTTATTGACCATGGGCGTATTCTAAAAACATAATTAATTAAAAAAAAAGAAAAAAGCAGCACAAATGTGGAGAAAAGGATCAGAAAAGTGCAATGTAGGGAGAAATATGTATAGAATATGTTGTATTGGTTTTAGGCTGTTTACAAAATTATAATTTAAATAAATACTCTTGTATTTAATTTTTTTCAAGTATGCAGCCCTCAGTGGAAAATATAATTTTAGCTTTTTTATAATAGTGAAAGTCAACTTATGAGTCGGATAAAGTGAAGATAGATAAATGGGTTTTCATAGACATTCGCTATCACTTTGACATTTTTTGCAGGTTTTATCTGTTCAATAAAGAACGGCATCTTATCCCACAGGAAGGTCAGAAGATATGCTGGAAAAAGAATGTTATGTTGCCAGGTTAGACCTCTGTCAGTCATTATGCGGACGCCTGCAGTGATGCGCTCACCTCCCGCCCAACCACGTCCTCGCCCTGCAGGAGATAAATGGCAATAATTGAGCGCTAATTGCATCGTTGAGCGAAACAGCTTCAGCATTTTAACCTGGACATGCTTTCTTTTTCCAGCACCTCATCAGTCCCACTTACTCTTTTGCACTTTGTTGTTTGGAGGCTTTCTAACTCCTCCTCCTTCCTGCACATTGTGTAACATTGTGCCCTAAATACGGGCACAACAGAGAAGAATTCTTTACTTTTATTCCTGTGTTGTCTTGCACACTGGAAGGGGCTTGGCAAGGTAGGAAGATACAGACTTATTGGAAAGAGGAAGTCTAAATAATGAGATAACTATGCTGCCTAGTCTATTGCATAGTAGCAGATCCTTTCACATGTCTCAAAGATACCATCTAGCCAGTACAGAAGTACTGCAAGAGTATCTTTACTTTATTAGAGTAATATGACTCAAGTCAAAGTAAAAAGTAGTCTTCCAATAGTTACTTGAGTAAGAGTAAGTATTAATTGAAAAAAATTGACTAACTTCTGATTTATATACGAGGTATTTTTAATTGCAGGGTTGTCCAAATTACTGTCCGCGGCCTACCTTGTTCTATTTGGCCCTCGAGATGTCACGAGTTTATTAATAAGAAATCTGACCCACTTGGTGCCTCCAATGTAATTTTAAATATCTGACAGTGTAGTTGCTACTAATTTGCCGACATTTTGCGGACAATGTCAGTAATTCAGCTTAATGACCATGAACTGCACTTTGAAATTTCCACAGCTCAGCATTTATATAAATAACCCAATCCAAACAACTCTCCCACTCGAAATAAACTAACACAAAAAGTCAACACACATGAAGTGAAATTAATTATATTTATATAGCACATTTAAATAGCCAACTTTTAGATATAACTTTTGTGTGTGTGTGTATATATATATATATATATATATATATACCTGTGTGTATGTATATATATATATATATATATATATATATACCCTAACCCTAACTTTTAAATTTTGCTCCATTCAAAGAGAAGCAAAATGTTATATCCAATATATATATATATATATATATATATATATATATATATTTATTTATTTATTTATATATATATATATATATATATATATATATATATATATTTATATGTATGTATAGATATATATATATATATATATAATCATTCAAAAATAGCAATTTTTAAACTTTTAAATCGTACTCCGTTTAAATATATATACAGGTAAAAGCCAGTAAATTAGAATATTTTGAAAAACTTGATTTATTTCAGTAATTGCATTCAAAAGGTGTAACTTGTACATTATATTTATTCATTGCACACAGACTGATGCATTCAAATGTTTATTTCATTAAATTTTGATGATTTGAAGTGGCAACAAATGAAAATCCAAAATTCTGTGTGTCACAAAATTAGAATATTACTTAAGGCTAATACAAAAAAGGGATTTTTAGAAATGTTGGCCAACTGAAAAGTATGAAAATGAAAAATATGAGCATGTACAATACTCAATACTTGGTTGGAGCTCCTTTTGCCTCAATTACTGCGTTAATGCGGCGTGGCATGGAGTCGATGAGTTTCTGGCACTGCTCAGGTGTTATGAGAGCCCAGGTTGCTCTGATAGTGGCCTTCAACTCTTCTGCGTTTTTGGGTCTGGCATTCTGCATCTTCCTTTTCACAATACCCCACAGATTTTCTATGGGGCTAAGGTCAGTGGAGTTGGCGGGCCAATTTAGAACAGAAATACCATGGTCCGTAAACCAGGCACGGGTAGATTTTGCGCTGTGTGCAGGCGCCAAGTCCTGTTGGAACTTGAAATCTCCATCTCCATAGAGCAGGTCAGCAGCAGGAAGCATGAAGTGCTCTAAAACTTGCTGGTAGACGGCTGCGTTGACCCTGGATCTCAGGAAACAGAGTGGACACAGGAAAACAGCAAAAAACTCAAAATAAGTCAGGGGGTGAGGTGATGTGACAGGTGGTGACAGTAAACCTACTTTGAGACAAGAGCTATATTGCTGCATGGTTGGTTATGGTTTAGTCCAGGGGTCTGCAACCCGCGGCTCCGGAGCCGCATGCGGCTCTTTGATCACTCTGATGCGGCTCAGCAGCTTACTTTCTGAACCCCCCAATTTTCCCGTGAGACTTCTGGATTTTCAGTGCCTCTCGCAGAAAACTCCCAGGATTAATATTCACCGATTTTCACCCCTACAGCTATTATAAGGGCGTGCCATGATGGTACAACATTTGGCACCCTCTACAATCTGTATTAACAGCGTGCCAGCCCAACACTTGTTATACAGTATACATCTTCTGCTTGCACACGTATGTGACAGCAAGGCATACTTGGTCAACAGCCACACAGGTTACACTGACGGTGACCATATAAAACAACTTTAACACTCTTACTAATAATGCGCCACACTTTGAACCAAAACCAAACAAGAATGACAAACACATTTCGGGAGAACATCTGCACCTTAACACAACATAAACACAACAGAACAAACACCCAGAATCCCATGCAGCCCTGACTCTTCCGGGCTACATTATACACCCCTGCTACCACCAACAATTGCGACAACAACTTTTTACTGTCAACTGAGTATAATTTTTTAATGATTTCTCCTGGTGGTGTGCCTTGGCTCAAAAAAAGTTGAAAAACACTGATGTATTCCACAAGGAAGTGTTTTACATGTAGAAAAAAAAAATCATACATCCCCTTAAGATACCTAAATGTGGGCGATCAAAATAGCCTCTTCAGTGGTTTTAAATAAAATACATTATTTTTCTGTAGATCAGCCATTTTGCACTAATGTACTGTTAGCGCATTTGAACTACTGAAATATTCATATGTGGCCGGATAAATATGAGTGTGATTTTTACACTTAAGCTTCCTCTTGCCTGAGAGAAGAGAAGTGCATGAGGCTTGTTATCGCACAAATAGAAAGTGCTGTAGCGGCGCAGTAACCGGTGACCCCGCAAGAAGACTGTTCTATTTTTTCCCGAGAACACACCTTAATGGAGGCCGGGCTGCACTCTGCATTACCAAAAAGTGGTGGAGCGATGCTGCATCTACACCATCACAATCTAGTCCTAAAGATCACATAGGGAGTGTAGGAGGTTATGTAAGCATAACGAAAGCCTCCTCTTGATCATGTCTTCTTGTCTAAGTACGTACTAGTGATTGGCTCTGGAATGTTCCTGTTCAACACTGACTCGCTTTTCCTAATCTCAGCATCTTCGCCACTTTATCTTGATTTCCTCCCGTTTTGAAGAAGTCTGATTGCACGGCAGCTTTGATTAGAGCTTATCGATGGGTGTCATGTGTAATGACAAAATTGCAGACTTGTGGGATGTTGCGGCTGTATATTTATACGCTGTGAATATATAGCAGGCTGAAGAGCAACGCTAATGAACGGCGCGGCTAAATGAAATCCATCGAACACGCTGTCACGCCGCAATGATGCCTCACACCCTGCAGACGAGCTGTCGTGAGACCGAGGTTTTTTTTTTGAAACGGCGCAGGGATTCATGACTGTGATAATTAAGCTGCTGTCGACAGTACGGCTTCTTCATTGACGCTCAGGGACAGCATAAAATACAGCACAACTAGCGAGTCTCTTTCTGGCCTAAATGCAACTAAGGTGGCACACATTTGCCCTTCTTCACCTCGTGTTTCTCAAACCACTGTGTTAAATGCAGAGACTGTGCAAGTCATTCAATGAGAACGGGAAATAATATTATTCACTATAAACAGAAAACTCACTCACAAAGGAGCGGAGAAAAAACAAAAGTAGGCGAGTGCAGTAAGTACCTGGCAGACACAAGACATTGATACAACATTGATTAGACATAAGTGTCCTTTAAAACTGACTTTGGAACAAAGTTGATGTTCAACATTGGATTCACGTTATTGGTTTGGAAATGACCAAAATTCAATGGTCAAATCAACGTCAGAACCCGACATTGATTGAACGTCGTCAAAAAGCATGTTGTTTCAACGTTGTATTTGTGTTGTAGAATATTGGTCGGGAAATTACCAAAATTCAATGGTCAAATCAACGTCAGAACCCGACATTGATTGAACGTCGTCAAAAAGCATGTTGTTTCAACGTTGTATTTGTGTTGTAGAATATTGGTCGGGAAATGACCAAAATTCAATGGTCAAATCAACGTCAGAACCCAACATTGATTGAATGTCGTCAAAAAGAATGTTGTTTCAATGTTGTATTTGTGTTGTAGAATATTGGTTGGGATATGACCAAAATTCAATGGTCAAATCAACGTCAGAACCCAACATTGATTGAACGTCGTCAAAAAGCATGTTGTTTCGATGTTGTATGTGTGTTGTAGAATATTGGTTGGGAAATGACCAAATTTCAATAGTCAAATCAACGTCACAACCCAACATTGATTGAAAATCGTCAAAAAGCATGTTGTTTCAACGTTGTATTTGTGTTGTAGAATATTGGTTGGGAAATGACCAAAATTCAATGGTCAAATCAACGTCAGAACCCAACATTGATTAAACGTCGTCAAAAAGCATGTTGTTTCAACGTTGTATTTGTGTTGTAGAATATTGGTCGGGGGAGGCGGGAGATCGAGAGGGACAAGGCAGAGCCCGGAGGCCCGTGAGACAGGCAGGTAGTCGGGGCGATAGCGAGGCGTCAGAGTCCATGTCCAGAAGGGAGGTCGAGATCCAAGAGGCAGCCAGGGAAGCAGAGGGAACGTGGGAAGATGAGACACACAGCTCGTAACGCGGGAACGGAGGTATGCTGCTGGAAGGGGGCGACAAGGAGGACACGAGACAATTGAGCATGATGGGTGAGAAAACAGAGAGAGAGAAAGATTCCATAGAGCTTGCTATGTTCGGCTTACTGTACAGGACAGGTCATCAGATCTGGCACGGGATAGAAGGTTGTGCAGGCTTATGAGGGGCAGGTCTGATTATCAGCTTCAGGTGTGCTGATTGCTGATTGATTGCAGCCGCCGGCTGCAGCAACGCCCATGGGCGTGACCCGAGGCGCGCTCCGCAGGGCTCATTGGGGAATGCATGCTTCTTGAAGCACCAATTAATTTTAATGGGAGACTTTGATTTGAGTGGAGAGCTCCATCACAGAACCAACTAAGCTGGTAAATTGAGGTACTAGTACTACTGTATTTCATTTATTATGGGAAAAATTGCTTCGGTTTTCATCAGATTCTGTGAAGAATAGGGTGTATAAACGAAAGATGTCATGAGGGGTAAAATGAGGCCGAGTTATTAGGCCTTAAAAAAAGGCTGCCATGTTGCATGTGTTTCTGTTCAAGACAGCAGCCTAATCTTGATAATGACATTAGCGCAGCCTGTTCCTGGTAGCATGGTGGGAAGCCACGGTGGTGTGGAGAAAGCACGTGAGTGGGTGTAAGACGGATGGTGAAGTGGGGAAGGACTGAGGGTGCAAGGTGGCCCAAATGGGACTTTTCAAAAGGGAGATGGATGGAGGTGGCGAGCTGGGAGCAAACATTCCCCTCCAGTGATCACACGACTCAGAATCCATCTGTGCACCCCTTCATTCCCCCACCATCCATCATCTCCTCTATGCACCTCATCTCTCATGTTTATCTCACCTCCTGTTATCTCCACTCCCACCCTGCTGAACTTATCCCACGCGGGGAGGAAATTCAGCACTTTCTTAAGCACACACTGTGTCGTGTACCTCGGATAGCGATCCGTCTTGTGCCGCATCCGCAGCGGGGAACATGTGCAGGGAGCCGTGTGGGCGCCTGTGGGCGTGCAGTGTGGGTGGGTGGCAGCGAGCGATACATGCCTTGCTCGTGTGTGTGTGTTTGTGCGTGTGAGCGCTTGGCTCGCTTTGCACGAGTATGAGGATTTGAAAATATGACACTGAGAGCTCGTTCAAATAGAGCCGCTGCCGCACCAATCACGTTAATGCTCAGAAAAATGCTTTCCATCCCGTTTCTACCTTTTTCCAAATTATGATATTTCCTTTCCCACTGGTGTAGTTTTGATGAGCGCAAAGGCACCATATCAACAGAATTATCTACACACGTTTGTACAGCTGCTTGTTGCTAGGCAGAATTCATGGGCCTCAAACCTCACTGCCCCATCAGCTAATGAGAAGGCCAGCCATGCCCACCTATTTGTTTAAATGGGCAATTAGGGCAAATATTACAGTAATAATGTAAGGCAATTTTAGCACAATTCCTCCACAAAGAAGGAAAAATAATTTAAATTAAAATCAGAACATACAATGATCGTAAAAATAATCATCCATCCATCCATCCATTTTCTACCGCTTAATCCCATAATTTATTAAAATCAATCACAGTTGTCAAATGCACAATTAGATGAAAGTGTTTTCAGGCTAGATTTGAACATTGCCAACATTGAAGCCCGTCTCACATCTTCAGGAAAACTATTCCAAATTTTAGGAGCATAATACTGAAACGCAGTCCCACCAGTCTCATCATGTTTCGTCCTGACTCCGGGCACCAACAGAAAACCACTCCCTGAGGTTCTCTGTGCTCGAGATGGTTCGTATGGCTCTAACATGTCAGAGATGTACTTTGGCACAAGACCATGACAAGACTTGTACACAAGGAGAGCTGTTTTAAAGTGTACTCTCTGAGCAACAGGAAGCCAGAGCAGTGATCTAAGGACTGGACTAATAAGGTCGTATATCCTAGTTCTAGTCAGGACTCGAGCAGCAGCATTCTGGATGTACTGCAGCTGCTTTACAGCTTGTTTAGCGAGCCCAGTGAAAAGGCCATTACAGTAGTCTAACCTGCTAGAGACAAAGGCATGGATTAGTCTTTCTAAGTCTTAGTCCCCTGATTTTGGCAATGTTTTTCAGGTGGTAAAAAAGCTGCTGATGTCATTGACTTAATGTAACTGTTAAGTTCAAGTCTGAGTCCATTACTACCTCTAGATTGTAGATACATATACATTTGAACAAACGTAATTGTAATCGACGTAATTTCAATAACAAATATTAAAAACACAAGACTATAATTTGAGTACTACAGCCAGGCTACTACAGCAAGGCTATTAAACTACATAATGAAGAGGGCCACAGTTTTAAGAGCCCAAGGGATCAGGGGCCGGACATCGAAATTTGGATGTTTCATCAGAAAGTGCCCTCCCAGGTTATACTCCTTTGAGACTGTGTTTACTTAATTGTAAAGTAAACACATCGGCTCTCACAATGCACTATCAATAAATTAATTATTCTGCCTTTGCTTCACATTCCCAGCGTGTGTAGCGAGAGAGATAGTTAACAGTGTGAAGAAAAAGAAGCTCCATAAGTTTTGTTGAGGATTGATGTTGCTTCTTTTGAATTTTTTTCTCTCCTTAATTTTATTCCTTTACACTTTTTCCTTAATTTAGGTTCGTAGGACTGAAAATACGAAGTAAACATTACAAAAGTATAACGTCCATTGTAGATTTTTCATAAATAATGTCTATTGTGTGTTTAACATAAATAAGATTGGTTTAGTGTTAATACATTCACACAATAAACTCTACTTATAGAAATTAAACATTATCTACATCAAACATTGCAGACAATGTACCGGCATGTGACTCATCACAATTAAACCTCATTATTGCCATCTACTGGTCAAATTTACGCTACATTTTGCTCACCAAAGTTACTCGCAGACAAAAAAAAACAACACGACCACGAATGTAAAATACATCACAAAGTCAGCAATTTCCATACAAAACTAAGTAAATATTTTTATGCACAATATTTACTTACAAAGAGTTGACCAAGTTTTGTAATGAAGCTCACGCATGTTGATTTCTAGTTGTTCAACTTCATACTGCTTGTCGAGATCAATGTGTCCGTGGCTTAAAAGGTCCGACAGGAAAAATTGACTCGAGCACTTGCTCGGTGCAGAACATTCATACTTTGATGTCCAGTCGTTGTTGAAAGTCCGATGTTCGCAATTTATTTTGATTTTTTTTCAGGGTTCAATGAGTAGTCTTCTTCTACTCACCCCATTGCTGCTTCATTGTGTAACATATGCCTAGTTTCCCCCTGCGGGATGGCGGGAGTACTGCATACATTAGCAATTCTAGTTTGAAAGGTTTCATCAAGCCTATTTGGGTGATGTTCGGCGGGCCAAATGAAAAGCTTTTGCGGGCCAGATGTGGCCCGCGGACCGCCAGTTGTATTGGCCTGGTTTACAACCTTGTCAAATGTTGAGAAAGCATGTGTTAATCACAAAGATTTGTATCGAAGACATAAACCTTAGGCTTAGGCCAGGCTCATTAAATAAAAAGTACTAAATAAAATAATGTTTAGGTAGGGACTCAAATAACTGACCTAAAATACATTTACATTCAATAATGTTGTGCTAAAATAAACCAAATTGATAATGAATATGTTTCTGAACTAAACTGTCAACAAAATTGTAGTGCAAATGAAAATACAGTTTCACCACTATAGTCATAATTTTTGCGCTTAAGAAACTTCTCTATGACTTTGGCTCCAGACTTCTTCTGTTTGTTTTAGATTGTAATTACTGCTACAAGTGGTTAAAAAGTGTACAACAACTGAGTACCACTGCAGCTAATAAGGATCACATTTGAGAAACAGATATTTTTTGAAAGCCCTCTAGGGGGCGCTGGTAGCCCAACATCGGGTCTATGGTTAAGAAACCCTGCTTTAGAGTAGTCAGTGTACTGCTTTGCATGGCAGTATAGATGGCAAAACAAGCACCAATGTAAGTGTGCTTTATCTACAGGCAAGCGTGGTGGTGGTGGCAGCATCAAGGTCTGGGGTGCATGAGTGCTGCTGGCACTGGGCAGCTGGGTCCTGAATGTCCAGCTGTATGGAGTTATCACATTGGGTCAAGCAGGTTGTTACATTAGGGGCCTGCCAGGGGTGCTGCTGCACACCTGCTGGCTACTTGCTGTTAGCGCTGCAGGAAGAACTGAATGTGATAATTAAGGCCTTGATCGATTGTCTCACTGTGGCCATCGGGAATCCCTAATACAGCTTTGAATCAGCGTGCCGCATTTATGCACCACCGTCTTGTTGGCTCGCTTTCTTCCCTTTGTTATCGCCTCCCGTTCCTCTCTTCCCAAAATGTCAACTGACGGCGTCTGCACAGCATCACAGCTTTTAACTTCTCCGCCCCCCCTTCCCCACATTTGTGATGACATTTTACAGTTTAACAATGAAAAATCCATAACAGAAGGAACAGATGACAAGTTGGTCTGGCCTCAGTAAAGCGTATTACACCGCAACAATGGCTTCCATCTTTGTGAGTGTGCCGCCGGGTTGCCATGTGACAATTATTCCCATCGCTGGGTGGAACCGGGATTTTAAATTGGATTCCCAGCAAAACAGAGGTGCTGAATATTTTTAAATATCTACTTCAGCGGCAGGCATCTGGAGGAATGATGCAAACTAGTAGTATTTGCAAGAAAGCTTGCTTTCAAATGCAACCTGAAGCAGCACTCATCGTCTTACAGAGTCATATTTTGTCTCGTCCAGCGGGTTTCAAACTCTTTTATTCAACCCTACTGTAAATTTCATTGTAAAAAATGCATATTGGCCCATTTCAGGCTAATTTTTTAAATGTTTGTACAAGATTCTAAAGATGAGTAACATGACTGAGTATTTAGCATAGGATTAGCAAACACTTGAAATATAGCCACAATAAGCAAATATTAAAAAAAAAAAATTAATTACTATTGTTCTGTTTGACTCATTTCACTTGATCAAACCTTTTTCTAACAATGCACACTACAAAATACAAACCCTGTTTCCATATGAGTTGGGAAATTGTGTTAGATGTAAATAAAAATGGAATACAATGATTTGCAAATCCTTTTCAAACCATATTCAATTGAATGCACTACAAAGACAAGATATTTGATGTTCAAACTCATAAACTTTTTTTTTTTTTTTGCAAATAATAATTAACTTAGAATTTCATGGCTGCAACACGTGCCAAAGTAGTTGGGAAAGGGCATGTTCACCACTGTGTTACATGGCCTTTCCTTTTAACAACACTCAGTAAACGTTTGGGAACTGAGGAGACACATTTTTGAAGCTTCTCAGGTGGAATTCTTTCCCATTCTTGCTTGATGTACAGCTTAAGTTGTTCAACAGTCCGGGGGTCTCCGTTGTGGTATTTTAGGCTTCATAATGCGCCACACATTTTCAATGGGAGACAGGTCTGGACTACAGGCAGGCCAGTCTAGTACCCGCACTCTTTTACTATGAAGCCACGTTGATGTAACACGTGGCTTGGCATTGTCTTGCTGAAATAAGCAGGGGCGTCCATAGTAACGTTGCTTGGATGGCAACATATGTTGCTCCAAAACCTGTATGTACCTTTCAGCATTAATGGCGCCTTCACAGATGTGTAAGTTACCTATGTATTGGGCACTAATACACCCCCATACTATCACAGATGCTGGCTTTTCAACTTTGCGCTATAACAATCCGGATGGTTTTTTTCCTCTTTGGTCCGGAGGACACGACGTCCACAGTTTCCAAAAACAATTTGAAATGTGGACTCGTCAGACCACAGAACACTTTTCCACTTTGTATCAGTCCATCTTAGATGAGCTCAGGCCCAGCGAAGCCGACGGCGTTTCTGGGTGTTGTTGATAAACGGTTTTCGCCTTGCATAGGAGAGTTGTAACTTGCACTTACAGATGTAGCGACCAACTGTAGTTACTGACAGTGGGTCTCTGAAGTGTTCCTGAGCCCATGTGGTGATATCCTTTACACACTGATGTCGCTTGTTGATGCAGTACAGCCTGAGGGTCACGGACTTAGCTGCTTACGTGCAGTGATTTCTCCAGATTCTCTGAACCCTTTGATGATATTACGGAGCGTAGATTGAGAAATCCCTAAATTCCTTGCAATAGCTGGTTGAGAAAGGTTTTTCTTAAACTGTTCAACAATTTGCTCACACATTTGTTGACAAAGTGGTGACCCTCGCCCCATCCTTGTTTGTGAATGACTGAGCATTTCATGGAATCTACTTTTATACCCAATCATGGCACCCACCTGGTCCCAATTTGCCTGTTCACCTGTGGGATGTTCCAAATAAGTCTTTGATGAGCATTCCTCAACTTTATCAGTATTTATTGCCACCTTTCCCAACTTCTTTGTCACGTGTTGCTGGCATCAAATTCTAAAGTTAATGATTATTTGCAAAAAAAAATAAAAATGTTTATCAGTTTGAACATCAAATATGTTGTTTTTGTAGCATATTCAACTGAAAATGGGTTGAAAATGATTTACAAATCATTGTATTCCGTTTATATTTACATCTAACACAATTTCCCAACTCATATGGAAACAGGGTTTGCAATAAAAGTATGTATGATTCATATAGACATCTTTTTATCGCATCATTATCTGTACACCCCTAATATAGGCACTCAAAACATGATAAAATATCTTGTTTAAAAAATGAGAAGAGATAAGATGTGCAAGGCTTATTGCACGCCCTCATCAACTTTAAAATGGCAGGCAAAGACAATTTCCTGTTAGAAATGAGATGCAAACAGTGATATAAAGTCAACATCGGAGCAAAGTCAAGAGTAATGTGTTGATAACAATCGTGATATCAACCAAGCGCTGGCCCCGCTCGATGTCGATTGCTTTGATAAAGCTTCCTTAATTTTGACCTTTATGCTGCTCCGCCACTCCTGATTTGAATAATGAGGTCTTTGAACGTAAACACAGAGATGTAACTTGCAAGATGGGGGTCCCTCGGGGCCAACATGAAGAGGCGCTTTGATGTACATTGTGTGTATATCCTCTCGTTACATCAGTGCACTGCTTCAGTTACTGTAGATGGCACTTCTCTATCATTGCTATGTTTTCACTTCTCTGCCAAAATTAATGTTCGTGCTGATATTTTTAGGTTTGTCTTCTTTCCAGTTTGGAGATACAGTGGAACCTCGATTTATGAACTTAATTAGTTCTTAAACAGGGCTCCTAAAGTTCGTAAAGCGGAGCACATTTCTCCATAAGAAACAATATAAGTCTTGACAAAAGTCCATATTTAACAAACATTTGTACACTTTGAACACGGTATAACGTGCTTTCCACTACCTTATATCAAACAAACATAACAAGGGGGTCAACTAGCCTACCTATTTAAAAGCAAAGCCAAAACAACAGCAATGACAAGCTAAACTGTCCTGTATGTGCTGCTCTGCCAACACGCGTGCACACAAAGAGGTCCCTTTGGTGCTCTCACAAACGATCAGAACTCACAAAAACTCCTTAACTTTAAAGGGGAATGTTTTGGAATCTTGCCTATTGTTCACAATCAATGAAAGACATGACGATGGATGTTATTTATTTCTTTGCATTCCAAATATTAAATAAATGCAATCAAAAGTCAGCTTACAATAGAGCCTATGGTAGCCGCGCAATTGCTCCTACAAAGCCCCTAAGAAACATCCAAAAACCTCCATTGATGTTTTATATACATGATGTAAGTTCATATGTAATGTAGTAACGAGCACATTTAATATGTACATGTAATATTTACATATTGTGATCATCAGATTTGGTCATTCATTTAAAAAACGCATCACAACTTTAGCTTTTTTTTCCATCACTGATTTCTGCTCACTGCAGACTTTATGAGAGCCCAAAAACATAATAAAACATCACTTACTGTACAAGGTCTGCTGTCATTAGAATGCAGACTGCTGGGATTTTCATATATTCCCATTTAGGCGAAGAATGTCTCATAATCCTTACAAAGAAACATGGTGGTGGGGGGCGTGGTACCAAGCGTCTTTCCGTGTCGTTCTGGCCATTTTCGGGTCCTACACAGCTGTCAAAGTGTCACAACATGTCAGATTACCTACCGTATTTTTCGGAGTATAAGTCGCTCCGGAGTATAAGTCGCACCGGCCGAAAATGCATAATAAAGAAGGAAAAAACATATATAAGTCGCACTGGAGTATAAGTCGCATTTTTTGGGGAAATGTATTTGATAAAAGCCAACACCAAGAATAGACATTTGAAAGGCAATTTAAAATAATAAAGAATAGTGAACAACAGGCTGAATAAGTGTACGTTATATGAGGCATAAATAACCAACTGGTATGTTAACGTAACATATTATGGTAAGAGTCATTCAAATAACTATAACATATGGAACATGCTATACGTTTACCAAACAATCTGTCATTCCTAATCGCTAAATCCCATGACATCTTATACGTCTAGTCTCTTACGTGAATGAGCTAAGTAATATTATTTGATATTTTACGCTAATGTGTTAATAATGAAATTTGTTTACATTGAGGAGCGCTCGCTTGCTGTTAGCGGCTAGCTATTGTATCCTCCTACAGTGTGTAGTGAAACATGTTTAGCTATTCCTCGTCCTGCAGGGATGATACTTGTAAGAAACATACTTTATTTGTCGCCATGGAGACGAGGATTAGTGATTTAGAAGTAGCAAAAACACTGCCGACTGGGATGGTCATTAGCCGCTAGCTAGGTAGCCATGTTTTAAAGCACCGTTTCAGTGTTTATAGCTTCATCTTCATCGTTAGTTTTTAAGCCACAATGCGTCCATTCTCCCTTTTCTATCTACACTGTTTCTGCTTGCAAGTACTCCGTACGTGTGCGTTGCCTAACATGCGCCTCTGCTCGTAAAACCAGCAATGTCACGACACGACGACGGCGCGACGTCATGTCCGTAAAAAACACCGGTATTTACTACTGCCGTACAACCCTAAGAGTAGTCAGTGTAAGGTTTGTGTATCGTATTTTTCGGAGTATAAGTCGCTCCGGAGAATAAGTCGCACCGGCCAAAAATGCATAATAAAGAAAGAAAAAAACATATATAAGTCGCACTGGAGTATAAGTCGCATTTTTGGGGGAAATGTATTTGATAAAAGCCAACACCAAGAATAGACATTTGAAAGGCAATTTAAAATAAATAAAGAATAGTGAACAACAGGCTGAATAAGTGTACGTTATATGAGGCATAAATAACCAACTGAGAATGTGCCTGGTATGTTAACATAACATATTATGGTAAGAGTCATTCAAATAACTATAACATATAGAAAATGCTATACGTTTACCAAACAATCTGTCACTCCTTATCTTATACGTCTAGTCTCTTACGTGAATGAGCTAAATAATATTATTTGATATTTTACGGTAATGTGTTAATAATTTCACACATAAGTCGCTCCTGAGTATAAGTCGCAACTCCGGCCAAACTACGAAAAAAATTGCGACTTATAGTCCGAAAAATACGGTACTCAGATGTCCTCTGTCCAGGTGAGATACATGATTTATCATCTACAATAAATTTACAGGGAGCAAGGAAGCGAGGAAGCAGCAGACCACTCGATGATGTAAACATAGACACGCAGGAAATGATCACGGCACCGCTATAAATAGTTTGTCTGCGTTTGCGCTTATAATAGCAATATCACTAATACTTAGGTATATGGAGTATTTTTGGCGCTTTTTGAATGGGTGGAATAGAGGATCTCCCATTGGCTCCGCTGTAAGCAGACTTTTATTCATGTTTTTTAAAATTTAGAATGCATAAAAAAAAAATCCATCCTTTGTCATGTCTTTCATTATGATTGTGAACGATAGACAACATTTTGAAAACATTTGAAAAAGTAAAATCCACTTTCAATGTCATCGGCAAAGGAGCAGCTGACGAAAGAAGAGAGAAAGAAGAAGACGGGAAGAATGGAGGGAGCGGGAGGAGGGGCTGTGTGTGTTCTTGTTGGAAGAAACGCAGCTAAACGAGAGGTAGTCTTCTCCTCCGCTGTGAAATAATTCCGCTGTGGCATATTTTTACAGAAAAGTCCATTCTCATCACAATTAAAAACTTGCTGTGGTACAAAGCTGGCTTCCTCAATCTCTTCGATACGAGCAAGCACAAAATGGCTGCCGGCGGAACACAAAATGAATGAATGAAGCATTTGTACACAGAGACATGGTCCGCACACAGAGGCATAAATGGCTACATCTAAAAGTTTGTAAACCAAAAAGTTTGCAAACAGGTGTTCGTAAATCGAGGTTCCACTGTAACTTATTGATCCAAATATAAGACGACGGTAGAAGGCGATCCCTCTTTTAACATCTTAAAAGCATATTGGCATGCTTATGTTTGCTGAGGGGCTTCACGGTGAAAGAGGGGTTAGTGCATCTGCCTCACAATACAAAGGTCCTGAGTAGTCTTGGGTTCAATCCCGGGCTCGGGATCTTTCTGTGTGGAGTTTGCATGTTCTCCCTGTGACTGCGTGGGTTCCCTCCGGGTACTCCGGCTTCCTCCCACCTCCAAAGACATGCACCTGGGGATAAGTTGATTGGCAACACTAAATTGGCCCTAGTGTGTGGATGTGAGTGTGAATGTTGTCTGTCTATCTGTGTTGGCCCTGCGATGAGGTGGCGACTTGTCCAGGGTGTACCCCGCCTTCCGCCCGATTGTAGCTGAGATAGGCTCCAGCGACCCCCGCGACCCCAAAGGGAATAAGCGGTAGAAAATGGATGGATGGATGCAGGCCCGGCCCTAACCAATCTGGCGCCCTAGGCAAGATTTTAGGTGGCGCCCCACCCCCCCCTCACAAGAAACCGAATAGCTTTATCTTTGACCTTTTTTTTTTTACTTACAACTATACCTAATATATAAAGGGGTGGACAAGTGACTATTACCTGCAGGGCAAACATTAGCTAACCAGAAGGCAATAACAATGTAAACAAAAAACACCTGCTTAAAAGATCTAATACCTGAGGAATGTAAGGTGGGAGTACAGTAATTACCTAACGTTACATTATTATTTTCCATAGCAATTTAGCCCCCTCCACAATATTAACCCGACGTTAAAACAGAACTAGCTATTTATTGATTAGCAATTGCCGAATCATGTAACATTAGCTTAATGCTAACAAGCCAGGTTACTATCACATTCTGTAACAGACAAATAATTTAATGTAGGCTAACGTTACCTACCTGCTACCTCTGTCTTTTCTCGTTTCTACTCCTCTTCTTTTCTCTTTTTTCTTCCTTGGGCACCTGACAGTTTTGGCCGTTTTGACATCTTGTGTTGATTTTTTGATGTGGTGACGTCCAAAAAGAGTCATGATATGGGAAGGGGGGGGGGGGGGGGGGCGTAATGTTGTAACAAATAATATTTCTATTAAATAGGCTTTACTTTGCATTTTAATTAACGTGGGATTATTTTTTGTATTTAGAAATAATAGTACCAACTTTCTTTTTTTTTCTTTTTTTTTTCTCCAACATTTGTGGCACTGGCGTGGCGCCCCCTGATGGACGGCGCCCTTAGCATTTGCCTATACGGCCTATGCCACGGGCCGGCCCTGGATGGATGGATGTTTGCTGAGGTTTTTTCCCTTCTCTATCCTTTTTTTTCTCTTCTCTTTCCAATCTTTCACAGGGCGCTGCCCATATGGCGACCCATTACCCCGCCCACCACCTCTCATACCGTATTTCTGTTTCTTGGAGAGGTTATGGTAAATTGGTTATACTTGTATAGCGCTTTTCTACCTTCAAGTTACTCAAAGCGCTTTGACACTATTTCCACATTCACCCATTCACACACACATTCACACACTGATAGCCCTAAACCACCACCCATCAGGAGCAAGGGTGAAGTGTCTTTCTCAAGGACACAACGGACGTGACGAGGTTGGTAGAAGGTGGGGATCGAACCAGGAACTCTCAGGTTGCTGGCACGGCCACTCTCCCAACCTCACCACGCCGTCCCCAAAGGTTGTACTTTTTAAGTGCATTACAAATAATCAATCAATCAATCAAACTTTATTTGTATCACATTTTACATGCATATGTAGCACAGAGTGTTTTACATTTAAAAACATTGGAAAAAACAGTACCTTCCCTTATTGCATAATCGCAAGTGGAAACTGTCAACCCTCCACTCCCACGCTGGAAATAACTATAAATCTAAAATATATTAAAAAGATCAAATAAATGAATAAAATATATTAATAAGATATAATTAAAAAAATGCATAAATATTACATAAGTATGTAACATAAATAAGACTAATTAAATTGGTATGTAGTAAATAAAAGCTAATACCGTATTTTTCGGACTATAAGTCGCAGTTTTTTTCATAGTTTGGCCGGGGGTGCGACTTATACTCAGGAGCGACTTATGTGTGAAATTATTAACACATTAGCGTAAAATATCAAATAATATTACTTAGCTCATTCACGTAAGAGACTAGACGTATAAGATTTCATGAGATTTAGCGATTAGGAGTGACAGATTGTTTGGTAAACGTATAGCATGTTCTATATGTTATAGTTATTTGAATGACTCTTACCATAATATAAATGATAAATGATAAATGGGTTGTACTTGTATAGCGCTTTTCTACCTTCAAGGTACTCAAAGCGCTTTGACACTACGTCCACATTTACCCATTCACACACACATTCACACACTGATGGAGGGAGCTGCCATGCAAGGCGCTAACCAGCACCCATCAGGAGCAAGGGTGAAGTGTCTTGCTCAGGACACAACGGACATGACGAGGTTGGTACTAGGTGGGGATTGAACCAGGGACCCTCGGGTCGCGCACGGCCATTCTTCCACTGCGCCACGTTAACATACCAGGCACCTTCTCAGTTGGTTATTTATGCCTCATATAACGTACACTTATTCAGCCTGTTGTTCACTATTCTTTATTTATTTTAAATTGCCTTTCAAATGTCTATTCTTGGTCTTGGGTTTTATCAAATACATTTCCCCCAAAAATGCGACTTATACTCCAGTGCGACTTATATATGTTTTTTTTCTTTCTTTATTATGCATTTTCGGCAGGTGCGACTTATACTCCGAAAAGTACAGTAGATGCTAGATAAACACAGAGTTAGAAGGATAGTAAAAAAAATTATAAGATGATTAAGAATATTGATTAAATTCTAGGTTAAAAAGGTGGGTCATGAGCTTGTTTTTAAAAATCATAACATTCCCTGCAGCCCTGAGGGCCTCCGGCAGGCTGTTCCACACATGGGGTGGGGGTGAAGTAATGAAGTGACGCCTCCCCCGTAGGTATGTGTCCTGGCTTTTAGAATAATTAGGAGGCCTGAAGTAAATAAGGCATCTTCTATTTTGGTGTGTGTGAGTGAGGGAAGCTAGGGAAGTAATTCTTTGGCGCCACCTACCTGGTTTGTGTGTCTAAATCTGTAGATTTTGGAAAAAATACTCTTAACCAGTAACGCGATGATAGTAGTTACGGATTTAATAAATGCGGAAGTGGTTGTAAAAACCATGTTTCTTCACCGATTTAATACAAACAGTAATTTCCGCTGTTGATCTATATAATCAAAAGTTTCAAGTGCAATCTGTGCTGCTGTTCCAACATGTTTCATTTGGTAAGGGCTGTTTTCAAAACAACTAAAGAGATTAATTATGGAGCGGGTCTGTGCTGCTTTATCTTATGCCACCTAATAAAACAAGTGAACATATGCCAATGCACTAAATGAGCCAAAAACATGGCTACATTTTGTCCTTTAGTTGTCTCGAAGCAATTACGTCTCTGGCAGGAAACAAGTCACGGTCACAACAGAAAGTTGGGTATGTGATGTGACTGTGAGCCCACGTGTGCATCCTGCAAAGCAGGGTTGAATGAGGACAGCACGAGGTAGAAAAGCCCAAGAGGACAGCAAACAATCTGCTTGGGCGTCGGACCGCTGATTCTAAAAGGTCTTGACAGCCATTAACAACCTGACACCTATTGTAGTCTACAACAGCCAGGAGGCTGTGCAGAATATGCAGTTAGCGCAATTGGTTCCTACATTCTCAGCCTTTTGGAATTTTAAAATCATCTGGATTTTATTTTGCCATAGTCGACATGCATTCTTTCAATGTCCGTGACTGGTATGTCTAACTAAACGTCCCATATTGTAGTATAGTTAAGGATGGGAATTGATAAGATTTTTGATCCTACTTAACGGTATCTTAACGGTTCTGTTATTGACTCATATTTGGAAAAAAGAGGGAAAAAAAGGTGGATTAGTCTCAATGTTGTTTAGTTTAGAGGTAACATGACCATACAACGTCTGCAGCGAGGTCTCAAGAGGCACATAAGTAGCACAGAAAATAAAATGTTTAGAAAAAAAAAAAAGAAATGAATATTCTTCTGTAGACGTTAGCAAATTAAATCATGTGCAAAATACACAAGAACATAACATTTAGTAACATGTTATGTTCATGTGTATGTTTCAGTAGTGTGTATGACAGTGTTTCAGTAGTGTGTGAGAGAAAAACTTTTCAGTTTTTTATGTGAGAGCATTTCAGTAGTGTCTATAAGAGTGTTTCAGTAATGTGTATGAGAGTGTGTGAGAAAAAGACATTTCAGTTGTTTATGTGAAAGCATTTAAGTAGTGTGTATGAGAGTGTTTCAGTGGTGTGTAGGAGAGAAAACAATTTCAGTTTATGTGAGAGCATTTCAGTAGTGTCTATACGAGTGTTTCAGTACTGTGAATGAGAGTGTTTCAATAGTGTGTGTGAGAGAAAGACATTTCAGTTTATGTGAGAGCATTTCAGTAGCGTGTATAAGAGTGTTTCAGTAGTGTGTATGAGAGTGTTTCAGTAGTGTGTATAAGAGTGTTTCAGTAGTGTGTATAAGAGTGTTTCAGTAGTGTGTATGAGAGTGTTTCAGTAGTGTGTGTGAGAGAAAAACATTTCAGTTGTTTACGTGAGAGGATTTCAATAGTGTATCCATCCATCCATTTTCTACCGCTTATTCCCTTTAGGGGTCGCGGGGGGCGCTGGAGCCTATCTCAGCTACAATCGGGCGGAAGGCGGGGTACACCCTGGACAAGTCGCCACCTCATCGCAGGGCTTCAGTAGTGTATGTAGGAGCTAATTCTGAATAATGTCCCTAACGGCCCCTCATATTAACTTATCACATGCAAAGTAAGATATGTCAAGCTTTTATTTGTTGTAATCTTGATGATCATGGCTTACAGTTTATGAAAACTTTGAATTGAAAATCTCAGAAAATGTAAGGTTTCCAAAACCGTAAGCCAAGACCATTAAAATGATGACAAATAAAAGCTTGACTTATCTCACTTTGCATGTTATAAGTTAATATCACAGATTAGTTTCACATTTTAATGAGAAGGCATTCATTTGAATGTAACAAATAGTAGCGCTAACATAATAGGCGGTGGGTTAATACCTCTTGTTTCTGCTGCCTTGGATGAGATTGGATGATTTATGATTATTACATGCTGTGTGTTCAAATGTTTCAGCATATTGCTCGCATGTCCTCCTCTTGACGGACAAGCAGCCCTATGAATATTACAAGTAGGCGGTTGCAATCTTTTCTTGTAAAATGTAGGTGTTTTGTTCCACCCGAGCGAGCACCGCCATTTTGCGATCTGACGTCACTACGCACTTCCGCCCGGAAGAAAGTTTACAAGGAATTGATACACTGGGAACTGGTTCTGAACAAGAACCAGTTTTCGATTCCCATCCCTAAGTAGGGTTTGACAAATTATAAGATGAGTGTCAGGGGAACTAAAATTAAATGTAGCCTTGATACTGAAATTTAGAGATTTTAATGAGCCCTATATTAGAAACGCTTTGTTTTGTGTGTCGGTAGCTTTAATGCTGATGAACTGTGCTTGTGCACGTCAATCTGACACGAGTGTGTCTCCAAGAATTGTGCACTTTATCCACTTTTTATATGTACCGTATTTTTCGGACTTTAAGTCGCAGTTTTTTTCATAGTTTGGCCGGGGGTGCGACTTATACTCAGGAGCGACTTATGTGTGAAATTATTAACACATTAGCGTAAAATATCAAATAATATTACTTAGCTCATTCACGTAAGAGACTAGACGTATAAGCTTTCATGGGATTTAGCGATTAGGAGTGACAGATTGTTTGGTAAACGTATAGCATGTTCTATATGTTATAGTTATTTGAATGACTCTTACCATAATATGTTACGTTAACATACCAGGCACCTTCTCAGTTGGTTATTTATGCCTCATATAACGTACACTTATTCAGCCTGTTGTTCACTATTCTTTATTTATTTTAAATTGCCTTTCAAATGTCTATTCTTGGTGTTGGCTTTTATCAAATACATTTCCCCCAAAAATGCGACTTATACTCCAGTGCGACTTATATATGTTCTTTTCCCTTCTTTATTATGCATTTTCGGCCGGTGCGACTTATACTCCGGAGCGACTTATAGTCCGAAAAATACGGTACATTATAACTCTGCACTTACATCAACATGACAATAAAGAGTGGGAGAGGAGGACACAAAGGTTAGCAACCCTAGCATAGCTACAGTGCTAACTTTATTTACGTTTTCACAGCAACATCATGCTAGGTTAGCTGAAGAAAAATGAAACAATTTCAGCTCCCACATCTGTAACTCACCGATGGATGGTGAGCAGAGCACCAGGATTTGATTTAAGATGTGTAGCGAAGCCTGTTTTTTGTTTATTAGCATCAAAAGAGCCATTTTTCCCCGTTTCGCAAAAACATAACACAGCTGTTAAGTTTTCAAAAGTTTTTATCTTTTCATAAATGTACAGATAAGAGCAGATTTTTCTGTTTTTGGGACGTATTCATGTCTCTCTTGTGCAGACATGCCTCTAACCGCACTCACACAAACACACCAGCTCCCGGACCTTTTTTTCTTTGCCTTCCTGTCTCATCCAAACACCAGCCAGGACACATTCACGGCCTCAGAGATAGTCCGAAAACGTACGACTCTTTAAATTGCTAATTTCTCCCATTCTGGTGTTAAACTCCACCTCAAAGGGAGCCACAACACAGAGGCACTTCTTCAATTTAATTCAACTCAATTCAATTCAAAAAAAGTTTATTTGTCCCCAGGGCACCATTGAGCAGCGAACACAGCAGCAAAGGCAAATAGGCTTTCAGAAGCTGTAGATGCAGACTATAAAGGTTGAAACAACAAACGGTGAATAATTACACACTAAATAAAGCTAATGTTAAAATATTCAATCAGGAAAACAGTACCAGAGGAAAAAAATAAGAAATGAATAAACTATTGCTAAAGTACTAAAAACCTTGCTAGTGCAAATAAACTAGTACTGGGGATTAGCATTAGAGTGCAAAATGGCAAAGACAAATTCAGAACAACGGTAATATTCAGATACCCTCTGATAGTTCTATATCTTACCAACATTCTGTTGAATTAAAATGTATCACCATCAAAACACAAAGTTATTGTTTGATGAAGGGTGAAGTTATTCAGGCGTAAGTCTCTTGTTAAAGGGCCAATAATGTACTCAAATTAAAGAGCGTACTGTGGTTGCAGACTTCATTAATGGTTGAAGCTATTTTCTGATGCGGCAACATTCTCAGAAGACATAATGGAGCACGAGGCATGAAGAGATGGAAGCTTAATATTGTCGCCGTCCTCAAAAAGTAATGTTTTTTCTGGAGGGTGAAATAGATTTAATATGATTAATGAAAACTCGTCTCGTTGAGCTCACAGCTTTCGTATAATCAACAATGAAGACTGACAGGTGCAGGATGTCATCTGTCGTAATCATTTTGAAATACCATTCGATAAAAGTGATGCTATTTTAGTTCTTTATATACAAAAATAGGTTAAAAAATAGTAGGACATGCAAGAAAATGTGTCAACTATGTCGTCCACTCACTGCCTGTGCTAAACCAACAATATTGTAACCTTTTCCATCTGCCAGTTCGAGCCACGGCTGCCCCCAGAAAGAGCTTCTGACATCCGGCCTTGGCCTCAAACCAAAAACTAACATGATACTAGTGTTTTCCAAATACCAATATTTTGGTAGCAGTACCAAAATGATTTCGATACTCTTCGGTACTTTTCTAAATAAAGGGGACCACAAAAAAATTGCATTATTGGCTTTGTTTTAACAAAAAAATCTAAGGGTACATTAAACATATGTTTCTTATTGCAATTTAGTCCTTAAATAAAATAGTGAACATACAAGACAACTTGTCTTTTAGTAGTAAGTAAACAAACAAAGGCTCCTAATTAGTCTGTTGACATATGCAGTAAAATATTGTGTCATTTCTCATTCTATTATTTTGTCAAAAATATTAAGAAAAAGTGGTAGAAAATGAATTATTAATCTACTTGTTCATTTACTGTTAATATCTGCTTACTTTCTCTTTGAACATGTTCTATCTACACTTCTGTTAAAATGTAATAATCACTTATTCTTCTGTTGTTTGGATACTTTACATTAGTTTTGGATGATACCACAAATTTGGGTATCAATCCGATACCAAGTAGGTACAGGATCATACATTAGACATATTCAAAGTCCTCATGTGTCCAGGGACGTTTATAAACATAATATGAGTTTTTAAAAAAACGAAAGATGATGTTGTGATGCCAAAAAATATCGACGTAATCATAGTAGTATCGACAAGATACCTGCCTGTACTTGCTATCATTACAGTGGATGTCAGGTGTAGATCCACCAATGGCGTTTGTTTACTTTTTGATGCCGGTGAGCTACGGTGTGTAGTGAAGCATGTTTAGCTATTCCTCGTCCTGCAGGGATGATACTTGTAAGAAACGTACTTTATTTGTCGCCATGGAGGCGAGGATTAGTGATTTAGAAGTAGCTAAAACACTGCCGACTGCAGGTGGACGTTAGCCCCTAGCTAGCTAGCCATGTCTTAAAGCACCTCTTCCTGAGGGCGTTTCAGTGTTAGAACTTCACCTTTATCGTTAGTTTTTAAGCCAAAATGCGTCCACTGTCCCTTTTCTGTTTACACACTGTGTCTGCTTGTAAGTACTCCGTGATTGTGCGCTGCCGAACATGTTCCTCTGCTCGTAAAACCAGCAATGACTTGACTGGACGATGAAGCGGGTGCCGGGGGGTGGGGGGGGGTGCGGGACCGGTATGTTTCAGAGGCGGTATAATACCGAAAATGATTCATTAGTATCGCGGTACTATACTAATACCGGTATACTGTACAACCCTACATGAAACATTTTCTTTTCCTCCGCGAGCCTCTGATTCTCTCTCCCGGCTGATCCCACGACACCTCATCAAGTGTCCATTACCACCACGCCACGCCACGCCATCATTGTTGCACTTAGTCAGAGAATGGCATCAATTACTGTTGTTGAAAGCTGCTCGCCTGCTCATTTCGATGGCGCGCTTTTAACCCTTGCAAGAACTCACAAATGAGAAACTGATGATGGCCTAGCGCTCAATAATCTCCCTGCTAAAAACCCTGAGTTGCTTTAACCGCGCAGCATCTCTCAGCAACTAACAGGTAGGGATTGCGATACGGCACATTTTGCTATTGAGCCCATACCAAACCGATAGCAAGTGCAGTGGTACCTCAGGATACAAGGTTCATTGGTTCTGAGGCACCACCGAAAACGCGTTGCTCCTTGAGATTAATTAAAATCAATTTAACCAGCGCTTGGCCTCCCCAAAACAGCACAATTTTATATGTAACACACCTCGTGAAGAGAAAAACTAACTTTTAGACAATAAATATTATATAAAAAGCAATACAATAGAATGTACTACAAATGACTACAGTAGTTTTATGAAGTAATGTTGTAATAATGTAAAGTATTCTCTGGTAAATCTGGCAAGACACCAACGCACTGCAACTATTTTATTTATTGTAAATAAAAGCGTGTTTTGTAGGGCTGCGAATCTTTGGGTGTCCCACGATTCGATTCAACATCGATTCTTGGGGTCACGATTCGATTCAAAATCTATTTTTTTCGATTCAACGCGATTCTCGATTCAAAAACGATATTTTCCCCATTCAAAAGGATTCTCTATTCATTCAATACATAGGATTTCAGCAGGATCTACCCCAGTCTGCTGACATGCAAGCAAAGTAGTAGATTTTTGTAAAAAGCTTTTATAATTGTAAAGAACAATGTTTTATCAACTGATTGCAATAATGTAAATTTGTTTTAACTATTAAATGAACCAAAAATATGACTTATTTTATCTTTGTGAAAATATTGGACACAGTGTGTTGTCAAGCTTATGAGATGCGATGCAAGTGTAAGCCACTGTGACACTATTGTTCTTTTTTGTATTTTTTATAAATGTCTAATGATAATGTAAATGAGGTATTTTTAATCACTGCTATGTTGAAATTGTAACTAATATTGATACTGTTGTTGATAATATTAATTTTTGTTTCACTACTTTTGGTTTGTTCTGTGTCGTGTTTGTGTCTCCTCTCAATTGCTCTGTTTATTGCAGTTCTGAGTGTTGCTGGGTCGGGTTTGATTTTGGAATTGGATTGCATTGCATTGTTAGGGTATTGCTGTGTATTGTTTTGTTGGATTGACTAATTAAAAAATAAAAAAAATAGGATCTTTCTGTGTGGAGTTTGTATGTCCTCCCCGTGACTGCATGGGTTCCCTCCGGGTACTCCGGCTTCCTCCCACCTCCAAAGACATGCACCTGGGGATAGGTTGATTGGCAACACTAAAAAATTGGCCCTAGTGTGTGAATGTGAGTGTGAATGTTGTCTGTCTATCTGTGTTGGCCCTGCGATGAGGTGGCGACTTGTCCAGGGTGTACCCCGCCTTCCGCCCGATTGTAGCTGAGATAGGCTCCAGCGACCCCAAAGGGAATAAGCGGTAGAAAATGGATGGATGGATGGATAAAAAAATAAAATGAAAAAATAAAATAAAATAAATAAATAAAAAATAGATTTTTTAAAAATGAGAATCGATTCTGAATCGCACAACGTGAGAATCGCGATTCGAATTCGAATCGATTTTTTACCACAACCCTAGTGTTTAGGTCTAGTTTGTGTTGAGCTGTTTAAAAAACATAAAAAAAACAACTAATTGTCCAGTTATGGTATTAAAACTTGAAATGTATCTGTCTAAGATACACTTATTAATGATGACAAATTATATATACCGTATTTTTCTAACCATAGGGCGCATTGGAGGCGCACTGCCGATGAGCGGGTCTATTTTCATACAAAAGGCGCACCAGATTATATGGCGTTAGTCAAAAAACTACACACCAAGTTGCTGTTTGATACCGTCACACGACTTTATTGTGAAGACTTTGAAACGGCAATACCGCGATATCTACAAAACCGTTACAGCCCTATTTAAAACACTTCCTTGTGGTTCACATAACATGTACTGCTAGGTCTTTGGTCAAAATATTGCATAGATTATGTTTTACAGATCATCTTCAAGCATACTTGCCAACCTTGAGACCTCCGAATTCGGGAGATGGGGGCAGAGCGGGGTTGAGGTGGGCGGGGTTTGGGTTGAGGGCGGCGGGGTTTAGTAGTAGTGGGGGTGTATATTGTAGCGTCCCGGAAGAGTTAGAGCTGCAAGAGATTCTGTGTATTTGTTCTGTTGTGTTTATGTTGTGTTACGGTGCGGATGTTCTCCTGAAATGTGTTTGTCATTCTTGTTTGGTGTGGGTTCATAGTGTGGCGCATATTTGTAACAGTGTTAAACTTGTTTATATGGCCACCCTCAGTGTGACCAATATGCCTGTTGATCAAGTATGGGTTGCATTCACTTGTGTGAGTGCAAAAGCCGCATATATTATGTGATTGGGCCGTCACGCTGTTTGTATGGAGGAAAAGTGGACGTGACGACAGGTTGTAGAGGACGCTAAAGGCAGTGCCTTTAAGGCACGCCCCCAATATTGTTGTCCGGGTGGAAATCGTGAGAAATTCGGGAAAATTGTTGCCCCGGGAGATTTTCGGGAGGCACACTGAAATTCGTGAGTCTCCCGGGAAAATCGGGAGGGTTGGCAAGTATGTCTTCAAGCCGCTTTCTGACCGTCTCTTCAAAACACGCCAATTTGTGTCTTATTTACGTGGCACCACTTCGACAGCATCTTCTCCCTGTCATCTTGGTCTACCGTTAGTTTTTAGTGCTTCCATAGCGAATCTACTAACAGATATTAGTTAGAACTGTATGCTACTTTGTATTAGAAATGGCAACAGCTGGTGATAATTTCCACAACAAGAGGATAGAGAAAAATAAGGAGCCTATTGACTACGGGCGGACATGCACAAATTTTTGGGACTTACGGTATGCAGATCCCAAATACAGATTAGCAGGTACCAGTCCGTAAGAAAAGTTGGTTTTGCATTAAACTGCAAAACACCAGATAATATGTCTGCTCATAGGTGCCATTTTGGGGTCCTTATACACACCATAATAATACCCGTATGTTGAAAAACAGCATGTCTGACTATGATAGCCGTAATGCGCCAACAATCCATCAAGCGATGCGGCTTCATAGCTTACCAAAGTCATGCCAAAATATTATGACAGATTTTTGAGCACCTTGTGTAATGTTCTATATTCTCAATGAAACATCAAAGTTTCGGGCTTCCTTGCTGGCATCATCTATTAATAAACTGGCGTCAACTTGCAGTCCACACGTACAGTATCTCGTATGTGTGACTGCTATCTACTGGTCACACTTATCATTACACCATGTATCGAATAAAATTGCTTCAAGGTCTGTAAGCACAAACAGAATTAATCCATACATTAGGCAAACTGGGTTTTAAGGCGCACTGTCAATTTTCGAGAAAATAAATGGATTTTGCGTGCCTTATCGTCCCAAAAATACAGTACATGCGAATAATCACAATTATTTTTGAGTTAATTATGAACAATGCGATTAATCGCGATTAAATATTCTAAACATATATACATCTATATGTATATATATATAAAATATATACACTAAAGGCCAAAAGTTTGGACACACCTTCTCATTTCAATGTGTTTTCTTTATTTTCATGATTATTTACATTGTAGATTGTCACTGAAGGCATCACAACTATGACACCTGTGAAGTGAGAACCATTTCAGGTGACTACCTCTTGAAGCTCATCAAGAGAATGCCAGGAGTGTGCAAAGCAGTAATCAGAGCAAAGGGTGGCTATTTTGAAGAAACTAGAATATAAACCATGTTTTCAGTTATTTCCCCTTTTTGTTAAGTACATAACTCCACATGTGCTCATTCATAGTTTTGATGCCTTCAGTGACAATCTACAATGTAAATAGTCATGAAAATAAATAAAAAACTAATTGAATGAAAAGGTGTGCCCAAACTTTTAGCCTGTACTGTATATATACCGTATATATATATATATATATATATATATATATATATATATATATATATATATATATATATGTATACCGTATGTATATATATATATATATATATATATATGTATACCGTATGTATATATATATATATATATATATATATATAAATAAATACGTTAGGTCAGGAAAAAACACAGAGGTTTTATCATCCCTACAAGCTAGTTTTGCAGGTTTCCCTGCTCGTCAGGGGATTTTATTATATATATCTATATATATGTATATATCCATCCATCCATCCATCCATTTTCTACCGCTTATTCCCTTTGGGGTCGCGGGGGGCGCTGGAGCCTATCTCAGCTACAATCGGGCGGAAGGCGGGGTACATATATATATATATATATATATATATATATATATCTTTATCAAAGTGCTGGTACTCACAACTTTTTTGGGCCCCATTGTAGCTCATTTTGCAGTTGTATTCAATACAAACAGCGACTGAGTCATCAACGTGTGTGATATTTTGTTTGGGCCCTCAATACCGCCGAATGCTACACGTCAAGTAGAGTAGTTATTTAGGCACAATGTTTGACAACCCAGATGCTACACAAAAACCAAGGAAAAACATTTTTGTCTAGAACCAAATCATACGAAAAGTCTGAATCTTTGTCACCAATTAAGCACCGGAAGTGAAGACAAATGTGTAAGAAATTGCTATGAAATGGACACGTTGTAATCAGAAATTGGAAATATGTGATGTAGCATATTGCAACTGTTCCAAATAAATCATGAAAATGTGTTTAAAAAAATGCTAATTGTTTGCCTGCTTTAGCATCAAAACGTCCAAATCTTATAACAATGTACCTAATCATAATAACCTTTGTTAGATAAATGCAGCAGTGTGCTCGGTGCCGAAACGTGCCTCCATCGGCTCTTGCGGCAAATAATATTGTGACCTGTGTCACGGTGAGTTAACAACTCTTTTAAGCAGCACTTAAAAGGAGAGCGCAGGTACCTGTGAGGGGACCATAGAGAGTGTGTTTGCGCTTCCTTTCCCAAGCTTGTCAGATCGATGACGCTTTAAATCAATGTTGCAGCAACACCGCAAACCCCATGGAAGCCATTAGTGGATTAAGATAGACCACTGCTCCACTCCCAGGCCCCTTCTGCCTGCGACGTCCCTCCCACTTGACAAATGCGAGTCGGGGGAAATGTGAAATAAAACAACGAGAAAAGGGCACACGAGGGGGCAGGAAGGGAAAGCGTGTCAGAGAAAAGGTGGACACCGGAGAAGGGGTCAACACTGCCCCTGCAGCCTTTCATTTATAGTACACCGGCACAGGTGGAAGATGTGTAGCGCCTCAAAATGACACTTAATATATTTTCCTCACACCATGTGGCCAACGTAAAATGCCATACGCTTTATGCAAAATAGTCTGTCTCTTCTAGTAAACTGCAGGATGGGATGTGTGGGACAACGAGTAACGAGGGGGAGGGGAGTGCAAAGCTGCTCTTTTTCCTGATAGGGTTGTTTATGTGCCACTGTCTGCGGATTATTGATCCATTCATCTTCGTTACGTTTCCCTGCGAGAACTATTAACTGCTGCCACCCTCGGTTGGGTGTCCGCGGTGTTGACATTCATCGCACGGCCTGCCACCTCTCCTGACGAAAGCTCGGAGCCGACAGATTTTTTCTGCTCGAGGTCGACGAGAAACGCTTTATAATGGTCATGTTGATATTCAGTATCTCAGAAACGCGAGTACAACCCTCATGTTTCAGCAACCATATCTTCTTGATAAAACAATAAAAAGAAAACGAGAATATAATTAAGAGTAGTTAGTGTTGTTCCGATACCAATATTTTGGCACTGGTATCAAAATTATTTAGATACTTTTCAGTACTTTTCGATACTTTCTAAATAAAGACGACCACAAAAAATTGCATTATTGGCTTTATTTTAACAAAAAATCTTACGGTACATTAAACATATGTTTCTTATTGCAAGTTTATCCTTCAATAAAATAGTGAACAGACAAGACAACTTGTCTTTTATTAGTAAGTAAGCAAACAAAGGCTCCTAATTTACTTTACTGACATATGCAGTAACATATTGTGTCATTTATCATTCTATTATTTTGTCAAAATTATTAAGGACAAGTGGTAGAAAATTAATTATTAATCTACTTGTTCATTTACTGTTAATATCTGCATACTTTCTCTTTTAACATGTTCTATCTACACTTACCATATTTTTCGGACTATAAGTCGCAGTTTTTTTCATAGTTTGGCCGGGGGTGCGATTTATACTCAGGAGCGACTTATGTGTGAAATTATTAACACATTAGCGTAAAATATCAAATAATATTATTTAGCTCATTCACGTAAGAGACTAGACGTATAAGATTTCATGGGATTTAGCGATTAGGAGTGACATATTGTTTGGTAAACGTATAGCATGTTCTATATGTTATAGTTATTTGAATGACTCTTACCATTATATGTTACGTTAACATACCAGGCACGTTTTCAGTTGGTTATTTATGCCTAATATAACGTACACTTATTCAGCCTGTTGTTCACTATTCTTTATTTATTTTAAATTGCCTTTAAATGTCTATTCTTGGTGTTGGCTTTTATCAAATACATTTCCCCCAAAAATGCGACTTATACTCCAGTGCGACTTATATATGTTTTTTTCCTTCTTTATTATGCATTTTCGGCCGGTGCGACTTATACTCTGGAGCGACTTATACTCCGAAAAATACGGTACACAAACTTTACACTGACTACTCTTAGGGTTGTATGGCAGTAGTAAATACCGGTGTTTTTTACAGACATGACGTTGGGTCGTCGTCGTGTCGTGACATTGCTGGTTTTACGAGCAGAGGTGCATGTTAGGCAACGCACACGTACGAAGTACTTGCAAGCAGAAACAGTGTAGACAGAAAAGGGAGAATGGACGCATTGTGGCTTAAAAACTAACGATGAAGATGAAGCTATAAACACTGAAACGGTGCTTTAAAACATGGCTACCTAGCTAGCGGCTAATGACCATCCCAGTCGGCAGTGTTTTTGCTACTTCTAAATCACTAATCCTCGTCTCCATGGCGACAAATAAAGTATGTTTCTTACAAGTATCATCCCTGCAGGACGAGGAATAGCTAAACATGCTTCACTACACACTGTAGGAGGATACAATAGCTAGCCGCTAACAGCAAGCGAGCGCTCCTCAATGTAAACAAATTTCATGGTTGGACCTGCACAGACATCAATTATAACAATACCAAGTACAAGAGACATACTACAATGATTACATTGATACTTTTTACTATCACAAAATCTTTTGTCATGTTTTTTTGTTTATAAACTCAGGAAATATATCCCTGGGCCAAGAATAATTTTAATTATGAGCACTGTATGACCCTGTAATTACTTGGTATTGGATTGATACCCGGAACTTATATAAGTATCCAAACAACAGATGAGTAAGTGATTATTACATTTTAAAAGAAGTGTATATAGAACATGTTGAAACTAAAAGTAAGCATATATTAACAGTAAATGAGCAAGAAGATAAATAATGAATCCATTTTCTACCGCTTGTCCCTCATAATTTGACAAAATAATACAATATGTTGCTGCATACGTCAGCAGCCTAATTAGGAGCCTTTGTTTGTTTACTTACTACTAAAACAGAAGTTGTCTAATAAGTTCACTGTTATTTCATTACAAAATTCTTCTTTGATCGCAATAAGAAACATATTTTTAATGTATCATAAGATTTTATGTTAAAATAAAGCCAATAACAAAAAATGTTTGTGGTTCCCTTTATTTTGAAAAGTATCAAAATACAGTTTGTTACCGGTACCAAAGTATTGGTTTGGAGACAACTAGGGATGTCCGATAATATCGGGCTGCCGATAAATGCTTTAAAATGTAATATCGGAAATGATCAGTATCGGTTTCTTAATTATCGGTTTCGGTTTCTAAAAGTAAAATGTATGATGTTTTAAAACGCCGCTGTGTACACGGACGTAGGGAGAAGTACAGAGTGCCAATAAACGTTAAAGGCATTTCCTCTGCGTGCCGTCCGAGTCACATAATATCCACCGGCTATTCTCATTACGAATTAATGCAAGGCATACTTGGTCAACAGCCATACAGGTCACACTGAGGGTGGCCTATAAACAACTTTAACACTGTTACAAATACCGTATGCGCCACACTGTGAACCCACACCAAACAGGAATGACAAACACATTTCGGGAGAACATCCGCACCGTAACACAACATAAACACAACAGAACAAATACCCAGAATCCCTTGCAGTACTAACTCTTCCGGGACGCTACAATATAAACCCCCCCGCTATATATTTACTTGAGTAAAAGTAAAAAGTATGTTGTGAAAAAATTACTCAAGTACTGAGTAACTGATGAGTAACATATACACACACACACACATATATCCATCCATCCATCCATCCATCTTCTTCCGCTTATCCGAGGTCCGTTACCACATACTCTCTGAGCACTCCCCACAGGACTTCCCGGGGTACACGGTCGAATGCCTTCTCCAAGTCCACAAAGCACATGTAGACTGGTTGGGCAAACTCCCATGCACCCTCAAGGACCCTGCCGAGAGTATAGAGCTGGTCCACAGTTCCACGACCAGGACGAAAACCACACTGTTCCTCCTGAATCCGAGGTTCGACTATCCGGCGTAGTCTCCTCTCCAGTACACCTGAATAGACCTTACCGGGAAGGCTGAGGAGTGTGATCCCACGATAGTTGGAACACACCCTCCGGTTCCCCTTCTTAAAGAGAGGAACCACCACCCCGGTCTGCCAATCCAGAGGTACCGCCCCCGATGTCCACGCGATGTTGCAGAGTCTTGTCAACCAAGACATCCCCACAACATCCAGAGCCTTAAGGAACTCCGGGCGGATCTCATCCACCCCCGGGGCCTTGCCACCGAGGAGCTTTTTAACTACCTCGGCAACCTCAGCCCCAGAAATAGGAGAGCCCACCACAGATTCCCCAGGCCCTGCTTCCTCATAGGAAGACGTGCTGGTAGGATTGAGGAGGTCTTCGAAGTATTCCCTCCACCGATCCACAACATCCGCAGTCGAGGTCAGCAGAGCACCATCCCCACCATACACGGTGTTGACACTGCACTGCTTCCCCTTCCTGAGGCGGCGGATGGTGGTCCAGAATTGCTTCGAAGCCGTCCGGAAGTCTTTTTCCATGGCCTCCCCAAACTCCTCCCATGTCCGAGTTTTTGCCTCCGCGACCGCTGAAGCCGCACACCGCTTGGCCTGTTGGTACCTGTCTGCTGCCTTGGGAGTCCCATGAGCCAAAAGAACCCGATAGGACTCCTTCTTCAGCCTGACCGCATCCCTTACCGCCGGCGTCCACCAACGGGTTCTAGGATTACCGCCACGACAGGCACCAACTACCTTGCGGCCACAGCTCCAATCGGCCGCCTCGACAACAGAGGTACGGAACATCGTCCACTCGGACTCAATGTCCAGCACCTCCCTCGTGACATGTTCAAAGTTCTTCCGGAGGTGGGAATTGAAACTCTCTCTGACAGGAGACTCTGCCAGGCGTTCCCAGCAAACCCTCACAATGCGTTTGGGCCTGCCAGGTCTGTCCGGCATCCTCCCCCACCATCACAGCCAACTCACCACCAGGTGGTGATCGGTAGAAAGCTCCGCCCCTCTCTTCACCCGAGTGTCCAAAACATGAGACCGCAAATCCGATGACACAACTACAAAGTCGATCATGGAACTGCGGCCTAGGGTGTCCTGGTGCCAAGTGCACATATGGACACCCTTATGTTTGAACATGGTGTTTGTTATCGACAATCTGTGACGAGCACAAAAGTCCAATAACAGAACACCACTCGGGTTCAGATCCGGGCGGCCATTCTTCCCAATCACACCTCTCCAGGTTTCACTGTCGCTGCCAACATGAGCGTTGAAGTCCCCCAGTAGAACGAGGGAATCACCCGGGGGAGCACTCTCCAGTACTCCCTCGAGTGAATCCAAAAAGGGTGGGTACTGAGCTGCCGTTTGGCGCGTAAACGCAAACAACAGTCAGGACCCGTCCCCCCACCCGAAGGCGGAGGGAAGCTACCCTCTCGTACACCGGGTTGAACTCCAACGTGCAGGCTTTGAGCTGAGGGGCAACAAGAATTGCCACCCCAGCCCGTCGCCTCTCACTGCCGGCAACGCCAGAGTGGAAGAGAGTCCAGCCCCTCTCAAGAGAAGTGGTTCCAGAGCCCTTGCTGTGCGTCGAAGTGAGTCCGACTATATCTAGCCGGAACTTCTCCACCTCACGCACTAGCTCAGGCTCCTTCCCCCCCAGCGAAGTGACGTTCCACGTCCCAAGAGCCAGCTTATGTAGCCGAGGATCGGACCGCCAAGTGCCCTGCCCTCGGCTGCCGCCCAGCTCACACTGCACCCGACCTCTATGGCCCCTGCTATGGGTGGTGAGCCCATTGGAGGGGGGACCCACGTTGCCTCTTCGGGCTGTGCCCGGCCGGGCCCCATGGGGACAGGCCCGGCCACCAGGCGCTCGCCATCGTGCCCCACCCCCGGTGACCCGCGTCCGGGCGAGGGAAATCTGGGTCCTTTGTTTATGTTCTTCATCGAGGTCTTCGAGCTGCTCTTTGTCTGATCCCTCACCTAGGACCAGTTTGCCTTGGGAGACCCTAACAGGGGGCATAGAAACCCCCGGACAACATAGCTCCTAGGATCATTGGGACATGCAAACTCCTCTACCACGGTAAGGTGGCAGCTCAGAGAGGAGACATATACATATATATATATATATATATATATATATATATATATATATATATATATATATATATATATATATATATATATACACACACATATATGTATATTGTGGCAAACGCAAGAAACACAGCGTTGTTTCTCTCAGGTCTTTATTGTAAGACTGCCAACATGAGAATGTACAATAATACAAAATATGCACTTTAATAGTGTGCCCAAGAAGACACACAAACCACACCCATTCTGCTGAGTGTGAGCATGGTCCTAGTGCCCGCCACACTATATATTATATATATATATATATATATATATATATATATATATATATATATATATATATATATATATATATATATACACATATATATATATATATACATACATTGATATATACAGTATATAATTTATATTTATTTATTTTGCCGTTTTTATTTACATGTTAAAGGTGTTTTAATGAATATACATGCATGTTTAACACATATAGATTCCTTTCTTTCATGAAGACAAGAATATAAGTTGGTGTATTACCTGATTCTGATGACTTGCATTGATTGGAATCAGACAGTAGTGATGATAACGTCCAAGTTTTCAAATGGAGGAGAAAAAAAGTTCCTCCCTCCTGTCTAATACCACATGAAAGTGGTTGGTTTTTGGCTTCTTTTTTGTCCAGCTTCCATATTCGTTTTTTATACACTTTACAAGAAATACATTGGCGGCAAACTCCGTAGCTTGCTAGCTTGCTAGCTTGTTTGCGCTGGCTTTCGGAGACTCTTATTTTGAAAGCGCAGGCGCGATGGAGCGGCACTTTTATTGTGAAGACAGGAACTGTGCAGTCAGTCTTTAGGCTTTTGACGGGATGTACGGTTGAAATAAAAAAGGGTCTTTTTTCCTTCACACTTTGATTGATTGATTAGAACTTTTATTAGTAGATTGCACAGTACAGTACATATTCCGTACAATTGACCACTAAATGGTAACACCCCAATAAGTTTTTCAACTTGTTTAAGTCAGGTCATGTGACCACCTGGCTCTGTTTGATTGGTCCAACGTCACCAGTGACTGCATCTGATTGGTGGAACGGAGTGAACGTCACCAGTGACTGTATTTGTTGAAACGCAGGCACTATGAAGGTCTGTCTGACAGACCAAAACAAACAAAGCGTGCATTAACAGATCTATAAAAATTAGTAGCGAGTAGCGCGCTGAATGTAGATAAAAGTAGCGGAGTAAAAGTAGCGTTTCTTCTCTATAAATATACTCAAGTAAAAGTAAAAGTATGTTGCATTAAAACTACTCTTAGAAGTACAATTTATCCCAAAAGTTACTCAAGTAGATGTAACAGAGTAAATGTAGCGCGTTACTACCCACCTCTGATCACAACAAAATTAGGCATAATAATGTGTTAATTCCACGACTGTATATATCGGTATCGGTTGATATCGGTATCGGTAATTAAGAGTTGGACAATATCGGAATATCAGATATCTGTAAAAAGCCATTATTGGACATCTCTAGAGACAACCTTAATGCGTAAACAGACATTGTGGTCTTAAAAAACGTATAAGATAAGTGTGTCTTGCCTACAATTAAACTTGGTGGTCGTAGTCATGGTGTAGGGCTGCACGAGTGCTGTCGGTAAGAAGGAGATGCGATTCATTGAGGTGAAACTCATTCAAACAAAACATTTGGACAAATATATTTGTCATGGGCCGGTATAGCTCGGTTGGTAGAGCGGCCGTGCCAGCAACTTGAGGGTTGCAGGTTCGATCCCCGCTTCCGCCATCCTAGTCACTACCGTTGTGTCCTTGGGCAAGACACTTTACCCACCTGGTCCCAGTGCCACCCTCCATCCATCCATCCATTTTCTACCGCTTATTCCCTTTGGGGTCGCGGGGAGTGCCACCCACACTGGTTTAAATGTAACTTAGATATTGGGTTTCACTATGTAAAGCGCTTTGAGTCACTAGAAAAAAGCGCTATATAAATATAATTCACAATTCACATGAAATAATTGCCATTAAAACTGAAACTACTATACTAACAATCTATCAGCATCATCAAAAGTGAGTACAGCCCTGAGCAACTATTTTACTGTACCTCCTCAAGGGATCACCATATGCAGTCCTTGCAGGAATTTGCGATGTCGCACTTGTGCCAATTCACACAAAATTCAGTCTTTCTCTTCTGCTTTGTTTTTTCTCTTTGCAGAAGACCACTTTGGCCACCATCTTCATCAATGTCTCGTGGGAAGCCGAAGAAAAGCATGTGGCGTGGTAGCCGCTGTTGCTATGTGTAAAGAGGTACCGGGGCGCCAATGGAGACCGAAGGCTATCGTGACCTCCCGGAGACCAGCGATGGTCAGGGGGTAGGCCTGCTGGATGGACGGGGCGGGGGTGCGGCGGAGGAGGATTGGAGTGCCGCCTACCCTCTGGGCTTCCAGGTGTCCTTGACCACTGTGCTGATCCTAGAGCTGGTGCTGGGCTTCAGCAGCAACTTGACCGTGCTGGTGCTGTACTGCGCTCAGTCAAACCTGGTGGATTCAGTCAGCAACTTGGTCACCGTCAACCTCCATGTCCTGGACATACTGGTCTGTGTGCTGTGTCTGCCGCTCACAGTGGCCGTCATCCTAGTCCCGGCTAACGGAAGCGGCGTCGGTGGACTGGCGACGTTGTGCTGCTTCCACGAAGCTTGCGTCACCTTCACCAGTGTGGCCACGGCTGTGAATGTCCTGGTGATCAGCTTGGACCGCTATGACATCTCAGTGCGTCCCGCCAGCCGCCTCCTGAACCCCCGCCGTGCCGGACTGCTCCTGGCAGCTGTGTGGGTGGTCTCTCTGGCCGTCTTCTTCCTTCCTTTCCTTGAGGGGGACTTCTTCTCTTCAAGGGCGGAGGACAGCGAGGATGAAGAGCCAGGGATGGAGAACATAGACTTTGAGTCGATTACTGGGCACACAACGCTTTATTCTTCTTCTCTTTCACCTTCAGTTTTACCTTCAATGCAGCCCTCCTCGCTTTCACACAACCTCTCTCCGGTATGGCAGAACAGAACGTTGCTGTGTGTCGGAGGGCAAGGGTACTACACGGGAATGGCTATGTATTACCACTTGTTACTCCAAGTGCCGTGTTTCTTCATCGCTGTGGTTGTCATGTTCTTCACCTACTCCCGGATCCTACAGGCCCTCAACATCCGCATAGGCTCCCACATGATGAGGGGCAGCCGTACAAAGGACTCCACCTGCAGGATACGCTGCAGGAGGAGGACGAAGAAGAAGGACCTCACCTTGCCAACCGAGGTAGTCTCCTCCAATCAGAACCAGAATCTCTCTCATCCTCCCCTTATTCCCTCCCCGACCCCGACATCCCCTCCACCGCTCTGCTCCATGCCCCAGGGGATATCTGACAGCGGTGCCACAGTCACCACCGTCAGTACCGCCGCCACCACCCCCATCGCCACCACCCCTGCCACTCCTGCTTCTCCGACTCCGGCGGCTTCTGGAGCCACGCAGACCCACGCCACCTCCCCGCTGCCGGCTTCCTCCATGGGCGTCCAGGCCTCGGTTTCTGCGATCATCGCCTTGAGACGAGCCGTGCGTAGACACAGGGACCGACGAGAGCGTCAACGGCGTGTCCTTAAAATGTCGCTCATTATAATATCCACCTTCTTGGGCTGCTGGGCTCCATTGTCTGCAGTCAACATTCTGATTCTGTGTATGGGCCCCAGCGATGGCTTGGTGCGGGTCCGTCTCTGCTTCTTGGCCATGGCGTACGGAACCACTATCTTTCACCCTCTACTCTACGCTTTCACCAGGCAGAAGCTGCGGCGTGCCCTCAAAACACGGGTGAAAAAAAGGGTTGTTTCCCTTCTGCAGGTGGACCCAGCTCCCGTTGGGGGTACGGTCATTCATAACTCCTGGGTGGAAGGGGGAGGCCAGAGGAAGGTTCGCAAGGCCCGGGTGGAGGCCAGCGACGGCACTGATCGATGCCTCACCGAGGCTGTGAGGGAATGAGGCTGGTCTTCATCGCGTGCGTGCGTATGTGTGGTTGTTTGACAATTGCGTGCAGTTTTCCGTTGATGGATGGCGTGTGTATCCTTGCATGTGTGTGAGAGGCAATTAGTTTACAAAGGACTGATCCCGTGACCTCCGCCTGCAGGCTGATGTGACGTTAGGTGAGGTCTAACAAGAGCCATTATTCTGCACTTCTTAACTTACATCACACCTGAAAATGCTCCACAATACAGCGAGGCCTGGATGACATCAGCTCTTTACCTAATGGCTTCTGCACCCTTGTGCTTGTGCATAGACCACACACACGCACACATATACACAACAGACACTGGTCAGCGCTTAGTCATTAAAAAAAGCACACCAAACCTGGCAGGCTTGTGTAAAGTTCCAAATCAAACTGAGAATGTCTCCCAAATTAAATCCAGTTTGATGAATTAGATTTTTTTTTAATTCAGGCTTTAAACAGGAAGTGGAATTGCAATCCCAATACAAATTGAAGGAAGCGGAATTGAAAGTTCCAGTCGAACATTTAGTCGTCGCTCGTTCAAGCGTCATTGCTATACATAATCATAATACCAGGGCGTCCAGTGAGGGGCATTTTGTACTCCCTTGTCCCAGGAAGAATGCTTTGCGGAAATCTTTTATTTATAGATCTGTATCGCTCTGGAATAACCTGCCTAAAATTCTCACCGGCATTGAAAGTAAACAGGTTTTTAAAAAGAAAGTAATGTTTTATCTGAGTCTTTAAATTAGTTTGCTTGTTGATTTGTTTGGTTTTATATTGTGTAGTTATATTTATATGGTAATTATTATTGTAAATGTAAATTGTTTGCTTGTTTTTTTTATTGATGCTTTTATTTTTATTTTTTTTCTGTATTGTGTAGTAATAATTATATGCTTTTACTTGTAATTGTATTGATTGTGGACCCCAGGAAGACTAGTGGGTTGTTGAGGCAACCAGCTAATGGGGATCCTTAATAAAAATCAAATCAAAAATTGCTATGGTTGTCACCCGGCAACTACAACATGGCAATGACATGGAAATACTTCATCACATCCTGGGTAATTCCTTTAAGTTAGAATTAGTCTTTTTTTGTGCTGAAACCACGGACGGTGGTTGTTCTGCACAAAGATAGTCAACTTGACAGTCGCAGCTACTATAATTATTTGTGTTGTTAACATTTCGTGTTGTCAGCATTGCGTGTCCAAAGCTGTGTTATTGATGTAGAAAAAGCCAGTGAAAGCAGTCTTGTTAACATCAAGTGCCGCACTGAGTCCGATGCTATGTCCCATTGTTGTCTTCTTGACATCGCTAAGGCCAAAGTCTCAACATTGTGGAGATGTGCTGTCGATGAGGCTGGAGTCAAAGATGAAATTCCATCAAAAAATTGTTCTACCAAAAAATGGTGAACTTTATTGTCACGCTTAAGACAACCTGTTGTTATTGTCACTTTTAACCCATTAACAGAATTCCCGCTTGGTGATCATATTTATTAATCACCAAAAAAATAACATGGTAATATAAATTAAGGCAATAATGTAATGTATTGTGCAACATATAAGATTTTATTTACCACTTCATTTAGGCCACAAATATGTAGAATATGCTTAAAAATATACAGATTTTTAAATTGCAGTATTTATTTATACTGTATTTATATATGGCAAAAAATGACAGTATTCCAGAATGCGGAGTACATTCCATCCATGAATGTATAGAGGCGGATACAGGTCTGAAGCAAAGTAAAGAAGAAAGAAGGTTTTTTGAAGAAAGCAATGTGGAACTGCGAACTATCAAGCTGGTGGCTCCTATCATGCAAATTTCCGATAGCTAATATTAGCATTATCATTTTGATTTGACCATCGAAATGTACTTACTAGTTTAGCAGGAACATAGCTAAGGCAGCATCAGTCTGAAATTCTTCATCTTTGAGCTCACGCCAGCGAGTTAAAGCCGGAGCAATGTTGATCTTTGATTTTTATTTTTTTGTCTCCTCGGGCAAAACTTTTCGTTTCTTTGGTTGTTTTGGAGCTCCGGCCATGATAGAAGTAATTGCACGTAGGAGTTCCTCTTCTTCTTTTTGTTTTCCGGCCGCACCAGGGCGTTCGCATCAACTTACGTCTTTTTAACGAATGGGGAAAGGGAGAGTGACACGAGCCGTAAACCAAGTCAGCATATTTGTCATTTTTTTGTGTGGCAGGGTTCCTGCCACCCTCCTCAACCTTGCCAAGTGCAAGTAAAAGCAACAGAGACGCACTCAGGAGAAGGTTGAAAAGTTACTTAGTGCTTCTTTAATGAACTTAATAACAATTATAACATTGTTATAATTTAGGATAATGGTGGGAAAATACTTATTTTTTCCAGAATGCTAAGCTTGATCCAAGTATTCGAAGATTTTACTGTTTGCAAAGTATTTTTTGTATTTATTCTAATCCTTTGTTAGACATTGTTCCTTTTACTTTGCCCTAAAGAATTTATCAGAATTGCAATTCCACTTCCTGTGATTCCAATTCAACATCCTGTGAGGTGGAGCCAATTAAATTGATTTTTTCAACAAATGTAATTGAAATTCCAAATTACGGCTTTTGCACAAGCCTGCTCCCTGCACACGTATTCTCAGCGAGAACAAATGTTTTTTTCCCCCGATATGTTTCATGCCTTAATTAAGTTAGTGAAAGACAGTATTGTGGTGCTGCTGTATGTTTACAAAAAGTCGGAGTGAGAGAAAACTATGGTCAGTAATTACGAGTATTCGGATTGAAAGTTTACATTGTGATTATAAAAAAGCAAAAAAAAAGGATATTTCACTTTTAAAAAGGCACCAATTTCTAAAACTAAATTAAGCTAAAAAGGCATGACTATTTTTTTTTTTTCTAAAACCATTTTTTAAAAGGAACATGGTGAAAGGTGAGTGGTGTTTTTCGTGGGTGTGACAAACAAAAGTATGTGTGATCATGTTTGTGTGTTCCAAACGAGCAAAGCAATGACCCCTAACATGTGAACAAAAAGAATGTGAACACACAATTGTTGCTTCTTTTTTTTTTGCTATTTACAGTTCCGGGAAAACCGGGAAACAGGGGGACTTTAATGGCGTGGCCAGCTAATTGTGTTTATAATCACCTTCAACGTGGAAATCAAAGGGCAATATTTTGTATAAAATGTTTAAAAAAAGGCCACCTGACACTGTTTCTGTAGTCACAGCAGGTATTGAAGTATTTTAAAGCGTAGAAGTACTGACTTAGACAAATATCACATATACTACTAAACTGACTTGTCACAGCAGAGTCCTGGACTTATTTACACTGTTCCTGTTTCTCTATCTCCTCAGGGCTTGTATTTACAAATGTGCTGGACGTGAAATAATACACCAGCCCTTAATCAGCTCTTCTTCAACGTGTGTTGCCGTAAGTAAAGATTCATGTCACCAAATAGGTAGAGAACACTTTAATCTTTGTATGAACTCAAGTCTTGGGAGACCTTTTGGGCTAACCCTCCACCATTCTCACCCTCTTTTACACCAAGTGTGAACCCAACTGAAGTCAGTCATTCTTGTGTGTTTATGTACATTTTTCAGGGATGTAAATATTGAAGTGTCAGATTTGGGTTTTGTTTTTTTTTCGTTTTCTTCTCTTTTTTTGGTCACAATCATCTGCCGGACAGAAAGAGAGCCATTGTGATGTTACTGTAAAGAGATCCGTGTAATCGCATTTGTGTTAATACTCAATGTGTGTAATGTGTACTATACATTTATGAGCCTGTGTATAGAGAAATATTAGTACTGTACTGTATAAAATGTATATTACATGTTGCTGTATAGAACAGAGTCTGAATTAAAACGTAATCTAAGAATCGAGACATCTCGGCTTGGTGTGTCACATTGATTTGAAATGGGTTTATATATACGGTCAAACCTCGGTTTTCGTATGCCACAAATTCCATAGTGGATGATAAAAAATGTGTAAAATTTCGATAAACCGTCTCGGTTATTGTACTGCCAAACGTTGCATGAAACAAACTAGTATGTTTGCCCTCATATCAACAGCAGATGGACACACTTCAGAACCAAGGAGAGAGGTTACTTTGTTAGCTTTGTCTTTTATTGCCTTTCAGCTCTCAGTATACAAGCTACGTACCGTATTTTTCCGACTATAAGTTGCCGTTTTTTTCATAGAGTGGCCGGGGGTGCGACTTATACTCAGGAGCGACTTATGTGTGAAATGATTAACACATTAGCGTAAAATATCAAATAATATTATTTATCTCATTCACGTAAGAGACTAGACGTATAAGATTTAATGGGATTTAGCGATTAGGAGTGACAGATTGTTTGGTAAACGTATAACATGTTCTATATGTTATAGTTATTTGAATGACTCTTACCATAATATGTTACGTTAACATACCAGTTGGTTATTTATGCCTCATATAACGTACACTTATTCAGCCTGTTGTTCACTATTCTTTATTATTTTAAATTGCCTTCCAAATGTCTATTCTTGGTGTTGGATTTTATCAAATACATTTCCCCAAAAATGCGACTTATACTAGGGATGGCCCGATCCGATATTTGGATCGGATCGGCTGCCGATATTTGCAAAAAAATGCGTATCGGCAAGGCATGGGAAAATGCCGATCCAGATCCAGTTTTTAAAAAAAACTCCGGTCCGTGTTTTCCAACGCACCGATTTAAATAATACATTCCACTTTTCTGCTGCTCCCTAATTACCGTTCCGCATTTTCCAGCACACCTTCAACACATTCACAGGTCTGTGGATTCTCACGCAGTTGCTTTTAGCTGCTGGCATTACACGACAGGCTCTTCTCACTCTTTCCTGTGTCTCACTCACAGACAGCAAGCGCACCTTCTTACACACGTCACATACTGTCACGTCATACGTCACATACTGTCACGTCATACGTCACATACTGACACGTCATACGTCACATACGTATTCGCCCTCTCCCAGCAGATACGTAGCAGCATGGCTAACGTTAGCTGTGATGCTAGCGCAGCCGTGTGACCAACGCTCCCTCTAAGGTGCGCGCCTGTGCAATGCTCAAGCGTCCTCTGCGCATAGCAATTATATGCCACGCACAAAATCTAATAAAAAAATAAGCGCATAACAATTTTCGACACACGGACACGACAGAGAAAACAGTTTTCGTCATCATTGTTAAAATATTGTAAGGTCTGTCGAGACGCTTATCTCCGTTCGGTGCCACACCATTGAAATGCCGAGGCAAAAATTTCCACATCAACACCGTATTAAAAAAATTGTGATTTTTTTTTTTAGTTGTGATTTCCTTCTCTGCATGAAAGTTTAAAGTAGCATATATTAATGCAGTATGAAGAAGAATGTTTTAATGTAGACATGCAATTAAGCCTTGAAAGAAAATTTTGAAAATCAAGACTACATTTCCTGCAAATGGGTGCATTTCTACCCTATATTTTAACTTTAGATTTATTCTCATATCAAACTCTTTTGGCTGTCTTTTTGACACTTACATCCGGCACCCCTCTCCACACCCTGGATTATAAATAATGTAAATAATTCAATGTGATTATCTTGTGTGATGACTGTATTATGATGATAGTATATATCTGATAGTATATATCTGTATCATGAATCAATTTAAGTGGACCCCGACTTAAACAAGTTGAAAAACTTATTGGGATGTTCGCATTTAGTGGTCAATTGTACGGACTATGTACTTCACTGTGCAACCTACTAATAAAAGTCTCAATCAATCAATCAAAACACATAGAATCATCATACTGCTGTGATTATATGCATCAAGTGTTCATTCAAGGCTAAGGCAAAATATCGAGATATATATTGTGTATCGCAATATGGCCTTAAAATATCGCAATATTAAAAAAAGGCCATATCGCCCAGCCCTAGGTTCAATGATGCCATTTCTGTTTGTCATGTATAATTTTTGTCTATTTTGTGTTTATCCTTGAATAAACAGGTCAGTTTCTTGTTACCAACCATTGTGTATTATTCAAACTCCCCTAATTCAGATGGCTAGTTGTTATCAAGAGTACACTAAAACCCTTTTCAACATGATTCTGACAACTATGTAGGCTAAATAACTTTAAACTTTAATACATGCTCGGATAGGCCAGTATCGGTCAGTATCGGTATCGGATCGGAAGTGCAAAAACAATATCGATATCGGATCGGAAGTGCAAAAACCTGGATCGGGACATCCCTAACTTATACTCCAGTGCGACTTATATATGTTTTTTCCCTTCTTTATTATGCATTTTCGACCGGTGCGGCTTATACTCCGGAGCGACTTATACTCCGAAAAATACGGTATGTGTTATCATAATGTCCATCTCCCACTTTGAAACGACTATATACATTCATGCAATATAAGGAGCCTTTTTATACCTCATCTGCATGTAGTCTGGTTATGTTAATGCTACATTGCTAACGTACCATTACATTTGTCAAATGAGTTATCTAGTAACATTACATAGTGTCAGTGGTGGGCCTTCATTTCCAGCAAGGCCTTTTCTGCTGGCCTAAAATCATGATCGTAATTAAAGATAAAAGTCATTTTTAATTTACTTTTCCTAAATATCTAAAAGTATTCATATTCTCTTCATGTCATATAATGCTCCTTCCAGTGCTGTTGTTTTTAGGTTGGAGTTTTTATCCAATCAGAATTCAGCTAGCTTATGTTGCCATGCTTGTACGAAATCTGCAGAATCAATAATGCGGGCGTCTGTGCACTGTAAGTGAACAGGCACATACAGTTGATAGACAGTTGCAATAGCCAATCAGATGACGAGTTGTTGTCAGTAAGGCCTTTTAGCTGGCCTTACGCTGTGATTGGATGCTCACTTGGGAGTCCCAAGTGAGTATCCAATCACAAGTTGCGAAAACAGGAAGTGGCACGGGAGCCATACGAGCCATAGAAAGCCACAGAAAACTCACCGGTACAATAACCACGAAGACAGACGAAGCCAAGCAATGCAGGTTTAGAGAACGGTGCGCGCTTCCGCAGAGGAAATACATTTTTGGCAGGCAATCACATTTTGCAGGAGCGGACCCTTAGTATCGCGCATACGTCAGTCTCAAGGTGCGGGAAACAACCCAATAAAAACATAGCAACAATTATAATGAAGATGTTTATTTGCTTCACAAATTAAAGGAACAGAACATTTTGAAATGCATCTGTCACGGCTGGTTACACCAGGCCGTGCCTGTCTGTTGGGTTTTCTTAATGTTCTCCGGTGTTTTGTGTTAATTCCTGTCCGGTGCTTTTATTTCGGCTGCTTTTCCGGTTTTGTTGGTGTTTTCCCCTGGCTGCTTTAGAGCAATTGCCCTCACCTGTTTTCTGTTTGCAATCAAGCCTATTTAAGTTTATGCTTTTTCTACCACTGTTGATGATGTATTATCGTTTCACTGGAGTACCTGGACTTTTTGATGCTAAGCCTAATACGTACTACTTTGTGGACGCCATCAGCTCCACATTTCCCGTGAGTGATTTGTTGGGTCTCGGCAGTTTTGTTTTGTTTTATTTTCTTCATAGTCTGTTCCGGGCAGGGCACTTCTCGTTGCTCTCGCGTTTTGGTTAGTTTATCAATAAATACCCCCTTTTTACGTCACGCTCCTACCTCGTTCTTCTGCAACCTAAAAATCACAACAACCTCCGGCGTCTCCCGTGACGCACCGTTTGTCAGCGCCTGACAGAAGTTAGAAAAAAGATCAACTTAAATAGTCTTGATTGCAAACAGAAAACAGGTGGGAGGAAATGCTCTGGGACAGAAGTGAAGCAGCCACGGGAAAACACCAACAAAACCGGGAGAGCCACCAAAATAAAAGCACCGGACGGGAATTAACACAAGACACCGGAGAACACTAACAAAACCCAACATAAAGGCAGCATCGATGGTAGGAAAAAATAATCTGAGATTTATTTAAGAAGGTAGCTAAGGAAATGTAAAATGCCGGCTTAACTCGGACTTCCGAACGAAATACAAATGAAATGAAAGATAATGAAGCAGATATATTAAAGGTGAATAATAATAAAGTGTACACAAACCTCTTCACGCTGCATTTGTGCACTCTAAACAGATTAACTTTCCGCACAACGGGCAAGATAGTCCAGAACTATAGCAACCTTCTTCTGGATATCAGTTGGGGCACGAACGGTCTTATTCTTTGGATTTTAAACTCGTTCCATCAATCCGCAGAGTCTTTTAGATGAACTTTGAGACGTTCAAAAGTTTTGTTTCCATGGTTTTTGCCCGAAAATTCCTTCAAAAAAACTTGGTCGTAGTGATGCTGTCTGCTATTTAACATCAGCATAGCCATTAGAGACCTAATATCTGTGCCAATATTGCAGTGGACGTCACTTAAAACAAGTTGTAAGGATCCGCAAATCCTCATGTGACATCATAGGTCAACCGGAAAAGTAATTTAGTTATCGACGCTAAAATGTAATGAGCGCCCCCCCAGTGTATGTGATAAATAGTCGCATTGGGGGTGTCAAACTCATTTTAGCTCAGGGGCCGCATGGACTATTAAAATCATGGCATTAAAACTAAAAAATAAAGACAACTTCAGATTGTTTTTTTTGTCTTACTTTGGCCAAAAATAGAACAAACGCATCCTGAAAATATTACAATAAAAATATAGAAAAAAATAACGGCAGCGGTAAAGTTTAGATCTATGAAGGAAAGAAGAAAGTGAATGAACGTTTATAACTGAATACATTTACATATGCATAAAAGTGTTTCTTTTGTATTATTTTTTAAATGAATTAAGTAACGTTTATGACAACCTTTTTCCAAAACACAATATAGATTGTGAGATATAACCAGATAATGCATACATTTATCATTTGTTTTCATAACGGTTACAAAAAAGTGGGACCCCAAAAATTTACTGTGGTACCCCATTTTTATGTCTTGATGGAAGACCAACACTGATGGAATATTGGTGCATGCAAAACTGCAGCAGGCGGCTGTGGCCTGCGGGCCTGTTCTAATATCCATCCATCCAGGCTGGAGCCTATCTCAGCTACAATCGGCCGGAAGGCGGGGTACACCCTGGACAAGTCGCCACCTCATCGCAGGGCCAACACAGATAGACAGACAACATTCACACACTAGGGCCAATTTAGTGTTGCCAATCAACTTATCCCCAGGTGCATGTCTTTGGAGGTGGGAGGAAGCCGGAGTACCCGGAGGGAACCCACGCAGTCACGGGGAGGACATGCAAACTCCACAGATAAAGATCCCGAGCCCAGGATTGAACCCAAGACTACTCAGGACCTACGTATTGTGAGGCAGATGCACTAACCCCTCTGCCACCGTGAAGCCCCCCTGTTCTAATACTAATCAAATATCCTGGGGGCCATGGATAATTCATTTGAGGGCCGGATCTGGCCCGCAGGCCTTGACTTTGACACATAGGCATTAGAGAGTGTGCATGGACACTTGGACTTCACACATACACTATATTGCCAAACGTATTTGGCCACCCATCTAAATGATCAGAATCAGGTGTCCTTCATGAGTGCACAAAGTAAGGTCCATAAAGACATGGATGACAGAGTCTGGTGTGGATGAACTTGACTGGCCTGCACAGAGTCCTGACCTGAACCCAATAGAACACCTTTGGGATGAATTAAAACGGAGACTGAGAGCCAGGCCTTCTCCACCAACATCAGTGTGTGACCTCACCAATGTGCTTTTGGAAGAGTGGTCGAAAATTCCTATAAACACACTCCGCAACCTTGTGGACAGCCTTCCCAGAAGAGTTGAAGCTGTATTAGCTGCAAAAGGTGGACCAACATCATATTGAACCCTATGGGTTAGGAATGGGATGGCACTTCAAGTTCATATGTGAGTCAAGGCAGGTGGCCAAATACTTTTGGCAATATAGTGTAGGTGTGAAAACACATATTATGATTGAGGCTATGAAGTATATTTTATCCGATTACTCAATTAATTGAAAAAAATGGATGAACTCATAAAATAATCCATAGCTCTAATATGACCCCTTGAAAGAGACGGTGGCACCTTTTCTTACAAGTGCCTGCTACAATACGATTGATATAGCTTCATGTTTAGAACAGAAGGTTTTGCTGTATTAATCAGGCTTCAGTGACAAAGAGATTCATGCTGCTGGGATGACAGTGTGGCAGCCCTCCATTTTCCCTTCGGACCTTAGCTGTCCCTCCCTCTCTGCATCTTCTGATCCCCTCTCTACATGTATTTGATCCCTAAATATAGAACCTCTGTCCCAGATACGCATTTAGTGACGACTGTAGTGAAGCCTCACTGTCCTCGCCGAGCTCACACACTTCTGATGTACATCATGTTTTTTTGTTTTTTTTCTCCCTTAATTCCTGCCGCAAAGAAAATGTGTCCGGGAGCTTTAGTTGTGTTAACTGATTTGGTCCTTCACATCCCTAATTTCCTCTCCTGCTTCCCTGGTGCATCCCTCTCATCTTTTATCCACGCCAAGGCCTTTGGAAACAAAGTGGGGGAACAGCTGCAGTGTCTTGTGAGGAAAGGAAAGTCACCTTGAGGGATGAAAGAGGAGGGAAAACGTGAGCGAGCGAGGGAGAGAGAGAGAATGAGGGAGATTAGGAGGGGAGGGGCGGGCCGTGTGAGCTGGCATCAGGACCTTCTATGACTAAAAAAAGGGACAAGCCCTGCAACACTGCGGATTAGCAGTTTAAAATTGCTGCCGCTCCGCCATGGTCTCACATATTGTGGCAGAAAAAACACATTGTTTGCAGGATCCATGACAATAACACAATCCTGCTTTCAGTCCCGCAGACTTGTGTGTTTTTATTAATCCATTGATGGAAAAAAAGCTTCAAAACTGACTTAATTAAACTGGTGCCAAGACTGACCTAATCCAATTAATGCAACATCTGTGTCAAAAAGCCAACATTTTCTGGGATAAGACCGTGGTCCCTCGGATTAGTATTGTAGAGCTACGTGGATGTGACTCTCGTACTGTTCGACGAGTTCTTTTTTTGAGTTCTCTCGTCTTTCAACTTTCTTTGGGCCTAAGGTTGTTACGGTACAGTGGGGAGAAGGAGATGGCACAGAGGCAGGGACGTCGTTTAGCTCTAGGCGTATTTATTATAACAAAGGAATGAGGCGTGTAACTACCGTATTTTTCGGAGTATAAGTCGCACCGGCCGAAAATGCATAATAAAGAAGGGAAAAAACATATATAAGTCGCACTGGAGTATAAGTCGCATTTTTGGGGGAAATGTATTTGATAAAAGCCAACACCAAGAATAGACATTTGAAAGGCAATTTAAAATAAATAAAGAATAGTGAACAACAGGCTGAATAAGTGTACGTTATATGAGGCATAAATAACCAACTGAGAACGTGCCTGGTATGTTAACGTAACATATTATGGTAAGAGTCATTCAAATAACTATAACA